>NW_026914534.1:1200000-1602478 GCF_034315485.1 Pezoporus occidentalis
AATTTTACAGGAGGCCATGTGGGATTGGAGCAGCAGGAAAACGATGGAGTGGGACCAAGGAGCTGTACATGTGCCGCACTAGGCACAGCTGGGATGTGGCTGGCTTAAGTGTGCAGTGGAAGAGGCAGGAACATTTGTAATGCCACTGGAAAGAACCTGTATGGGGAAGGGGAAGGGGGCAGTGTCCCAGAGAGCAGAGGCAATGGGAGCTCCCAAATGCTGTTGGTTGCAGGTCATGCTGGTGGGACCCTGCCTCTCCCCAAGCACTGGCCTTGGCAGAGCTCACCGGCACTGCTTGGCAGAGCAAGCAGAGGAGCAAAGCTTCCCGTGGTGGAGCGCAAGCTGGCATCTGAGCAGCCTCACCTCTGCCCCGCCAGCAACGCTGGCCCTTCCTGGCTGCGTGCCGCCTCTCCCTGCTGCCAGCCTCCTGCCCGCCAGCAGGCACCCACCCCATCCCCTGCCCAGGCTGGGAGCAGGGAGGCGAGAGGTGGGCCCCCGATCCGATCCGGAGCAGCCGGGCTCCCCCCCGCCCCGGCTCCCCGTGTCAAGCGCGTGTTTGAGCTTGTGCGAGTCTCCTGGACACCTTCCCGGTGAGTTTTCCAGAGAATGACTACAGATGAAATGCAATTAGACACAGATGGACGGGGGTGGGGGAGGGGTGGGAGACGAGCTGAGTTTGAAAATGGGGGGAAGGGAGCGATTAATTGCGAAGCCATGAGGCAGACTGGCGCGTGCGGGAGAGGGATGTGTGCGAGGATCAGAGGTCCCTGCTGGGAGATGCTCGCTGGGCCGGGGCCGGGGACCCGAGGAGGTCTCTCTGCTCTCAACTGCTGCTGCCGCCGCTGTTGTGGTTGTTGGAGAGCCAGAGGGAAGCAGCGGGCGTGTCTCAGGGATGATTAATCATGTATGGCAGCAGCGAGGAAGGAGGACACGGCGCACACACAAGACCAGCACCTCCCCTACCCCTGCGCGCCTTTGGCTCGCTGACAGCGGTCTCTTCTGCTCTGAAATCCAGCCCCTGAGGACGGCAGGCAGAGGGGAGCCGTGTTTCAGCTGAGAGAAGAGACAGTTCCTTACGCACCCCGTCATCCAGGAGCTTTGAGACTCCAGAAACTTGAATCTCCTGGGTCTGGGAAAGAATGAAAAAATGTGAAAGCAGGGAGCTGAGCTACTCCAGGTGGGAGGAGAGGCAGACCTGACTGAAGGTTTAATTAGTGAGGAGCGTGGAAAGAATAAAAGTGGGTTTGGCAACAGGAGGGTTTGAGTGCTTTCCAGTTGGGGAGGTGGGGACAGGGCACAGAGCAGTCCAGATTGGTCAGGTGTCCCTTTGCCTCAGGGTTGTCAGTCTCCCCTCCTTCCACACCTTGGCACTACTTGAAAAAGAAGATTTAAACATAAATTGGTTTCTGTTTGGGGGAAGGAATTTGTTTTTAAGTCTCCCAGATTCAACTTCTTATTGCTGTCAAGGAAAGCATAAGAACCAGAAACCTGCTTGCTTTGTGTGTGTGTGTGTGTGTGTGTGTGTGGTGTTATTGAGAGGTCAGAGTCCTGCACAAGGAGAGAACCAGAAGATGAGAATACCAGAGAATTCCAAAGTAGGAGACACATGGTTAAACCAGGACTGCTGGCCTGGAGCTTTGAACCTGTCTTTCCAGTCTAATGGCCGTTATCTGCAGTGGTCTTGCTCATCTTCCCTGTGCAATTTCCCCTCGCAATTTCTTCTGCAAGTAGCTGAAAGCTTACCCTTTTCTCTGCATCCCCCATCCAAGCTAAGGCAATATTCTTCCCACTGCTGCTGTAATTTACAGTGGATGATGTCAAAATGTTCGTACTTTTTCCCCTTAACCTCGGACTCCCCTTTCATAGTCTGCAGCGGTTCTTTTGGGGAGTTTTGGACTGAAGGGGAGGTGTTTAACTGTATTTTTCAGCCCCTTATTTTCCTCTGCTCAAGGTTTGCAAGGACACCCTTTACTATAGTGCTGACTTCTGTCACTGAGGTGGGATCTCTGGGCTGATTTTTGTAGCGTTGCTTGGATGTGCTGCCTGTACATCTGTCCCTGAAAGATTGCTAGAGAGTGTATTTAATACTTATAAACAGCTCCACATTTTCAATGTGCCGCTTCCTCTTGCAGTGCAGAGTAGTGGCCAGATTCTGGAATGTACAGATGTCATTATTTTCCTCCCTTTTTATTTTTTCTTAATTCTTCTAAGTATAGCTAAGTAGTATTTCACAAAGCAAAATATTATCACAAAATAAGAGAGGAGTTGGACATAATAATTGTTCTGAGGCAGGACATGAGTGGGTCAAAGTTAAGATTGTGGTGAAATGGGTGCTGCAGAGCTGAGGAAAGCCTTCCTAGGCTACTGCTGATGAAGTTGGAGGTACCTTTGTGGGGTTGTTTTGGGATCCCTGGATTAAAAAACTCCAGTGTTGTTTCTGAGGCAGAATTGAAACATGCTGGTGGCATCAGAAACTGACAAAACTGAGAGCTGGAATAAATACTTAATGCTCCTCCCTGTGAGACCTCTGCTCACAGCCAGTAGTCATGGAAAACAGGACAAAACAGATGTGGATGCCCGAGCGAGTGAATAGTGCTCCTTTATCCGTGGCCGTTGTGCAGCGAGGTGTTTTCCTCCCCTCACCAGCTTGGCGAGCCTTCTGGCACATTGCACCCACACTGCCCAGCGGATCTAACTGTGGGATTTGGCAGCATAAGGAGCTGCTCTGCTGTGCCTGTGAAGAGGCACATCTCTGCCTGTTCAGTTTGAACGGCTGGACCTGGAGCAGGCAGAGGGGCAGGAGGGTTTCTGAGAGCTCAAGGCCAGTACAACATCAGTGTTTTCATTTGGAGCTCTTCCCAAGGCAGCTTTCTTTAAGAACAATGAAGGACAGGGCAGCTTGTCCTCTGTGGTCTCCAGTGTCCACCAAGAGGGAAATGGAAGGGGGAGCACACACTAAGGCCTACCTTGTGGTGTATGTGATTTAAGAGAAAGGAAGAAAACCAGAGACAAGGGAATGTGATTTGCTAACTCAGCTGGCAGATGGGCAGAGAGAGGAGTGTGTTGCTAATTAGTGTGAACTATTGGTCATGTTTGGACGGAGGTGATGCTGTGATGGGGAGTAGCGTCTACCTTTGCTCTGTTGGCCCATCCGGGGGGGTACTTAGTCCTTTTCCAGCCCAGGGATGGTTTTGGCAAGCCCTCCAGAATCAGCACTGGTGGCAGTGGTGAGGTCCCTGGTGACAGCGGTTTGGCAGACTCCTGCCCCATCTCAGGTAGCACCTTGGGAATCGCCCGGCCCCCTCCCCTACCTGGGGGTGCTTTCTGACAGTGTAAGGGGAGCTTTTGGAGGAGCCAGGGGCTGGCTGCCAGGCTGCCTTTAATTCCCCCAGCTGGCAAACAGGAGGCCTGTGTCGGTTGCCGGGGCAATGGCGGGAAGCTGTGTTAGTTTAATGAAGCATTGGGAAGGCTGCTGTTTGTTTCAGGGGAGGGGGGGCTTTCTCGCCTGCCAGGATGCTCCCCCGAAGCCGACGGGCGGCTGCCAAAGTGCTCTCCCTCATCTGCCTCCATCAGCCCTTGCCAGGGTGCAGAGGCCGTCATCAGGCCATCCCTCAGCACGTCTGCCTGCCCCTCTTCCCCCTGAGCACAGCGTGTTCGGTGCCCTGCCCTCAGATTTGTCTTCCTCCAAAAACGCCTGCCTCTTCCCAGGAAAGAGCCCGCTCTCACCCCATGCGGGGTGCCTCCTCCCTGGGGCTGGGATGGATGCCCCTTCCCTTTCATCGCCTGCCTAGGGGATGGTGGCTACCTGATTGAGGTGTTGAACTTTCTTGATTTAAGCAAATGAAGACTCGAAGCATCCATGTCTTCATCGTAAAGGTGACCTACAAAGGAAGGAGAGGAGGAAAAGAAGAGGGGGGTAAAAAAAAAAAAAAAGCCTTGTGTTTATGCCCCTTTTGCAATGTCTCTTTATGATTTAAAAAGGATAGAATGTGGGGCTTGGGCTTTTTTATCCTTCTTTTCTTCCTTTCTTCCCAGCTTGTTATCTCAAGTACAAAAGGATTTCTGGTCTTGTTTAACCTCGGGGGGGGGGGGAGGGGGAGTTCGAGGGGCAGCTTGAGCAGTAGCAGGCTTATGACTCTTCAGATAAAACTTCATATTAAAAACATGAGCCTTATTCAGACCTGTTAAAAATCAAGGGTGTGTAAATGGAAGTGTAAAAAACAAATACTAAATGGAGAGCTTGCTTGAAAGGTCAGAAAGCCATGCCCGTTTAATACAAGGCCACAGACCCATGAATTTTCAGCAAATAAAAATGGCAGAATAAGATTATTGCCTTGCAAAGGGGGAAAAAGAAAGCCATTTCATATGTGAGAACACAAATGTATTTGGTAAAGATGTACAAGCAGAAATGCACCTGTTTTGGTTTGGTTTTTTTTCCCCTCTCCCCTCCCCCACCTTTTTTCTGGTTCTCATTTAAAATGCCATATAAACAAACGCTGTCCTGGATGGATGGTGCTTCCCTAGCGGGTGTAGCAGAGCTTCTCCTTGTCCTGCAGGAGCAGCTTCCCACATCAGCCGTTGCAGGGCTAAATCCCACCTCCCCCCTCCCCAAATACAGCGGCACATTACTCCCCCCCCCCCCCCCGACCCGCGCCTCCCCTGGCGGCAGCATCCCACTGGGATTTGCAGGTTGCCTATGCCAGCCCTGCCATGTGGATGGAGGACAAGGAGCCCATCCCTCAGCGTGAAGCCAGTGTCAGCCCAAACTCTGTGACCCCCTGTTGCTGTCCTCCCTCTCTGGCCCATTCTGATCTGTACGTGCGAGTCTCACGCCCTGCGGATGGCTGGTAATTAAAAACCTGGGAGGGGGATATTATTGAGTTAACAGTAGTTATTTGTCAGGCTGCTGGAGAGGGGGGAGAGTGATCTATCCCCAGGGAAAGCTGCACTGACGAGGGGTGGGGGGGAGCAGGAGGGAGGAGGAAGTGGGGGCGAGATTGGCAGGTGACTGCCAGCTCCGAGGAGATGACAGCGGCAGCAGCTCCGCCAGTCCCACTTGAACACTGCACTGCAGGTACTGGGTTAATGGGTGGGAAGTGGTGAAGAAGAATATCAGGGTGGGTGGCTGGAGGGGAGGGTGTTGGCGTGGGGGAGTTGATTTCTGCTAAACGCCAAGATAGAGATGACACTCTCTATATACATGTAATCATTAGACTTTGCATTCCCAAGAATATTTTCCTTCATACAATTTTTTAAAATGCAGAGAAAGCTCTCCCCAAACCTGACAGTATTCTACCTACAATCACTTCCCCCGTGCCAATATTACCATGCTGTACAAAACCGGTCTGAAATGCTGTTCTATTTTTGACCATTGCTTTAGAATATTTGTAGTGAAATTTTAATTTTTAAGGTGCTAGGAATAGGCACCTCAGTCCCACATCATCTCCATGTAGCGAGGCCCTTTTACTGAACGTGACATTGCATTACAATCTAAACCTCACAATTTTCTTGTTTGATGATACTGACTATCCAACTAGAAAATTCATGTATCCTCCTTTTGCAGGACTGGCAGGTTAGACCTAGACTGAAGTCCTGATTGACATCTGCAGACAGCATTCTTGCTCATGCTCGTGCTCTCTCTCGTGTGCTGGTGCTCCCTCTCTCTCTCTCTTTCCCTTTTTTTCCCTTTCGGAGGGCAAAACATCTATTTGCAAAGGGCTGAGGACATGCGCTGCGCAAGGAGATAAAAGCAAAGAGCCCTCATCCCGTGTAAGAGTTCTTAGATCTGTAACTCAGGGGGCTGGCAACAGGGTTTGGCAAGGGTTGAAATCCTCCTGTCTTTCTCCCTTCTCATACATTTGAGTATGAAAAACAAAAACAGCCGGGGTTATCTCAGATGTGCAGTAGTGAGGATTTAGATGTCAGCTTCACTATCACCTTCATTCTTTGTATACAAAAAGAGAAAGCGGATCACAGATTTGCACCTAAGCTACACAGAGTGATGCCTCGGTTTATCGCAGCGAGGGAAGCTCATGCCTCTCCCCTTCCAGTACAGCAGTGTTAAGCCCCAAGGGCCTTACACAGGCAATGCATGTGTTGGAGTCCCGTCCTCTCGCTCTCTGCTGCAGGAGCCAAGTTTAAGGAATCGGCTGAGAGTTCATGGCATGTGCGTGATTGTAGACCTGCATGAGTTTCAACAATGTTCCAATGGGTCTCCCTCCCACCACCACCAGCACCCTGTAAAGTGTTCAGCCATAAAGATGTTGCCTTTTTTCTTTGACCTGTCATTAGCATGGAAAGGACCATCACCTACATCTGTGCATTGATGGTATTGCAGGTCCTAGTCCAGAGACTACATCAGGTGTTGTGAGCTGTGAAAACACTCTGGTGGGCTGGTCTGTACATCCAGATTAACGTGTGGTTCAAGTACTGTGCTGATGTGCTTCTTAGAAATGCCTGCAATGAAAGGGGCAAACTCCCTTTTATTTTGTTGCTCCGACACAGGCATGCTGATCTGTATTACATGGAGATACATATTTTGACTGCTTAACAAAGAAAACCATGCCCATGACAACTTCTTGTCATGCGAGTAATCCTACTAAATGGAACGTGACCAGCACCATCCGTTTTGAGGTGTCTTCTGTGGGGTGGTTTCCAGTGTCCTGGTGTGGCCAGTTTCAGGGAACTGTGTTTTAATCTGGCGATTGCCTGCAGTCTTCACTGAACAGCATTGGGAGCTTTGGGCATTTAGCAGCTTTGAAAATTACATCATAGGCATCTTAAATGGTACTTTTCAAGTGTGCATTGGTTTCAAAGCTTAGCAGCCGGCCTTTTGGCCATATATATAGATCACATACACACTGAACTGCTTACTAGGAACGGCAGTTATTTGAATTCAAGGGAAAATTGCGCGTTTCTCTCCTGTCTTCGTCCTCCCCTTTTCTGTTTTCCATGTGGAATGAGGATCCCAGGGGTGCATCTCCTGGTTCCTGACATGCAGTGAGACCTTGAGCTGCACCCTGAACCTACCAGCCTCTTGGTTTTGCTACGGGTAGAAGGAGCTCGCCATGTAAAGCACTACCTGCTCTGTGGGTGTATACCCTGCTCTGTTTTTCACTGTTGCTAGCATGTGGCAGCAAGAGTTGATGAGTGCAGCCTTACTTGAGGGTAAAGGAGGCTGGGGGAAGACACCAGCAGAAGACAAACAAAACGCCTAATTCAGAGCTCACAACAGGACTGAAATTTTGGGCAAGTCTCAGGATAGCAAGAATGGGTAACACAAAGCCAGCACTGAGAGCTCATTTTAATTTCAACCATCTTGTGCGTGTGTAGTTAGCTGTCTTTGTTTAAAGAACTTGTCCTTCAGGTAGATTTTATTTGGATGGCTTGCTTATCCAAAGAACATTAATGACTTTCCTTGAGGAGTTCCAGCCAGTACCTTTGCACCCCGGTTCTCCTCTAGCCCTGTTTTCTCTTTTCCATAATCTCCCCATGCCTGGCAGCAAGCCTTTAGGGTACATGCGCAAGCGAAAGGAGCTTGAGTTGGGGAATTAATATTCCTGGAACATAACACCAGCAGCATGCACACGCTGAGGAGAATATTAGAGCTATTAGCGGTGGGAGTTTGGAGTGCATGCAATATCTAGATGGAGAATTCAGTGTGATTAATCTGCCTCTAAGCAGCAGCCTCCGGGCTCTGGGAATTCTGTGGCACGTTTGAAATCAGAACTTTTTTTAATTACCTTTCCGCATCAACAAAACAATTGCAGTTGTGTGAAAATAAGCCCATTCAGTCCCTGCCCTGTCTCTTGGTTGGGGTTTTCTTTTCCCTTTCTCTGTTCTGGATGAGATGCGCTGCCGAAGCCCTGACTGTTCATGGTCCCAGCAGCTCTGACAGCACTTTGCACAAGTGCAGAGGGACTTCGCCTGGGAGGCTTTGGCTGGCCTCCAAGTCAGGTAATTGCGTTCTGGGCCAAGTTGGAGCAAGCCCATGCTAGTCGGTGTGCATGTGTTAGATTCCTTCCTCTTCCCCAATTCTTTATTCCGCTTCCCAACAAATGCCGGTGCCTCCCTCTCTCCCGCCTTCACCTCCTCGCCTTGCTGGCATCCTGGTGCACTGGCAGCCATGTTGCCTCCCCGCCACAGGCGGCTTGAGAGAGATTCCCCAAGAGAGGAGGAGCAGGATAAACATGGAGGTTTCATGCAGTCAGCAGGGTGGGAAAAAACAACAATTAGAAATGATGAAAGGACATTCAGTCAGTATAAAAAAGGTAGAAAATTTGCGGCCAAAGAAGGAGCAAGACTTCCTGGAGTATACAAGATCAGATGGGGACCTTCCTGCTTGCAATTCGTACCTTTTCCCTCCCTTTGGCAAGCAGAGGCAGGAGAGTTTGTCCCTTCCATTGCAGCCTGGTTTATTGCTGTACTGGCACAGAGAAGCCGTAAAACAACAGGGGAAATCATTCCTGGAGTTGTGACTGTGCCAGGGCTCGGGCAATGCCCCAAGGCACTGGGATCAGAGTTGGTGTGGGAAGGGAGGCTTCAGCCATGGAGGAGCTCTCATGTAGAAGAGCATCCTCCTGGGTGCCTGGGTTTTATGCTGGAAGCACATAGAGCCACTGGGGTTCAAGCTTCCTACAAGCACCTCTCACCCCTGCCTGCTGCTGGACTTGCAGTTCCCCTGCGCATGTTGTCAGCCCTCTGAGGCACCTTGGGCACTCGTGGGGCGCTCCCGCCGCCAGGCAGCCACAAGCCAGGAGCGTACCTGCCAGCCGGTTCCTGGCAGGGATCTGGATCATTTCCTCCTCGCTTCTTGCACGCTCCAGGTGCAGGTTTCCCTCCTGCCGCACTGGCAGGTTGCGGGAAGGGCAGGCGGTGATGGCAGCGCTGGTTTCTCCTCCCATCCATGTCGGCATGCCGGTGGCGAATGCTTTGTAGGTCTCATTGAGGGCAGGGATGGAGGCTGGAGAGAGGAGTGGACATACTGCGAGGAGCACAGGCTCCCTCCCCTTTGGCTCTGCGGTTCAAGTAACTTTACAAACACAACATTGTCCGCAATTAGCACTATTTAATTCTTGATTTTTTTTTTTTTTTATTTCACTTGGCTGTGGCTGTGCCCTTGGCTTATCCCTCTGAATTCCTGGCCTTCAGGCAGGATTAAGCACAGTGCAAGTGTTTGAGCTGCCTTGCTTCAAAAAGAGGGGAAAACAAAAAATACCTGTTTCAAAGAAAAAGAACAGATTTCTCTTCTTTGGGGGGTGGGGGATAATTTTTCAACATGTTTGAGGCTGTGTTAAATTTTAAGTAATTGATGTTAAAAAAAAACAACCTTAAGCTGAATAACCAAAACCCCCCAAAACCTTCCCAGGCCACGGTAAGCCAAGAGTTACTTAATACTCCTTTTTTGTTCTCTTGGGCTTTATTTCAGAAATTACTACAGAAGTCTGTATCAGATTTTGCTCCCAGAGCAACATCCAAGCATTGTATTGGGAGTACCTCAAAGGCTCCTGGCCTTTCGCTCACCTACCCCAGGCTCCCTGCCCCTCCCCAGGGCACCTAAGACCTAAAAATACACCAGGGAACTGAAAACCTCCCTCTTTAACCCTATTGCCTTGCTTAGGCCTCACATCCAACTCTGTTACCTTAACCCTGACCTTTACCACCTCTTTTACTACAATTATAGTTTAAAAGTGGTTTCTGATCCTCAGGTGGGAAAACAAAAACCCCAAGTGCACACTGGTTAGTGTTACCTCAGCTGGCCCATGGCTCCCAGACCTCTGCCATGTGTCTTTGGTTGCAACGGGTGGCCCTCCTTGCCCGGTCGCTCTCTGCATTTGCCTTCCCAGCCCATCCCAGGCGCGACCCTCAGCATCTGCCTGTTTCCGTCCCTTCCTCTCAATTAATTTCCCCCAGAGCCTTTCCCGTGCCAGCACCTCTCAGTTTTCACCCCAGCACATCGTCCTGCTCCAGCCCCAGCAGGTCCAGCACGGCCATGGAGGGTGGCTCTGTCCCAAAAGGGTGGTGGGAGCCTGTTCTGCACTGGGGGCTGGCACCTGGGCTGGCGCTTGCTGTCTGTCCTGCTCAGACCACTTTGAAAAGATATTACCATCGTGGTCACAAACTTTATTTGGGGAAAAAACCCACCAAAAAAATCGCAAGAAAAGAGAGTATGTTTTATACCAAATTAAAAAAAAAAAGAAAAAAAGCCGTTTTCTTGGCCAGCCATTTCCCGAGTTCCCTTTGTTACTACTGCAGATATGTGTTTGAATAAGAGCCTTTTCCCCTCCCCTCTCCTATTCCTCCCTGTTCTACCCTGCAGTGAAGTCACAATCCGGCGTTTGTGGGCTCTGTGTGATGTCAGAGACTCAGTCTTGTGACTTCACCGGCGGGCTCGGGAAGAAGGTGCAGACGGGGCTGAGAGGAGAGGGGGGAAAAAAAAAGCCCCCTCCTCTTCCCTCCCTCCCCCCCTCCACCCTCTCGGTTTATAAAACCAGTAGCTGAGATAAATCGGAAGGGGGTGGGGAGAAGCAGCAGGGAAAGCTGAGAAAGATGCCAGAAAGGTACAGTAACATGGGCTTTATCTCCCTCTTCCTCTCCCTGAAAGTTGAGAGTGGAAAATTGCCCTGCAGAGGCCAGCTCTGGCCGACCACGCGCGCAGCGGTGGCGGTGGCGGCGGCCGTGTGTCTGCGGCGCCCTGTGCGTGTCACCCGCCCCAGTGACGCAGCCGTGCCCACCCCGGGTGCGCGGGGAACCGGGTGGGTGCCTGCCTGGGTGGCTGGGGGCCCGGCCGGGTGGGCAGCGGGGGACGCGTGGTGGCCGGGGTCCGGCGTGGCCGGGCACGGGGGGCCGCTCGCCTTGTCCCTGTTGAAAGGCCCCAGCTGTTTGTTGGCTGCTCGCTGCAGTCTGGCTCCTGCTTGCTCCGAGACCGACATAAATGGGTTATGGGGTTTATGCCTGTGTGTGTGTGTGTGTGGGCTTCTTACCCCCCGCCCCCCATGCTTTCCCCTGTATCTCTCGTTGACGATGGTTTTCGCTGTTATTTTGTTTTGGTTCTGGATGCGGTTTTATTTTTCTCTGGCTCTGCAGGTTGAAAGTAGCAGGGGGGTGGATGGGGTGGGGGCCTGCCATTTCCCCGGCATGCGTGGGGACAGCAGGAGGGAGAAGGGCAGGGCCTCAGGGTCACGTTCTCAAGGGCTGTGAGATAAGATTTATTCAATATCTCAGTCTTCTGGGGAGGGATTTTGGTGGTGGTTGTTTTTTTAACTGACAATAGCAGTGTGGGTGCACCAGCAAAGAGCAACCTCAACATAAAAAAAAAGGAAGAAAAAGGAAAAAAAAAAAGGGGGGGGGGGAGGAGGAAAAGGGGGGCTAGCTTGCCCCTCCCTTCTTCTTCAGCATTTTTTTTTTCCCTGTGCCCAATTTACTGTTCACTTGAGATTTTGGACAAAGACCGGGGCAGTGGGTGGGCTGCTTTGAGTTTTGTGATATAATGTGACTGGAGCAAGAGAGTAAAGCGCAGACAATTAAGGATCGTGGCGAGGGCTTTGCTCATTCAGTCTACTGAGGAAGCCGTCATTTTGTGTTAGTGTGTGTGTCTGGAGGAGGAAGGATAGTGGAGAGTGACAGTGGAAGGATGCCTAACGTTGTGGTGTATTTGTACTTGCTAAATGCCCGCTCCAGGAAAGGGGGGCTTCAAAAGAAAGGGATGAGGGAAGGGGTATCCTTGAGGATTTGCCCCTGCGATGAAGCCACTTCGGACCACACTCTCGCTGCTGGGAACGTGATGTTTTGCTGCCTCCTCGAAAGGGGAGGGCTGAGGAAGGAAAAGCGCATGCAGGTGTCAGGCAGGCTACTCGCTGCCACTGCTCTCTCTGCCTGCACACCTCACCCCGGTGACCGGTGGCTCCTCGGCCGCTCCGGTTGGGGAAGCTCCGGGGCAAAGCGCCGCATCCAGAGCGGCTGCAGCGCCACGCTCTTCTGCTCCCGGTCACTTGGGTCCCGCCGCTGCACTTCACCCCCCACCACCCAGAGCGCATCCTGCTTTTGTAGTTATTTATTTCTTTATTTCAACTACTGGACCCTGGCTGTCCTCTGCCAGTGCGTTTCAAGGCTGATGAATAGCACCCCCTGCAGTTATAGAGCTGATCTTTTGTAGCACAGATGTATAATTAATTGTGCAGCACTTTTGCAGTCTGAACAGGCAAGTGGATTCTTGGAAGACACCCATGTACCGCCGCCTGCTTCTCAGACCCCCACCTTCATGGCCCTCAGGGAAGGGACTTGCTGGCTTACAGCTGGCTTACAGCCTTACAGCCTCTGTCCTACCGTGCTGTCTGTAGTGATCTGAAACAGGATTCAGATCCAGGTCTTCGATGTAAAAGCCAAAAACACCACAAAAAAAAAAAAAACAAACAACCCCAAACCCAACGCACTGCTGCACAGCAGGACTCCTCTCCTCTGCCCCTTCTCCGACCTTAAAGGATTTTCGGGGTTATTTACATCTCTGCGCCATCACAGAGGTGATGTTTAGGGATTCTCCCCACCCCCTTCCTTTCTTTTCTCAGAGAGGGAAGTAAGGATTTGTTAGTTTGTAAAGCACTTTGAAGATAAAAAAAATCATTGTCTGCATTGAGTGCTGTCTGTTGGCTCGTCTGAGTCACCACCCGGGCTTGGCTGGGAATTGAAGCCTGGAATCACCCTGCAGGCCCTCTTGAGAATTAAGTCAAACGACCCATTGAGGGGGTCCTCCCCAGGGAAGACAGAAGTGATGTGACCAAACGCTGCCGGGGAGGTGGAGGGCAATGAGCAAAATGTGCACCCTGCGAAACTGAGGGCAGAGGACACTGGGGATGTGATTTAGCTAAAATGAGATATGGCAGAGATTTTAAGCCTCATCATCTTGTCTGGGTATGGCAGGATTGTCCCCTGTGGGGTTTTCCTCAGTTCTTTATCTACACCTGCTTTCAAATGACTCCTGAAAGGCAGAAAAAAGCGGAGTAAACTCTTTCCTTTGATTTCTCTTCAGCTGGGGACATCCATCGCCCAGGACTGTAACCATAGGTGTTTGGGGAGGGGGAGGCGTGCATCACTTCAGCCCCATGCTAGGATATGAAAGGATTAAATCTCTTTCCTAAGCAAAGTGGAAGGTCCCCAGGTGTCTTCTCACAGGCTCAGAGATTGCAGTGGGAGAAGGAGGCAGGATCCAGCTGGGTAAGAGACCTCATCAAGAGGATAAAAGCATTTAGGGTAAAGGACAGTCTTGTCTCCCTGAGCAGGGGAAGTAATCAGTGAGGATGTGCAAGGGTCTCTCAAAAAGCCCTAAGCAGGCAATGCTTATATCAGAGGAGAATTTACATGCAGTGGTGAAGGGGGATGAGCAGAAAGCGTTAATTGGTTTTACACACACACACACACACACACACACACACACACACCGGCTTTCTGTTAAGATATTCCCTTTCTTGTTACCACCGCTTCTTTTTTCTTCTTTCTTTCTATTTTTTTTTTGTTTTAATTCTTAAAGAAAAAAAACCACCCTTCAATCTCAACGAAGAAGACTGTTAAGGAAACCCCCTACTTATCACTTAAGGCTGGCTGCTGAGTTACTGTTTCTGGAGATGAGATAATGCTGGCTGATTATGAATAGGGTGACTACCCTTTTCCATCAATATTAGGAGTAAGCCAACACCTCGATCTTCAGCTTGTGGAATGAATCACGCTGTAAGTTTGAAGCATTCCCGGTTTTGGAGAAGAGGAGTCATCCTTTCTCTCATGCCATGCTCCCTGCTGTGGAAAGGCTTGGCCCTAATGGGGGGGACACCCCTCAGCTCTAGGCAGGTACCTCAGGGAATGCGAAATTTCACCCCTGACGAAATGCTTTCTCATCACCAGTGTAAGCAATGTCTCTCCATTATACCTGGGTTCAGGCAGGGTTATTAGGGAACTACCTTGAGAACTGCAGCCCCCCTGAATGCTGTTGCTCCTCATTTGTGTTGGGATAGCTTGTGTTCTTATCTGTGGGTTTGAAACTTGCTAAAGACAGTGGGGGGTCATTAAATTGGTAGGTCGACATGAACTGTGAGTGCTGAGGAGGCTTCTCTTCTTGCTTCAGTGCTTACTGGTCATGTCCCAAGAAGAAGTGCTTATCTTATTTTCAGAGCCCTGATGGAACCCACAACTCTGAGCACATTTACAGGAAGGTTAGATGGAGGCCTTGAGTCCTCATTACCTCTCGGGACAAATGTGGATGCCCACAGGATTCCCAGCTGCAGAAGACAGTCTCTTCAAGAGAGATGATGAAAGCCCTGGTACATAAGCAGAGGTTTTGTTAGTTTGAACCTGAACCTCAGTAGGCAACTGGAAGAGTTCTTTGAATCCTGAAATAGAAAGAAGTGTCTTGAGATTTTACTGTGTGCCTTGGACTCTATAAAGATGGGTCTGTCCAGTCTTTACAAAATGAAATTCTGGTTTTCTTAATCCAGGATGGTTACCTCTGTTACCTGATGGCTTTTAAGGCATTGCCATCACTTGGGTTAGGTGACATGCAGGGAATATACTTCCTTCTTCCAACCCCAGAGGTGTCGGTGGTGCTCATAAATAGTTGAATCTGTTGTGTTTGAAGTCATAAGTTCTGTATGTTCTCATGTGCTCTAAACTGACTTGGATTTGAGCATGACTTTAATGCTGGGCACTAAAATAAGACATTAATGTTTTTTGAAATGTAGAATTAGAGGGTTTGAGCATTGAATATACTTTTATGAGTCTCGAGATAGATACAAAGTAATTAAAGTGGTTGTGTTTGAAGTAGGGTTTTTTTTTCCTAATGTTCTGTTAGCAGTAGGAGATACAGAAGTAAATAGTGGTAGAACTTTAAAACTATTTTTAATAAACCAATCTCTCTGATGAATTGGGACCAGAGAACATCACTGTATGTGACAGAAAAAGCCAAAGTCAGTGACTAGAAGTTAATGAGATTTCATGCAATGTATACCTTCTGTGGACCCTTGCATTACTACCCAATATAAATATAGCCTTCTTACCAGATGAATGTGTAATAAGACCTTGGTTTTGGTCCAGTCTGATGCCCTCTTGCTGCTGCAGGCCCTTCTTATGTGCTGTTTCGTGTGCATGAATTCTGGAGTGTGGTAGCAGAAAGGTGACTGGAAGAACTAATGCTTTTTCTTCAGGGACCTTTTTTTCCCTCTGTTGGAACAGCTGAGATTCAAAACTGCTACTGCATGCATCAGGGAGGAAACCAACAGGGAGCAAAGTCAGAATCAAAATCTTAGTTGCCTCTAGAATTTGGGACTATATGTCATGGGGATTTAAGCTTGTTAAGCCTGGAAATTCCCACTTCCCTGTAGGCAGGAAAAAAAAACAACCCAGCAAATGAAACCTCTGTAAAAGGCCAGCAGAAGTAAAAGAAAAAAAAAAATCCCTTTCTGTAAAACATGATCAGGCAAAGCAGTTAGTTTTATTTAAGACCACTTTAAAAGGTGAATTCTTCTAATACTTGAGTTTCTCCTTTTGTTTAGATACATTTAGCAATTCAGATAATGAAGATCTATTGATGGTGTTTCCTGCCTTGTTGGAGACAGTCTTGCTAAGAATCATATTTGTGTGGCTTTCTATTTTAATTTCCACTTTTATTACTTTGGACATCTGCATGGAAATGTGATCCACTTTTCCTAAAAAGTCGAGCTTGTTTCTTGCTTTTTTTACTGAACTCAGATTCTTTTGTCTGCAGCATCACAATAGCTATCACAGCAACAAATTCTGATCCTGCCAGAAGTGTTTTTTTGGCAGGAGGTAAAAGGAAAAAGCAGAAGAAGCTGAGCAGGTCTTAAGGTACATAGATCTTATTTTTATGAATCAGGTCCCTGTAACAGGACGATGAGAGGACGGAAGTGTTGCAGTATTGGAAAATGGAGCAGAAAGATTCATGCTACCTACCTTTGTCGTTTTCCTTTCTTTGAGAAGCTCCAGTCTTTCAATCCAGTTGTTGCTCTGTTGCAGGAATTGGGCTGTAGGAACTAATGCTATGGCTTATGGAAATGCTTCTTGTGTCTGGAGGAGAGACGCTTCTGAGTGATGCACCGAAGATACAGCAGTCAGTATGTTGAGAATCTCTGCTTGTCCAAAACACTTCCCAGCAAGCACACAGATCCTTTGGCTGTCTTGAGGGGAAAAGTTCAGTGTCGGTGCATTAATGCAAGGATAGCCCTCCCTGTCTTTGCTGCAGTTCCTTGGGAGACATCTGATACTGCTTCTCCCTTGTGGAGGGTCACATGTAACACTTTTTATCTGAAGTAGGCTTACAAGAAATAGGAGTAAGGCATGGGAAATCCAGGGGCTAGATAGGGAGAGAGTTAGGAAATGTTAATGAATGCAGCCACACTGATGTCTTTCTTGGAGAAAAAGACGCAGACCAGCTGCCCTTGCTTTACACTTGCTCAAAGATGTAGCTGCCCCACCATGAATTTAAGTTCCAGTCCCTGGTTGTGTGACCTGTAGGTGCCCGATCTTGCTGTCATCTTTTGTATTATCCATTTTCAAGCCAGTCTCTAATGCCCATTCCCATAGCATCTAAGTGCCTCAAGATGAAAGCTGTAAAAGTGGAGTGGTGAGAATGACATGGAATTGTGTACCAGGGGAAAGCATTAGGATAAGGGTAATACTTTGAGGGGATGTGTGCCATGCCTGTGCCCGACTCTGCGGAGACTTCAGCATCCTGGTGCTACTAGTTCAGTGCTTTTCACCAGCAAGGAAACCTTTTGTAAAGGAGAAGAAATCTCTCAGAGGACCCCACCAGCTGCATTCAGAAATCATATTTCCTCTAACAAACACTGGGGCTCTCAGAGTCTTTCCAGCATATGTTACCTGCAAATTTGTTATCGATTCCCCCCCCCCCTCCCACCCCGGCTATATCACTTTCTGTCCTTCCTGCTTCCAGGCAGAGGGAGCTCAGAGGGTGTGTGAAGATAAGAGGTGTTTGGGGTCAGGAATGGTGTCATCCTTCTGTCCTTCCCCCCCTCCCCCCCCCCCCCCCCCCCCGATACTACTAACGTATGCTTCTGGAGAGCCGCATGAACTGAGTAATTACTGAATTACAGCTAGATCAGAAGTGATGACCTCAAAGACAGAAGGCTACACTCCATCTCCATTTGTTAGTCCTCTGGGGTCAAAAGGACCCTTTTTTCTCTGGGGTCTGGGGGGGGGGGGGGGGGGGGGGACATGCAACGTAAGCCTTACTTTCAGGCATAAGGGCAAACAAATGTTTGCTTTTGACATTGCAGGAGTTCATGTCAGCGTTGCTTACATGTGTGCTAGGGCAGCAGCAGTGGTAGGAGCAATGGCACTAAGCTTAAGGGCTACTCAGGGGTCTTTATGTTGCCCGGAATCTTCCATCCAGACTAGAGAAGGGTGCCAAGTCTTGAGGCCGTTTTCCTGCCTGCCTGTCTGTGCTTTGTGCCTCTATACTCAGAAGCACTTTGATTAGGAGGTGGGGAGAAGGTGCCTGGGCAGAACGGGCAGGATTTGATTTGGAAGGTTCTTGTGGTGGTGGTGCCATAGGGGCTCAGTATAGTTATGGCTGAGCCAATTTTCTTGCACTAAATTCAGAGACTTCAGTCTTTCTTATGACTGTGGTATAGCACATCTGCTCAATTTATAGCACTCTTCGAAGATGGAATGTATTTGCTGCATGAAATTCACATGCAAACCTTTTTAGTTTGTTGCATTGATTTTAAAATTGAGCCTTTAAGACTTCATTTTGGTGGGGAACTACTTTTGGCCTTAAATCCCAGTATTTTTTTCTTTTCAGAATTGCTTACATATTGCTTCTAAGATAAGAGTATATAGATATTAATGATGACTTTACCCTGAACTAGAGCTGCTTGCCATGGATGTTGGATTCCTGCCCTGCTCGTGTGTTTGCAGGATTACAGCCCTAGTAGCATGATATATTTTATTAAATATATATTTTATATATAACCATATTTTTCGTGTAACTGATGGTGGCCAAGGGTTGTCATTGAATGACCAAGTCAGAAGGGTGAATTTCTTTCTTCTGGGAAGAGAATGAAATGTTCAGTGGCAAATAAAAACCTCGGTGATGTGAACAAGGTGTACTAATGACAGTGGTTTTTCATCCGAGTCTGCAGACAGCCAAAAATTAGTTTCTGAGAGAATTAAATTCTCCATTAAGCTCAGTGGGGTTGTACATGAAAGCCTGATACATCACTTCAAAAGCTGCAAAGGCTGTAGCGTCTCTGCTCGTGTGCTGTTTAACTAATATTGTTGTGGTAACTTTGTTTTCATCCTGTGCTTTTAATGACCCTGTATATTACCAGTGATGTCTACTGTAGTGCAAGAGCTGCCAATAGCTTGGCATTTGCCTATATATATGGTACAGGTTCTTCTTAAACTGAATTTCGTCCTTTAAAATCAGCTGTGTAGTTCTGAACTTTTAAAAAGCAGCTCCTTTTGTACTTTCCTTAACACGTAAAAATGGGAAATGGTGCTGTGCAGCAGTCTGGAGGTGCAGGTATTTAAGTATGCAGATTCACTTTTTTTATCCTTTGAGAAATGCTTGTGTTAGCTGTGCTTGTAGTTTTACAGGACCTTTTTGAGCATATTACAAAACTGTGTTTACTTATGCTGCAACTTCGCTTTGGACATTAGGTAAAAAATACCTGGATATACGAAGTTTATCTCTATAAGCTATGTTCTCATGTATTTGCATATACAAAGGGGTTTTACCTTAAGGTAATCTTAAATTTAACTTAAGGTAGGGTGCTCTAAGCATTCTTACCATATAAATCTACGTGAAAGATTGACCTCAATTGACGTTTCACTTCAAAATCAGAAAACACATAATGGAAAACCAAATTATAAAAACCTCATCGAGTTCCCCCACCCTATTATAGCTTTTATCAGAGTCCTGGATACCCAGAGGGAATGTTGCTCTAACCAAGCTCTTAGCATGCCGTGGCAGTCAACAAGATTAAGGCTGACTGCCACTAAAGCAACCTCACACTTTGTGACGGTGAATGTGCTGCGGAAGCTTCTTCAGGCGAAGGAAGCAGCGACCTCCACCTCTTGTAAGGGAAGCACTGTGCCTCAAACACATGCTGTAAGGCAGTGCCTGCCTGCTGTAGCTGTAATTCCCAGGTAGCTGATGTACAGCACATCACTGTAATCTCATCTGAAGGAGATGACAGCAGAAGGCTTTCCTCCAAAGGGAGCCATTGCCTGTGAGTCCAAAAGGGAGCAGAAGAGCTGGTGAGTCCTTTCTGGGCACTCCTGCTACACCAGTGCCTGACCGGCAGCTGGGGAGTCCCCAACAACCGCACATTGTTAACTGGGAAGACACATGGTAGGAACACATGTAATTGTTGTCTGCTCCAGTTGTTCTCCCCAGACTCTTGCCATCATTGCAGTCTTACCTAGATGGAATTGCAGTCAGTGAATTGTTTCTGACAGACAATGTGTGGTACAAGATGTGGTGGTTTGTATTTATGTTTCATAAAGAGCAAGTCAGCTGTGGAGGAGCCATCAGCGAAGTCGTCACTTGACTGTGCCTACAACACTGTCCTTCTAAGCAGTCCACTGCTTTTGGGGGTAAGCTGTGAGCAGGGCCCTTCTCTCAGGATAAAGCTTGCTGAGGATCTGGGGAATAAAGCTTGGGCAACAGGGTGGTTATGGAAACTGTGATACCTGCTCAGTAAAGTTCCTGGCAGAGCAAGATCTAAATGATGCTGGAGCTTTCCCTGCCCAGCAGCACTTGGAGCTTCTCAGGCTGCAGCCTCCTGCGTTTTCACGTCAAATGCTGAGTGGCAGATGGAGGAAACTAGTGTCATGCAGAGCTTCTTTTGACGGCACGCAGGGTCAGCTGGTGGAGGAGCATCCTTGCTGCCTTCCACCAGCCTCCTTGCCCCTTCACTCTCACAAATTCGTAACTAACACCTAGTGAATACTCTTCCATGAGCCGAGCCGTTTCTCCAGCGCACAAGTGCCATTAGTCTTAGTTAACCCCCTCATTCGCCGCTGACGGGGGGCTCGGGAGTGCTGTTTGTAACTGCCCCAGCGGGGCTGGACGCGCGGAGCGCTGCGGGGCCTGTCCCACGGGCCACAGCCGGGCGGCGGGGAGGAGAGCCCCGCGCCGCCCGCCGCCTCCATGTTGTTTCCCAAGCTCTCCGCTGAGGTGCCTCTGGTTCGGGGCCTGCCTGGCCCCGGCGCGCGGCCTGACCGCCGGCTCGGGGTGTGCTCCAGGACTCTGTGTCGGTGAGCTGCCTTACTCCCACCTGGGCGGCCAAATGGAATAAGTCCGGATCTTAAAATGACCGGATGGGGGTGGAGGGGGCCTGGAACGGCGGGTATTGATTTATGAGCCGATTGGATTGGAAACGGCCACGGGCCTTTCCCGACAGGGCCGAAGGCGGCCTGGCAGCTGCTCTGCCCCCGCCACGCCTGGGCCGCCGGGCTCGCCTGTGCGGGGGGGGAAGTCTCAACGGGCGGCACGCGCGGAGGCCGCGCCCCGCCCGCTCCCGGCGCACCGGGGCGCGGCCCCTTTAAGCGAGCGCGCGGTGGGAGGGGAGGCGGCGGCCGCGCGCTCGCACGCAGACACACGCGAGGGCGCGCACACGCCGCCCCCCCCTCTCCAGGCCGGGACCCGCCGCCTCGCGCCGTTCCCGCTGGCGCGCGATGCTCCCAGTCGCCCGCCGCCATTGGCTGTCGGGGGTCAGCTGACCCCGTGTTATTTCCTGTGTGTGTGTGCGAGGCGCCCCTGGGCCCCCTTTGCGTCCCCGCCCCGGGACCCGCTCCCGCTCTCGGTCCCGGTCCGCCGCCGCGCCCCGCCGCCCGCGCTGCTGAGCCGCCCCCGCCCCGCCCCGCCCGCGCCTCCCGCCGCCGCGGGGGTGGGGGGGCGCCGGGGAAGGCGGCGGCGGGGGTAGGGTGGGGAGGGAGGGTCGCAGGTAAGGGGGGTTCCGGGAGTGTGGCGGTGTGGGGAGGCCTGCGGGGGAGGGGGGCCCGGTGGGGCCCAGCAGTCTCACGCCGGGAGGCCGAGGCAGTCTGGGTGATGCGGGAGGAGACTGGGGTCTCATCCGTGAGGTGGAGGGCGAGTGCTGGGTAGGAGGAGGACTTGAGAGAGGGTCTCAGGAAGTTCTGCGCTCAGCACGGTTAACCCGCGCGGTTAATCCCATTTTTTCCTTGAAGAAAAACGTGTTTATATGTGTTTAAAGAGGCCCTTGTGCTCCCTGGTGAGGTGCCCACCTGTTTTTCTATCCTCAAAATAGTCTTTTGCAAGAAATGCGAAGTTCTGTTGGGGCTGTGGAGATGGTGCTACCGTTGAAGGCATAAATGATCAAAAATGTCGGAGAAGATGGGAGCACTCTGTACACAAACTGCAGTAGGGGCACAGGCTGTGTTGTGAATGCTTGGGGTGTGTAGTGCTCTTTTCGTTCTGGGTGGCTAGCCTAGCACTGTTCACTTGCAGAGAGGATCAGAATGTGGCGTTTGGTCTGCTGTGAGGATCAGGGTGTCTTTCGTTAATGCTGTTTGCTTGGCTGGAAGTTGTCTTTAGGACTGCAATTGGAAGTTGTTACCTTGAAGGAAGGAATAAGAGAAAGTTATGTAACCGAAGCGTTTTCGCCTGTGTATCAGAGCTGTCTAATCATACTGTCACTCTGTTATTAAGTTGAAAACAGGAGCACATTTGCATGTGAATCAACAAGTGATTGTCTCCGTTCGTAAATTTGGCACCATCAGAATCCTTTATTTCTTGTGTATGTTTTCTCAGCCGTGACATTCCTCCTTCACTAAAAGGGCGGGCAATTTGCTTAAACTGCAGCATTGTACCATACCAGGTACCTGTGGGGGGATTGAGGCTCAGTGGCAGAGGTTTCTGTGTTTAGGTTAGCATTTTGAAAGCTGTTCATGGCTGTGTGACTTGTTGCCATCTGTTGATTCATCCATGGGCAATTCTTCGGAGTGTTTAATTTTTAGCATGCTTCCTGAGCAATGAATGTGCGTGTAGCACTTGGCTCACCTTTACCCACTCATTGTAGAACGATACAGTGACGCGATGGTGGAGATGCAGCAGCTCCAGGGTTAGGTCTGTAGCATATTGGCTGAACTCAATTGTAAAAGAGCTGGATTTTTTTCCACCGATTTTCTAGACTGCTCTTTGGTTTGATAACTTTGGTTTCTGAGATTTATAGATGGGTATTGCACAGCAGAACTAAGTCCATTTGGCTAAGTGTATGTGATAAAAAAACCAGTATTGTTACTTGTGAGGTTTTGTTTGCTTGTTTCCTTAGATCTGCTCCTTTAAATAAGGTTCTGTATTAGTTCACTTTGAGTTGTTTGAAGCTCCATTTCATCTGTTGTCTTTGCGTTGGGCTTAGTTGGCGTATAAAAACACAGCTACATTTGCACACTGCAGGAATAATTTCTGGGTGAAACAGGCTGAGAAAGTTGGGGCTGTTCAGCCTGGAGAAGAGAAGCTGCATGGAGACCTCATAGCAGCCTTCCACTATCTGAAGGGGGCCTTCGAGGATGCTGAAGAGGGATGCTTCATCTGAGACTGTAGCGATAGGACAAGGGATAATGAGTTTAAACTTACACAGGGGAAGTTCAGGTTGGGTATAAGGAAGAAGTTCGTTACTGTGAGGGTGGTGAGGTGGTAAATGCTCTATCCCTGGCAGTGTTCAAGGCCGGGTTGGAGAGAGCCTTGTGTGACATCGTCTAGTGTGAGGTGTCCCTGTCCATGGCAGGGGATTGGAACTAGTAAGGTCAGCCCAAACCATTCTGTGATTCTGTGGTTTATTGGTTTAGTCATCTATGTCCTAAACTTTATTAGTGTTATGAGGAGAGGAGAATAATATTCCCTTGTTTCTGTAAATTGCTGGTACATGAAATGCATATTTTTGTATTTTCTGGTTAAATTAACAAGCAAACTACTATGTCTTGTGAGTGCGAGCACACCACCACCTTTTATGTCAAAAGTGCAACTTGCTGCTGTACATTTTTACTGCTTCTAGTTTTGGGAATGACCTCAGACCCAAATTGGGCTTTGATCTCTAAATCAGATATCAGAGGCTTTGCGATTGATGAAACCTGCATTTTTCTAAAATGTGTACTTTAATATGCCTTTGCAGCCTGGGGTAGGCTAAGCATGGTTCCCAATCTGACAGCACTAGGAGCAGCTTGGTTGTGAGTGTCTTCAACAGGGAGCTGGGGTTTCCTTTTCTTAGTTACTGATGCTTCATAAAGAAGGCTTGAGAGGACTTGTTTAATAACTGAGAAAATCTGTTTCTGTAGTGCATAAAAAAGATCTGAAGGTTATTCAGATGAAACAGAAAACTTGTCTCTTTGCAACTAATACACAAGCCTCTTATTCTTGTCAGAAGTTGTTTCCTTAACCTTCAGCTGAAGAGCTGCGGAGTTATTAACCTCTTTACTGCATTTTAAAGGACATTCACATTAAATGTAAAGACTTAAAGCAGTGTAAGTAAAAAAGTTCTTAATGTGGTTCTTGCTATGATTGATATGAGTATGAAGTCTGTAGGAAAAAGAGTGCAATATGTAGGTTTGGGATTTCCTCTTCCTCCCCGTTGTGGAAATGTGTGCAAAGTCATCCTTTTGGGTTCTCGGTACAATGTTAAAAAGAATATCATTGTATACCCCTTTTCTCCCTTCGTTTTTTTAGGTCATGTTTAACTAAACCACCCGTGAAGCACAGCAAAATGGCAATACTGCTGCTCTTGGAAGGGTCCCTTCACAGGAATTGTACTGCACAATTCCTGTTGCTATTCTACTAGCTTGGCAGGTTGCTATCTGGAATGAGGGTATAATATGTAATAAACTTGAATAATTTCATGCTGCTTGCTTGGCTTCCCTGTAATTTGAGATACGGATATTTTTAAGAGTTTATAGCTTATGCATATCTTGCCTTTTGATTTAGGGTATGCCAAATCTCAGTTTGGGTGGGGTGGCTTTTTAATTAAAACATGTATTTATTTTTTCATACCCTGTTCAGTTATTTTTTATACTTAGGAATGGTATTAGACTAATATTTTTGGAACCTGCGTTCTGACAACATTCAAAGATCTCGAGGTGGTTTTGGCAGCACTGCCTTCTCAGGCTTTAGTATGTACCTTAACTGCCTGGGTGAGAATTCATGTTACCCAATCCTGCAGTTGGCCTCTGAGACAGGAAAGATTATGTAGAAGCTTCTGAAGAGCCAAGTAGCATGCTGATTTGTTGGTAGACACTGGACTGAGACCAACCAACTCTTCCCATTCCAGTAACTAAAGTGCTGTCCAATAGCAAAAGGGTTTTTTTGTTTTTTTCCAGACTATTTCGGGCAAGAACTCTCTCTCTCAAAAAAAAAAAAAAATTCTGATCTTGCTTTTGGACTTGTAAAATAAAAAATAGTCTTAAGTATTTTTAACTGATTCTAATAATAATGATATGTTATGTAGATTACTGTTTTTCTTTGTAGAAAGCTGTTTAGTAGTACTGATATAGGGCCCACACAATGTCAGCAGAGGTTTGTACTCTCTAAAATCATGCAGCAGAGGCTGCTGTATTCTGGTAATAGGATCCTAATGTGAGATTCTGTTTCTGTCAAGCTTATTTAAGGGTCCCCTTCCTTAGAGTCCTTGACTAGACTTCAGTCTTGACTGACTGGAGGAGATGAAGGTTCTGTCTTTTGGCCATGTACTGCTGGTGCATCTGTGTCGCGCTCATGGCCAGCTATGCTACTCCTTGATTTCTTCAGCTGAGCCTTCCCGCTCCTGCATACATCTAAGTTACGTATTGGTTTGGAAATATGCTTGGAAAAGCATATGATTTCCTTCACTGTGTGTGTATGTGGGTTTCATTTAATGGGGAGGGGGGAGAAAGGAAGCCGGACCAAAAGACTCAAAAGTTGAAGCTGGTGCGTAACCAAATGTGCATTCTCTTCAGCCCTGTGGAGGATCAGATCGGTCCAGGATGTTCTGGAGTCTGTGATATGCTGCCTGTTTGTCTTTAAAGACAGAAAATGTGAAAATTAAATTTTACTCACTCTTGGACTTGTGCTGCATTCGTGAACAAGAACACAAACATTCAAATGACCTGGATACAACAAGGCATTCATGTTGCAGTAAAACTCCTGTTTTTTCCTGCCTCTTGTCTAGTGATTCCTCAAGAACAGAGTTAAGAAATCATAGAAGAAAGCGCAAGCATCCTCTTGGCTCGATCTGGTGACGGTGAACATGCCTGTGTTTTTCCCAGTGCTTTTTGTGTTTCTTTTTACTGGTGATTGTAACTGGTGATAGTATTGGAAGAATGAAGAAAGTGTTCCCAGGCTCTTTGTCTAAGAGCCCTGCCTTGAGTCCCTTTCGGATCTGTTCTCCATTTGAGAAGCCCACTATTTCTTGGCTGTGTTGCAGTGCAACAAATACAGAAAAGCTGTGAAAATCACCCGCATGAGCATACAGCATGTCTGTGTTCATACCAATAGCTACGTATGGAATTGTGGTGTATTCTGTGCTGGGATATGATGATTTATTTTGGAGTATTTTACTAGTAGGAACTCAGTCATGTAATTGCTAGTAAATTGCAAGTCATAAACGGAACTCTCTGATGAGTTCTGATAAGAGCTTAGTACTTAGCTAGAAACTGTATCGGGAGCTGCTATGCTGGAAGCTTTAACACAGTTTATTGGGAGTATTGTTCATATCCCTTTTCCTGTAGAAATAATGTGCTGTGAACTCTGCCTTGGTAATAGCTTTGAGCTGAACTAGGTACTTGGTATTAACATAGCAGACTATAGATGGCTTGTGTCCATATGCAACATTGCTAATGACTAGGAAAAACCTATCTAAAACTTATTAGCTGAAAGAAAAATACGTGCTGTCACACCTGTCGGAATTTAAAGGAATAAACCATAGTATACCATAGTGAAATGTTAATCAGCTTCAAATTTGATACCTGCAGTCTGCTGTTACCTTTGGTCAAATGCCTGGTCAAAACACCTGAATTTCCATGAGATTGGATTGATGCAACAGTGTTACCTGTAAGTAGAAGTTCTGGAATAGTGGGATCACTGTATGTGTGTTTGGTTGTGTTTTAGTTTTTTAATTCATGTAAATGGTTATCTCATATATGTAGCGAATGCTGTACTATCAGCATTGTAGTGTCTGCTGGAAGTACAACACAGCAGAGAGAAAACAGCCTAGGAGGTTCCTGGAGTGTGTGGCAGGTAACTTCCTGGCACAGCTGGTGAGTGACACAACTAGGGAAGGTGCCCGCTGGACTTGTTGTTCCTGAACAGAGAAGGACTTGTAGGTGATGTGGTGATTGGAGCCTGTCTTGGGCACAGCAATCACAGAATGACAGAGAAGTAAGGAGAGGACAGAACTGCCACCTTGGGCTTCTAGAGGGCAGACTTTGGCCTGTACAGGAGCCTGGATGAGAGAGTCCCTTGGGAAGCAGTCCTGAAGGGAAAAGGAGTCCAGGAAGGCTGGGCCTTCCTCAACAAGGAAATCTTTAAGGTGCAGGAGCAGGACATCCCCGTGTGCCAAAAGCTGAGCTGGTGGGGAAGAAACCAGTCTGACTGAACAGAACTCTGGCTGGAACTTGGGTAAATAAGGAGAGTTTATGACCTTTGGAAGAAGGGGCAGGCAACTCAGGAGGACTACAAGGGTGTTGAGAGGTTATGCAGAGAGAAAATTAGAAGGATCAGAGCCCCACTAAAACTTCCTCTGGCTAATGCTGTAAAAGACAATAAAAAATGTTTCTATGAATGCATTAGCAATGAGACGGTGGCTAAGGAGCATCTCCATCCTTTATGGGGTGTGGGAGAAAACATAGTGACAAAGAATGAGGCACTTAATGCCTTCTTTGCCTCAGTTTTTACTAGCAAGACCAGACCCCTGAGCTGGAAGATGGGGAGCAGAAAGAAGTCCCCATAATCCAAGGGGAAATGGTTAGTGACCTGCTACACCACTTAGATAGACACAAGCCTATGGAGCAGATCATCTTGAGTGCCATCACGTGGCACATATGGCACAACCAGGCTATTCGGTCCAGTCAGCATGGGTTTATGAAAGTCAGGTCCTGCTTGACCAACCTGGTCTCTTCCTGTGACAAAGTGACCCACTGAGTGGATGAGGGAAAGGCTGTGGTTGTTGTCTGCTGAGACTTGGGTAAAACCTTTGACACCACTTTCCCCAGGATTGTCCTGGAGAAGCCGCTCGTGGCTTGGCTGGGTGCAGTCTTTGCTGGGTAAAAAACCGGTTGGATGGCCAGGCCCAAAGAGTGGTGCTGAATGGAGTTAACTCCAGTTGGTGGCTGGTCACAAGTGGTGGTCCCTGGGCTCGGTACTGGGGCCAGCTCTGTTTGATATCTTGACCGATGGTCTGGATGAGAGGATCAAGAGCACCCTCAGTAAATCTGCAGACAGCATCAGTTCGGGTGGGAGTGTTGACCCTCTGAAGGGTAGGAAGGCTCCACAGAGGGATCTGGACAGGCTGGATCAATGGGCCAAGGCTAGTTGTGTGAGATTTGGCAAGGTCAAGTGCTGAGTCCTGCACTTGAGTCACAACAACCCCATGCAATGCTCCAGGCTGGAAAGCTGCTTATGGAAAAGGACTTGGGGGTATGGATTGACGGAGCTGAACATGAGCCAGCTTGTGCCCAGGCAGCCTAGAAGGACAACAGCATCCTGGCCTGTATCAGCAATAGTGTGACAGCAGGACCAGGGCATTGATCATCCCCCTGTACTGGGCACTGGTGAGGCTGCACCTCAAACACTGTGTTCAGTTCTGGGCCCCTCACTACAAGAGAGACATTGAGGTGCTGGAGCAGGTCCAGTAAAGCTGGTGAAGGGTCTGGAGCACAAGTCTGATGGGGAACGGCTGAGGAACCTGATGGTGTTTAGTCTGGAGAAGAGAAGGCTCAGGGGGGACCTTATCGCTCTCTACAACTTCTTGAAAGGAGGTTGTAGTGAGGTGAGTGTTGGTCTCTTCTCCCAAGTAACAAATGATAGGATGAGAGGAAATGGCCTCAAGTTGTGCCAGGGAGGTTTAGATTGGATATTAGGAAACATTTTCTCATTGGAAGGGTTGGCATGTAGATGTGGTACGTGGGGTAGTGTTTGGACTTGATCTTATAGGCCTTTTCCAGTCTAAATGATTCAGTAATTCTATATTACCATGTCTTTTGTTTCTCATCTTGCCTTGGTGAGGTAGGGGGGTGGTCTGTAAGCAAAGTCAGCAGTGTTCTGTCATTTGGTGTTTGATTTGCCACTAAAGTTTTCCCTCTCTCTCTTCATGCATGTGGAGGTGGGCAGGTTTCCTTTCTCCCCCTTCTCCAATATGTTTGCATGAAATGTGGTCATCAGATTTTCTGGTCATCTTGATCCTGACCATATCTTGTGGGTATTGCTGCATGGTCTTTTGGATAGTCTGGAAAAGTAGCGTAGGCACTTAGCAGGCATGTGAAATGAGTTGGGCAGAATTGCTACAGAAGGTGGTAGCAGATTGTCTTTTTGTAGCTGGGCATTGCTGAGTGGCAATTGTGGCATTTTGTGGCAGATTCTCTTCTCTAATCCAGGAGAGTGGAAGTAGCAGAGGCAAAATTGAGAACTGCTCCAAAGTGACAGCTTTTTATTTTGCATGGAAAAAAACCCTGAACTGTGCTATCCACGTTCCCCTTCTCTCCAAATCACTGCATTGTAATGGAGAAACATTCTTTCTTTGCCTTTCTTAGTCTTGCATTTCCTGTGAGGGTGCATAAAGAGAACTTCACTGAGAGCTGTGGTTGTGGATTGGCTTTGGTGATGACCCAGGGGTTTCCTCTGCAGTGTGGTGTTCTGCATCTGTGCACTTCTGACTTGAGCAGCATCACGTTTACTGCAGTTGGGGAGCAGTGTGGTGATTCTTGCCTTCTGGTCTTAACTCCTTTTTGCCCTGGGATATTTTTCTGCATTTGGTATCTTATGCCTTTTCTGCATGTATTCCAGTTACCAGAGACAAAAGAGTTTTTTCTTTCTTGAAAACTGCTCAGTTGAGTACATGTTTTTTTTTTAATAATGGCAGTGTCCTGCAATTTCGATATGGAAATTGGGCTTGTCATGTATTTGTTTCCTTGTAGTTTTGCCTTGCAGGGAAGTAGTCTGTTGTATGTTTGAAAGGTGGAATTTTGGAAAACCAAAGGGGTGTGGATATATAACAGCTGCTGAAAGTGACAGGGGGGAGAGGTGGGTAACTGTATGTACACTCTACAGCCTACTAAAAAGCCTCTCAGAGTTGGTGGAAAAAAGATGATTTGAGTGAATCTCAGTCAGGCTCCCTGGGAGAAAATGCATCTCTTGGCTTAACGAGAACAGGGTCAAGAAGCTCCTAAACATGGACAGGAGGAGGAATTAGGAAGTAAAGTTTCTTGCTTCTCCACAGAGCTGTAGTTTATAAAGCTGTTGTTAGGCTGTGTTTACTCATGAAAACTGTCCTAATTAGCTCCATATGAACATTGTGCTTCAGAAATAAACTAAGGAGGAAGATCCTTTTGCCCAGTTGGTTGGCAAGAGTGAAATTTAAATCAGGAGCAATTCTCAAGGGAGAAGTCAATGACTTGTCTTTGTTGTCACCTTTCTAGCTGAAAGAAGGTAGCAAACCTTTCAGTGTTTCATAGAACATCTGGATGTTTTAGAACAAGAGAGAAAGCAGTATCTGGTCTTCTTGTAATAGAACTCTAGAAATACATTGGCATTATGGAATGATTATAATCCATCATGTATGGTTTATGTTAATCTTCCTTCTTTATGTAGCCTCCTCTTGAGGGGAGCCTGGGTGGAGAAAGAAAACAGTAGAGTCTTCCGGATTTGTTTTTGCTTTTTATTTTCTCCCCAGTGGTATACTGAGAGTGCAGCACCTTTGTTATCCTCCACTAATGCATATTTATAGAGGCATTTGTTGTTTGATTCTGAATTCATCCCTCTTCTTTGTTTTCAACTGCTGACTTTCTTCAGGATATATGCTCTAGATACCAGATGGAATATATGCAGCAGGAACTCTGTCCATCAGTTTTCCAAGTGTGTCTCCATCAACAGCCTCAAATGCTGCCTGACACTATCACTGTGGTGATGTTGAAATCTCTTGGGGGTGGAGAAAGCTTTAGACCCCAGTTGTGAGAACATCTGCAGTTGTAGCTTGTTCATTTTTCATGAATTCCTTAAGTTCATTCGAGTTAATTTTGTGACTGTGGTGTGGTCTGACTACTGTTGTAGTAGCCTTTGGCAGCAGAACTTAGGAGCGTGGAATTAAAGTGACAGGGTACAGTATCTTGTTTGGTGGTTACAGTGGCCTGAGTTTATGTCATAGAGTTTCAGACATTTAACTGAGGTGTATTAGAAGTTTCATCACCTTGTATGCATAAACTTGACATGGAAAGAGACCTTCAGGAAGGCTTGATTGACTCAATGGGGGGAGGTGGTGAGACTCAAACAATTCAAGTGTTTTAGGCCAATGCTTAGTAATACAGGAATTTACAAGAAAAAACAACCCAAAACCGAACTTAAATTTTTAACTGTTTGCTCCAACACTGCAGTATGCTGCCTCCTCTCTGTCATCTAACTGTTGGTTATGCCACTATAACAGTGGGGATGCATAATGAGATGCTTGAAGGAACCAATCCAATCTGAAAAGCCCGAAGAAAACCTGTAGCGCTGGGGTGGGAATGGGAGTCTTAGGGATGGGGAGGTGGGAAGGGGGAGGAACTCCTTAAAATAGTGCTGCTGGAGAAGTAGTCTTTTTGTTGAATCACTTATGTGAGTGAGGTTTTATATAATGGAGTTATTCTGTATTAATCTGAACTGTTCTTCTGTCTCCCTGGATCTGTGGCTGCAGCCTCTCCCTGCTAATCTGTTTTAGGAGAAAATAGTTGTAGGAGTGGGTCTGTTCAAACTTTTGGCTTTAGCGTGAGTCAGGTGCTGTGGAATCCAGAGGGTGGAGGAATTTTAAGTAAGTTCAACCACTTCTTTTTATGTTAGAGAAAAGCCTTATTTTCCCCAAACATTCTATTGGTAAACATGATATGGCCTTGACTGTATTTTTTTTTTCCTCAAGTCTTCCATAGCAAGAGTATTTGTAGACCTTCCACACCCAGATTGCTCTTAAATCTGTGTCAGTTTAGGGAGATGAAGTGCTAAGTTGACAGGAAGAGTCATAACCTTGGCTGGTGAAACTTGGAAGTGGTATAGCTAGATTTCTTGTGTTATCTTAGAATCATAGAATAGTTAGGGCTGGAAAGGACCTTAAGATCATCAAGTTCCAACCCACTGCCATGAGCAGGGACACCTCGCACTAAACCATGTCACCCAAGGGTCTGTCCAACCTGGCCTTGTACACCGCCAGGAATGGAGCATTCACAACTTCCTTGGGCAACCCATTCCAGTGCCTCACTGCCTTACAGTAAAGAACTTCCTTCTTATATCCAATCTAAACTTCCCCTGTGTAAGTTTTAACCCGTTCCCCCTTATTCTGTCACTACAGTCTCTGATGAAGAGTCCCTTTCCAGCATCCTTATAGGTGCCCTTCAGATACTCGAAGGCTGCTATGAGGTCTCCATGCAGCTTCTCTTCTCCAGGATGAACAGCCCCAACTTTCTTAGCTTATCTTCATATGGAAGGTGCTCCATTCCCCTGATCATCCTCATGGCCCTCCTCTGGACACAGGACTGCACACAATACTCCAAGTGAGGTCTCATGAGAGCAAAGTAGAGGGGCAGGATCACCTCCTTCGACCTGCTGGTCACACTCCTTTTGATGCAGCCCAGGATACAGTTGGCTTTCTGGGCTGTGAGCGCACACTGCAGCTGGTTTATGTTCAGTTTCTCATCGACCAACACCCCCAAGTCCTTCTCCACAGGGCTGCTCTGAATCTCTTCTCTGCCCAACCTGTAGCTGTGCCTGGGATTGCTCCGACCCAGGTGTAGGACCTTGCACTTGGCATGGTTAAACTTCATAAGGTTGGCATCAGCCCACCCCGCAAGCGTGTTGAGGTCCCTCTGGATGGCATTCCTTCCCTCCAGGGTATCAACCGAACCACACAGCTTGGTGTCATCGGCAAACTTGCTGAGGGCGCACTCAATCCCACTGTCCATGTCAGTGACAGAGATGTTGAGCAAGGGCGGTCCTAACACCAATCCCTAAGAGACACCACTTGTTACTGGTCTCCAGCCGGACATTGAGCCATTGACCACAAGTCTTTGCATGCGGCCATCCAGCCAGTTCTTTATCCACCGAGTGGTCCATCCATCAAATTGATGTCGCTCCAATTTAGAGACAAGGATGTCATGTGGGTCAGTGTTGAATGCTTTGCATAAGTCCAGGTAGATGACGTCAACTGCTCTATCCCTGTCTATCAGTTCCGTAGCCCCATCAAAGAAGGCCGCCAAATTGGTCAGGCAGGATTTCCCTGGGTCTTCAAGGCATAAAAGCTCTGAAAGAAGTTTAGGGGACATAAATTTGATGCAGCTTTTCTGCAACTGGATGACAATTCTTCAGTTTGTTTAAGTAGATCAAGGTTATATTTCTGCCTGACTTTAATGTTATTGCATATCATGTAACTAGGTGGTATTATCCTCAACAATGGTTTTATCCTGATCAATGAATTTAATTCTTATATACAGTGCCTAACCTGTATTGTAATAATACTTGCATGTAACCGATAAGAGTTTTTGCCTTGAGGAGTTCCCAGGAGTCTTAGTTACAGGCTCATTGCACCAGGCATCATACAACAGAATAAAAAGACTTAATTGTATAGACTTCATTGAATAGAAAAGAAAGCCATGTATTACAGGTAATGTTTAATATGACCTAAGTATTCATCTTAGCAAGTTGTCATAATTTGAAGAGATTTTTAAGGTTTTAAAGGCAGGGGCTACTTCTTAGTATGAACAAATCATAAAAGTTAATTAAAAAAAAACTCTCTAACACATTATTTTTATTTACTGCTGGATGCCTCTGACTATTTTTGGTACTGGATTGATGTCTGCTATGTAAGTAGGAGCTTGGACAGAACCCTTGGTCCTTGGCTAGAACCTGGCAACCCTGCTCACTCTTTTCTGCTCTCCTCTTGCAATTAATAATTGACTTCTCACTGTCATCAGTTTTGTGACTGAAAGATGGTGAGAACTGTGATGCCTTTGCTGAACCTCCTATCTTGCATGTCTGAGGAGGTGAAGAGCAGACCAGCAATTGTCCTTGAAATGGGTGGTCCGATATTGCTGTACTGCCAAAGCAGACATGATGTTTGACTGTTTGGAGACATTGGAGATGGTGATGCAGGTGAATTCATAATAAGAGGCATATAATGAGTTGCCAGACTTCAGAAAACTAGTGAATTGGATTAGGATATGCAGTGAGCTGATCTGCAGCTTGGAGAAAAGAAACCAAGAGCTGAGGTACAGCATTATTTTCATTTTGATGGTGGGAAGGGTTGTTTGACTGTTGTGTAAAGATAAAGAGCCTTTTAAATACGAACTTCTGCTTTCAAGTGCACTCCAGTAGCCGTGCTACTTAAGCAGTTCCTGCTGTGTCCATTTTGCTGGTACAGATGTTTGTGTAACGATACAGTGAATAGATCTGTCAGTTCAGAAATGGCTTTTCTCCCTTGCAGAATTACATCTCAACCATATTGGTTCCCTGAGCTGGATTGCTGCATGATTGCCTGTGTTAGCACCATGCAGGAGGCTGGACCTCTTCAGCTAGTGCATAGAGGAGAGGACTGACCCTATATGTGAAATCAAAATTATTGGTTTAATCTTTAACCTGAAATGGAATCTGATTTGCATAGGTTCTTATTAAAAGAGTGGTATTAGAAATGTAGATAGAGAACTTTCAGCAATCAGTTGGATTTTGGAAAGCTATTTAAGTGCATCTGTAACGTTTATTGAGACAGAGACCAATGACATAGTAATAACCTGAACCATTCCATGATTCTGTGAAAATGGGATCTATAAAATCACATAAAATTCTGCTGAACTTTGATCATGAGTTACTTGTCTAGAACTGCATGTTTTAATAGTGCCACAACTCTTAATTTCAGTTTATAAGAAAATTTTGTTCCTGTCGCTTATTTCTTCATGTTTAAGAATATTAATTTAACAGTGCACTTAAAGTACAGAGCTAAACTGGAGTTAGTATTTGAGTTCTATAGTTAGTAAGGAATGCATATGCAAAAAATCTGGGTATTTTTAATTTGGTATTGTCCACATTTATTTATTTATTTATAAATTCTGGGAGTGGAGGAAGAAATGGGCAGTCAGATAATAGCCACAGGCAAAATGCTGATTATTTTTTGTTGTTGCTTGTTTATATGATGCCTTTTATTGTAGCAGTATATAATACTACGAGTATATCTGCTCATGTCTCCCCTGTGAGATAGGAAGATGGAATGACTCAGGCTTAGTAAAATTTTCTGTGGCCACTTAGGGAAATATATGAAATAAGAAGTGAATGTAGATGTTATCTAGCGCAATAATCCTCAGAACATTCCTCTCTCTCAAGTGACAAAGCTCACTGTGTTCCTTCTGCCATCCTTATCTATTCTTTGCCCATTCTGTGAGAACCAGTTCCTTAATTGTTTGGATTTAAGCTCATACAGACTGACTTTCTAAAAGGCTGTACAGATATTTTAATGGAAAAGGCATGGTGTCTCTGTGAGATGATGGAAATGGGTTACAACAGCTTGGCCAAACTTTTAACTCATTTGAGGAAATTTTTGATGAAGATTTTCATTGGGCAGGACAAAATTTAGGGGTTTTGTCAAGACCAGCATTAGCAGTGATATGTTGCTAATATGTATTATTATTAGACACTTAAGCATGCGTAATAACTACATATAGGTGCTTTAAGATCATCTAGTTCCAGCCCCCTGCCATGGGCAGGGACACCTCACACTAGACGGTGTTGCCCAAGGCCTGTCCACAGAGTTGCCCAAGGCCTGTCCAGCTGGCCTGGAACACTGCCAGGGATGGAGCATTTACAGCTTTCTTAGGCAGCCCATTGCAGTGCCTCACCACCCCTACAATAAAGCACTTCTTCCTTATATCCAATGTAAACTTCCCCTGTTTAAGTTTAAACCCATTACCCCTTGTCCTACCACTACAGTCCCTGAGGAAGAGCCCCTCTCTGGCATCCAGATAACTCTGTACCTGCAAAAATGAGGGTTAGAAACTTCGCCTTGGTGATGTAAATGGCACTCAGTACATGGAAATCTCTTTTCCTATATTTCAGGCTTAATTCAGATCCTGGAGATTGTTTACTCACAAATTATGCCACTGAGTTGCTCATACTCAAGTTCTGGCTTGATGGGGTTTGGTTGTGGGTGTGCTCTGCTACTTTAAGAAGATACAGTGAGGAAGGACAAAAATGGTAATTTTTGCATCTTGTATGGGTTATGACTAGAAGTGGCTATGGAGATGTATGTATATCTTTGTTATTTGCACAGCATTTAGCAAAGAAGTATTTTAATCAGAAGCTTAGGAACTCTAGAGAAACCCCACTTGTTCATGTACTTTTTTTTTTATACTGTGGCAAATGCTATCTTACTGTTTGTCACCTGCCTGTAACTACATTTTCTTTCCTGATAAGCATGCTAGGAAGTGAGAGGTCTTTGACAGATCACCGAAAATATATTACATTTGACTGCTGCCTGAGAATTCTCTGCACAGATGGGTCACAGTAGTCAACCCAAATATAAAGAAAATTTAGCGAAGCAGAAAGACCTCACTTATGTCCTAGAGAATTAAGTGATGCTGGTTTCATTTGCTCCTTTACAGGCTTATCATTAAGAATTAAGCATATCCCCACAGTATTTTTGAGTTTTAGCTCGCTTGTTTTGAGCTGTCTGTCTGTAATGATGCACTACTATACTGGCATCAGTGTTACGTGGGAAGATCTGGGCAGCTGTCCTGTATTTGTCCAATCCTTGGTAATTGGGACCAAAAAAGCTTTCAAGATTTATGTGGATTAAAAAAACTTAGCACAGTATGTTGCAGAAGATCATTTCACACAGTAGTCTTGGCGTGGGAGTACTGATGAACGCTGTTAAGCAGCAATGGTTGGGGGCAGTCTCATATACATGCAGGAACCGTTGAAAGATGCTTACATGCTGTTGACTACCATTTGATAATCTTGCTCACAGCAGGATCACAAGGCAGTAGCTCCATATTTTGAGGAACTCCAATGTTAACCTAAGTTCTACAAGGCTGTTTTGGACAATTAAAGAAGAAAAAAATCTGCATTGTAAATGTGCTTAAAAATAAGTTCATGTGGAGAAGGTAGATTGAAAGACCATCTGAAATGACTTTAGATGTTTCCCAAATAAGTCCAAGTGAGATATGGATAAGAAGACCTACTAGTTCTCTCTAGTCGTGACTTCTGTGCAGTGATTTCGTAAGTGAGGCTGTTTCTTTATCAGCCACACAAGCTTGTAAAATGCTCCCTTTGTTGTTACTGGGTTGAAGGCAAATTTTGAGTACTGGGCTACTGGGGAGGAAACAAATGTGTAGGAGCAGAGTGAAGCTGCTGAGCGTAGTGAATGTACTCTGTAATCTCTAGGTGGATGTGCTTAGATGGCTCTAGAGCTACAGGCTATAAATACTTGAGGAGAATCACAAAGTTTTAATGAGAGCTACATGCACGTGTAGGTGTGACACTGGAGTAGTGAAAGCGGTGTCAGAATCTTACCTTCCCTTTGAATAAATGAGGAAGGCTTTGGGTGGTTTTTATTGCGTGAGTTGGAAGATACTGTAGATGTGTGTAATTTGTGGATGTTGATGGAGCACTTGGAGGTGGGACTTTGTCCCCTTCTGCTGGGGGAGGGATTATGGATGTATGCCACCATTATGGAGTTCTGCATGATTGTGTTGTAGTCTCTAGTCGCCAGCTGGTATATCGTTCTCTAGAGTTCCTGCATGTGGAGGAGTATGTACCAGCTGAAAATGTTTTCTTTAAAGACTTCCAGGAAGAATTTAGTCAAATAGATACATTTTTTCCTGTGAATTGAGATAGGTGAGACCTTCAAAGTCTATCTGAATATATTTTATTAACAGGGCTTGCCCATGGAATTAGACTCGGTGGTTTTCTGAGAACACAGCACTTGGATCTAAGCACTTTGCAGGGCTGTTATTATTAACAAAGATTATTACTATAGTACTTGTAATAGTCCTATATAGTACATTAATGACAGGAATGTGCTCTATGTCTTAAGTTATCAATGATGTAATGGATTGAAGCACCTCCTGTCTTCTCTTAACTCATGTTATTAATGAAATGCCCTTTTTTTTTTTTTGTTGGTTGGTTGTTTATTTTATTGGTTGCTATTCTACTGTTGTGTTACTCAAGTTAAGGTCCTTGTGAGATATTCGAAGCAAGTGTTGTTCTGTAGGAGACATGAACACAGAACACATTTGCTTAGGGTACCAGTGGTTTAAGTTCTGTGGATGAAAACTTTTCATTTATTTGTCAAATAAAATCCAAGATGAAAAAAAAAAAGAACAAACAAAACCCCAATAAACTGAAGGATAAAAACATGTTTTCAGTTACTGTATCTATCTTCTGGACTCAGTAAATATTTTGTGATTGCATGAGATTATGGAGGATAGAAATTTGTGCCTCAGGTTGATCTTTACTGGATCTGTGTTCCTGAAGGTATTTTCCAACATCTGCTGCTGTTTCTGTTCCATTATGTGATTAAAATTGTTTTTAATAGTGAGGAAGTCTTAAGGATGTTTCCTAACATTGTTAAAGTGTGTCAGCAGTTTTCAACCCTTTGTTAGTATTATAAAAGAATGAATATCATCAGTGACAAAAGTTTTTGTATGATGTAATGCAAGAGAGACTTCCTGAGGCCTTGTTCAGACTATGCAAAGTAAGCTTTAGTCAAGTCATTTAAAAATGAGGCTGAGATTCTGGGAGAGACTGAGCCTGTGATGAGGATGGAAATGTTGCTTTCATGAGAAGAGGATGCAGAGCACTGACTGCCAGAGCATGCATGTTCTCTCCATAGCACATGAATGTTGCTGATTGCAAAGTCCCAAACTACTTACCTAGAGAAGCTGCTTTCTAGGATCTGCCAGTTACAGTAAATGTCCTCCTGCTCTTAGTTTGGTAACTCCCTTTTATTTCAATGTATGTTTTCTTTCCTGCTTTTATTATTTGGTCCTATTTTTCATCTTAACAGCAAGTCATACAGAAAGGGAGAAAAAAAGCTTGCATTAGGTATCCCAGTTTTGAGGGCAGAAGCTTCAGACTGATGAAACATCAAAGGGAACAATTGGCAGAAAGGAAGGGTTTCTCCAAAGAAGCCCAAACTGGATTGGCATTCATAGGAGTGTTACTTATGTGGTATATGTAGTCTTTAAAATGCTGTAACAGTGGAAGTTCAGTAGAACAGCAGACCTTTCTTATAGTATGATACTTAAAAGAGTATAAAGTAGTAACAGCAGTAAAGTTGACTTTCAGGAAGGGGAAAGACAGAATTGGAATTACTAACAATTTGAAAGTTCTATTCTACTACATGTTTCAGTAATATTCTTGTGGACATCAAGCTGCATGAACCAAGGCTGCAACACAAAGATGCCATTGAGTTAGCAGGGAGGGATTGTGGAGACATGTATTGCAGTGGGGCTTTTTTGTGTGCGTGTTCTGTAGCCTGTCTGCACAGATAGTAGAAACCCAGCTATAACCAGGGTGCCTTTCTGAATGATTCTAAAGGTAGAATTACAGCTTTCTGTATCTAACTTATATATTAATTAAAATACATAACATATATTGAGAGCCAGATGGGAAAAGATCATGATGCCAAGCATCACCTGCATCTCCTTGTTTGTGTGCCTGTTTTCTTGGGGCTCTTTGGTGATCTACCTGAACAGAACTTTTTAAATGCAAAACTAGGCTTTAATTCTAAGTGGGCTCAGTTGAATGTGGTAAGCACAAAACGTGGCTGAATGAGAAAACGTAATTCAAGTCTTCCAGGAAGTCTCTAATCTAAGGAGTCAGTGTTCTGTTTCCTGGAAAAGTTTGAGCATTGTCTTTACCTCTGTGTAAAGGAAGGACTCTCTCCAGGTGACTTTATCCAGTTTGTTTTCAGGAAGAGAAAACCATAAGGTATTTCAGAAATTTAATGTTTTTCTCATCTGTTTATTGATTTTTATTTATTTAAATAATAATAATGGCAGGGTATATGCATATACTTTTTCATTACCATACTTAATGTGTATAGTGATGCGTCAGGCTTTTACAAAGGGGCTAGCCAGGGTCCCCAAACAATTTTGCAGCTGTAAGGCTAGTCCTTGAAGGAAGAGTTATGATTCCACATACTGAAAAATAAACTGAAGTACATAGCCTTCCTGAAGTGCATTTGCTTAAGAGTTGATTATGTAAATACAGATGGTCATACATGGTATTCCAGAGTATGTATTTTGTCTGACGAATGTTTTCAGTTACGTGTCACTCAGGCTAATATAAAAGTCCCAAGGGATGAAGTTGTAGACCCTTCTGCTCAAAGAAGAGTGGACTTGTTCTGATTTTCCATGGGGGGGAAGTACCATGTGTTGTCTTGCCATGTTCCTTTTCACCAAAGAGTTCCTTGGGTAGTCGGGAACAGAGCATGGAGCAGATGTCTTCGGGCATGCTAGTGCCAGTTCTTTCATAGGCTCCCACAGATCCTTTAATATCTTGATTTGAGCTTTGATCAGTTATATCTTGTTTTCTAGAAGAGATCATTCCCAAAATGAACTATGGGCCTTGGATTATAATTCCTGCAATAGATTCAAGTGTGGCTTGAGTGTGTTGCAGGGTTCTTGTTGCATCTTTAAACATGGTAGCAAATACTTGATTGTTGTTACCAGTATTAGCCATGAAAAATAGCTGTAGGGTGAGGATTGTTCTTCATTGCTTTGTAAAAATATTGTTGGAAGTTTGTTTATTCAGGGGCACATAAACAGGCACAGTTAGTAAATGCCTGCAGGGAATTAGTAATGCTGAAACTGTGTTCCAACTGGTAGTAGGCTAGTGACTTCTGTTCTTGAAAGTGAGTGATTCCTCTTGCACTACCTAGAAGGGTGGAAAGTTGCAAGGAGAGGGGATACACATTGATGTGGGAAACAAATGCTTAATTTTAATAGCCATTAAAACAATGAAATTGAGCAGTGGTGTCGGTGTGACTGGGAGATGTGGATGCTATACCTTTTTTTTTCTCTTTTTCTCCCCATTTAGGGCTTTGCAGTTGCTCATTGACTGCTGAACAGCATGCAGTCCTTTCGCGAGCAAAATAGTTATCACGGAAACCAGCAGAGCTACCCACAGGAAGTGCACAGTTCATCCCGACTGCAGCAGTTCAGTCCCCGGCAGCAGGCCCAGATGTTCCAGAGCTTTGGAGGAGGTGCCGGCAGTGGACGTCGTGGAGCAACGGGAGCCTCTACAGCAATGCCTGGTGAAAGCTCTGGCCATCAGAGTTACCAAGGTTTCAGAAAAGAAACAGGAGAGTTTTACTATATGTCTGCCAATAAAGATCCAGTAGTGTCAGGAGGGCAGCAGCCACCTCAGCGCAGGCCTTCTGGACCAGTACAGAGCTATGGCCCCCCTCAAGGGAGTAGCTTTGGGAGTCAGTATGGAAGTGAGGGACATGTGGGCCAGTTTCAGACACAGCACTCGACCCTTGGGGGTGTATCCCACTATCAACAGGATTATACTGGTCCTTTTTCTCCAGGGAGTTCCCAGTATCAGCAGCAGGCTTCTAGCCAGCAGCAAGTGCAGCAGCTGAGACAGCAGATCTACCAATCTCATCAGCCTTTACCCCAGGCTTCCAGCCAGTCTGCTTCTAGCACCTCACACCTGCAGCCCATGCAGCGTCCATCCACCCTGCCTTCCTCTGCTTCTGGATACCAGTTACGAGTGGGTCAGTTCAGCCAGCACTATCAGCCACCTTCGTCGTCGTCGTCGTCCTCATTCCCGTCCCCACAGCGTTTTGGCCAGTCAGGACAGAATTATGATGGAAGTTACAGCGTGAATTCTGGCTCGCAGTATGAAGGCCATGCTGTGGGTTCCAATGCACAGGCATATGGGACCCAGTCAAACTACAGCTTTCAGACTCAACCAATGAAAAGCTTTGAGCAGTCAAAGCTGCCCCAAAGTGGGCAGCAGGGGCAGCAGCAACAGCATCCACCTCAGCATGTAATGCAGTATTCAAATACTGCCACCAAGCTCTCTCTTCAAAGTCAAGTGGGACAGTACAGCCAGACCGAAGTTCCTGTAAGGTCACCGATGCAGTTCCACCAAAACTTCAGTCCAATCTCTAATCCGTCTCCTGCTGCATCTGTGGTTCAGTCTCCAAGCTGCAGTTCTACCCCTTCTCCACTCATGCCAGGTGGAGATAACCTCCAGTGTGGGCAAGGCAACATGTCCATGGGTTCTAGAAACCGAATCCTGCAGATGATGCCTCAGCTGAGTCCTACACCATCTATGATGCCAAGTCCCAATGCTCATGGAGGAGGATTCAAGGGGTTTGGGATGGAAGGACTGCAGGAAAAAAGGCTCACAGATCCAGGGCTGAGCAGCCTGAGTGCTCTTAGTTCTCAAGTGGCCAATCTGCCTAACACTGTCCAGCATATGTTGCTTTCAGATGCCTTGGCACCTCAGAAGAAAAGTTCCAAAAGGTCATCCTCTTCAAAGAAGGCTGACAGCTGCACCAACTCAGAAGGCTCCTCCCAGGCAGAGGAGCAGCTCAAGTCTCCCCTAGCAGAGTCCCTTGATGGTGGCTGTTCCAGTAGTTCAGAGGATCATGGGGAAAGGGTGAGACAGCTGAGTGGCCAGAGCACCAGCTCAGACACCACTTACAAAGGAGGTAACTTAGAGAGATCCAACTCCTCACCAGCACAGGGCTCTCAGAATGAGCCATCAAAACTCAGCAGCAGCCCTGCAGCTAGGGAAGATGTGGCCTCCCCTGGCACAAAGGAAGCTGTGGTGGCTGTAGAAAATGCCCCCAAAGTGAATGAAAAGGCAGTTGGGGTGATTGTCTCCCGGGAAGCCATGACAGGAAGAGTAGAAAAGTCGGGTGGACAAGATAAACCTGGACAGGATGATACTTCCACAGCCACTCAGGCACCAGCTAGTGCTAGTGGAGCAAAAGAAGCTGGGCAGGCAGGGACACAGCCAGAAACTCAAGGAGGAAGCAAAGGAAGCAAAAGTGGAGATAACACTAACCATAATGGAGAGGGAAACAGCCAGCCTGGTCATGCAGTTGTTGGGCCAAATTTTCCTGCAAGAACAGAACCTTCCAAATCTCCTGGCAGTTTAAGGTACAGTTACAAGGATAACGTAGCAGCAGGTATACAGAGAAATATTGGTGGCTTTCCACAGTATCCTTCTAGTCAGGAAAAGCTGGATTTTCCAGGGCACAGTGAGCGCAAAGGCCGGAATGAGAAGTTTCCCAGCCTCCTGCAGGAGGTCTTACAGGGGTACCACCACCACCATCCAGACAGAAGGTACTCCAGGAACGCACAAGAACATTCTGGGATGGCTGGGAGTTTGGAGGGAGCCATGAGGCCTAATATCTTAATCAGTCAAACCAATGAATTGACCAGTAGAGGCCTCTTAAACAAAAGCATGGGGTCCCTCCTGGAAAGCCCTCACTGGGGTCCCTGGGATAGGAAGTCTGGCAGTGCAGCTTCTGATATGAAACAGATAAATCTAGCCGATTACCCTATTGGTAGAAAGTTTGATGTGGAGTCTCAGTCATCTGCCCATGAAGGGGGGACACTCTCAGAGAGGAGGTCAGTGATCTGTGACATATCTCCATTAAGGCAGCTTGTCAGAGATCCTGGCCCTCACCCAATGGGGCACATGGGTCCTGAGGGCAGAAGTGGAAGGAGTGAACGTCTTGCCCCTGGCTTGAGCCAGTCGGTAATACTCCCTGGTGGTTTAGTATCCATGGAAACCAAGATGAAAGCTCATAGTGGGCAAATAAAAGAAGAAGACTTTGAACAGTCAAAGAGCTCAGCTAGTCTCAATAGTAAAAAAACAGGAGACCATTGTCATCCTGCTGGCATCAAGCATGAATCTTTCCGAGGCAACGCTAGCCCTGGAGCTGCAGTTTCCGATGCTGCTCCAGACTACATTCCCCAGCAGGACAGCAGATCAATGCAGATGAGACGAGGACCTGGCAGAACTGGAAGCAGCAGGGGCAAATCACCTTCTCAGTTTCAGGATCTTGCTGATAAGCTGAAAATGTCACCAGGCAGAAGCAGAGGTCCAGGGACAGATCTGCATCACATGAACCCACATATGACGCTGTCTGAAAGAGTCAACAGAGCTTCCTTGCATTCTGCTTACCCTCAGAATTCAGAAGGCCCGTCTTTGGCTTCAGCGTATCACACAAATGCTAGGCCTCATGCTTTCAGTGACCCTAACCAGAGTTTAAATTCCCAGTACCATTACAAGAGACAGATGTACCAGCAACAGCAAGAAGAGTACAAAGATTGGGCAAGCAGCGCTGCTCAGGGTGTGATTGCTGCAGCTCAGCACAGGCAGGAAGGAGCAAGGAAAAGCCCAAGACAACAGCAGTTTCTGGAAAGAGTGAGGAGTCCTGTAAAAAATGACAAGGACGGAATGATGTACTTTCAGGGTAGCTCTTATCACGATACTGGAAGCCAGGAAGCTGGCCGCTGTGTTATGGGGGGTGACAGTACTCAGAGCAAATGTACCGAACTGAAACATGGCAACCAGAAGTTGCAGCATCATGAATCTGGTTGGGACCTCTCTCGGCAAACTTCTCCAGCCAAAAGCAGTGGCCCTCTTGGACCCAATCAGAAAAGATACTGCCCTCAAGAAAGCGATGGGCATCGACGAGAAGAATCTGCAGATTTGCCCAAGCCAAGCAATGCCATGCTTAGGCTTCCCGGCCAGGAAGACCAGTCTCCTCAAAATCCATTAATTATGAGGAGGAGAGTCCGTTCTTTCATCTCGCCTATCCCTACCAAAAGACAGCCTCATGACATGAAGCACAGTGGCAGTGAAGATAAAGGGCGTCTGATGACTTCAGCAAAAGAAGGAGCTGATAAAACGTACAACTCCTACGCCCATTCATCTCAAAGCCAAGATGTTGGCAAGTCGGTTGCAAAGGGAGATTCCTTCAAGAATCTGCCGAGTCCTGATAATAGGAATTGCCCTGCTGTTTCCCTCACAAGCCCGGCTAAGACCAAGATACTGCCTCCAAGAAAGGGGCGAGGATTAAAACTGGAAGCTATTGTTCAAAAAATTACATCTCCTAATATTAGGAGAAGCGTTTCTACCAACAGTGCTGAAACTGGTGCAGATGCTGTCACTCTTGATGACATCCTGTCCCTTAAGAGTGGACCTGAAGGAGGAAATATGACTGGACATGGACCAGAGGCTGAAAAGAGAAAAGGAGACGTGTCAGATCAAGTGGGGCCAGCCAGCCAGGACACAACTGGCGAAGTAACTCTTCCAAGATCCTCAGAAGAGTGGCAAAGCAGTGAGGATGATAAAAACAAGAAAAAGGTCCCTGAAACTGCCAGTGTTGGTAAAGAAGGAGCAGGATCCAGTACAGCAGCACCATCTTCTCAGAAATCATTTGGTCAGGGAAGATCGGAGGGATCTGTAAGTGGAGCTGGAACTCTGACCTTTTCTGACTCAAAACCGATCTCCCCTTCCAGTGTGTTTACTTCTGAACCAAATCCAAAGGCTGAGGAAAAAGATGGAGATGTGACAAACATTTCACCCAAGCCAGATGGTTTCCCTCCAAAGGGATATTTTCCCTCTGGAAAGAAAAAGGGGAGGCCAATTGGGAGCGTAAACAAGCAGAAGAAGCAACAGCAGCAACAACAGCAGCAGCAACTGCCCCCGCCACCACCACCCCCACCGGTACCTTCACAGTCTTCAGAAGGGGAAGCTGTTGCTGAGCCAAAGCCCAAGAGGCAAAGGAGGGAGAGGAGAAAACCTGCAGCACAGCCACGGAAGCGGAAGCCTAGACGGGCTGCTCCGATTGTGGAGCCTCAAGAACCAGAGATCAAGCTTAAATATGCTACCCAGTCTGTAGATAAAACTGACTCCAAGAATAAGTTCTTTTTCCCTTATATTCACGTGGTAAACAAGTGTGACTTAGGCGCTGTGTGCACAATCATTAATGCAGAGGAGGAAGAGCAGAACAAACTGGTGAGAGGTCGGAAAGGACAGCGGTCTTCAACACCCCCTCCTAGCAATGTGGAGAGCAAAGTGCTGCCCACCTCAACTTTCGTGCTGCAAGGCCCTGTGGTAACAGAGTCTTCTGTCTTAGGGCCTCTGGTTTGCTGCCTGTGTGGCAAATGGGCCAACTATCGTAACATGGGTGACCTCTTTGGCCCTTTCTACCCCCAGGATTATGCAGCCACCTTGCCCAAGAACCCACCTCCAAAGAGGGCCACAGAAATGCAGAGCAAGGTCAAGGTACGCCACAAAAGTGCTGCTAATGGTTCCAAGACAGATACGGAAGAGGAAGAGGAACAGCAACAACAGAAGGAACAAAGAAGCCTAGCTGCTCATCCCCGCTTTAAGAGGCGGCACCGCTCTGAGGACTGTAGTGGAGCCTCTCGGTCACTTTCAAGGGGACCTGCTTGTAAAAAGGCAACCACTGATGGTGGCAGTGGTGGTGAAAAGACTCCTTTGGACTCAAAACCGTCTATGCCCACTTCAGAAGGTGGCACTGAGCTGGAGTTACATATTCCTGTACTACCTCTTGACAGCAATGAATTTTGGGTCCATGAGGGTTGTATTCTCTGGGCCAATGGAATCTACCTGGTCTGTGGCAGGCTCTATGGGCTGCAGGAAGCTGTGGAAATGGCAAAAGAGATGGTGAGTACCTAACCTTGCTATATGTAATGATTATTTTTTTTTTTCCCATTTGCAATATGTTTGGAATACCATTTTTTCTTCTTTTTCGCTCATCTTAAACAGTCATCTTTCATCTTAAGTATATCTCTAGTGATGTCCTTTTGATGACCTTGTTTAGATCTCTGCCACACCTGATCAGATAGATTTTTCAGGCATCCAAAAGCTGGATGCTCTTTACCTCCTAAATGTTCTGGGTGTCTGATGCTCTCTGATGATTACAGTGATCTCCCTTCTCCCCCTCCTTCCCCCCTGCCTTTCCTTATTCTATCCTATTACGTATTTAGCATTCTTGAGGGCTCTTTCTGGAGTCATAAAGTGAAAGGACAAGTAGCAGCGGGTGCAAATTGCAACAAAGAAAATTCCAATTTGATATTAGGCAAAAACCTTCACAGTGAAGGTGGTCAGACATTGGATTGAAGGAACGGGGAGCGACAGAAGGTGTGCAATTTTGGAGTGGCGCAAATGTGACTTAGCAAAGCCGTAAGCAGCCCACTTTACCTCTCAAGTTGGATCTGTCTTCAGAACTGACTGCTTTCAGCAGGGATCCCTTCCAACTTAAGTTATTCTGTGATTGCAATACATATTGCTCAACTGTAGAAGAATTTACAGCCCTTAAAAGGTGGATAGAGTAGAATTGCACAGAGATCTGCCAGCTTCAAGTGAAATGTGGGTGGGTTTAATATTGATTAGTATGGATTATACCACAGATTATACTGGTAACTGACTTCCTCAAAGTGCATGTATAAAAGAGTGAGAAGAAATAGGTAAAACAAAAGCAAGGAGCTGTTTGTGGATGGAGACTACTCTTGACTCTGTTCTTGATTTTCTAAGACAGAAGCTGGTGCTTTAAAAACCACAGTTAGGTGGCTTGCTTTGCCATCACCAGTATGTTACATCCCTTTATTTATGGTTACTTTTTGCTTCATGCTCTCTGTCATCAGTCAGTCCATGGCAGAGAAGGCACTAGACTACTTCTTCGTGTTTCCTTCAGATTCTTCCATTCTCTGAGCAGTGTTGGGATCCATTTTGTATCTTCTTTTCCCTCTGTATTGTTCCATACAGTGTGCTCGTTTCCTCCCTATGAGTTTTTTCCCTTCAGGTTTGATTCCTGGCTTGTTCTGAATTTTCACTTACTGTTCTTTGACAGTAATTACATGCTTCTTTGCCCTAACTTGATTTGGCCTGCATTCTTGTTTCTAGCCTCTCATTAAACAAAGTCAGTTAATTTCATTTGGTTTTCATCGAGCCATGCCTGTGTGCTTGTTCTGATGCAACTGTTGAATTTCATATCTTTGATAATTGCAAAGTTTCTTTCAGAATTTCCACCACCATTTGGATTCTACTTGTGATGTGGCTGTGCTTTCATATGTCTTGTAGTTCACCAGTATTTTGAATTTGGATCACTCCAGTCTGATGCTTCCTTTTTCCTCTTTTTTTAAGGCATGTCTTTTATGATTCTTGTTTTGCTCTAATAGCAAATGCCAAGTTCTTGATTGTCCTCCAGCGATCCATTTTGTGTTCCTGTACCTGCAAGGAGTGTAAACCCAGCAGAAACATGCTATGTTGATAGGCTGTAATCAAACTTGTCAAATAGCAGCCAGTTATCCATAGCAGATTTTATGTTTGCATGTTGCAACATGCAGCTCTTTCTTTGCGTGGGATCTTTATGACTTTGTGACTGAATACACTTTGGCCTACCCTTTATCACATTCTTCCAACTGTTGTGATCATCTCTTTGTCACAAGTAGAACATCCTTTTTCTCCTTTTCTTAACGCTTTCATCTACTCTTATGGCACCATACAAGAATATCTCCTTATCCTTTGAACCTTGTGTCCTTTCTCTTTAACTCATCCCTTTAATCACTTGCTTAACTCCTGGCTTTTCTTTTTCTTCATAGTACCTGTAGACACGAGTGTTTGTCATTCCTTAAAAAAGGATGGGTACAAAATGCCTGTGGCCTCCTTGCCTTTGCAACTGCCTCTTAATTTCCTTTCCCTTTTTCTATGTCAGAATTCTTGAGTGCATTGTCTGGGGCTCTTGTCCTCCACTGTGGTTTTGATTGTGCTTTGCTCCAGTTGTAATCAGTGTTAATGGTGAGCTCTTTCTAGCTAAGGTTCAGGTCCAGTACTTAATTTTCCTTTCCCTGTCAGCTACATTTATCACCATCAGCTGTGCTGCTGTTGAAGTGTTGTTCCACCTTTGTTGCCTGTCTGTGTCCTCTTTTGATTACATCCTTTCTTTCCGCTGCTTTTGCAGAGGCTGTTGTTCATTACTCCTAGCTTTTCATGTGGCATTCACTGAAGTTCTGCTTGTGCTTTCCTTCCCCTTTATCCTGGCACACTATGCCTTTGGAGAGCTTTTGGTAACCCAGTAGGGTTTTTTCCCAGTGTCTTGCAGAGCTTCCTTTTTTACTCCAGATTCATGTTTTTCAGCCACAAACTTAAATTGTTCTGGAACTCATGGTGAGTTCTCGGACTCTCACTTCAAAATATGACTTATTTTACAGCATCCTTAATCCATCAACTGCCATCTTGTTATGATTTTTCTCATCACTCAGACTTACAATCTCATTTGATTCTAAAATTATTTCTTCCTAACGCTTCCTATTTAAGTCTGTAAGAAATGCTGCTTGCTTTTCTGTGTATGAGAAGTAGTATGTAGCCTTTTAGTGCTCTCCACTGTTCTGTTACAAGATTCTGAACTGAGGCAGGGACCATTTTCTTGTGTGTGCTTTGTTATTGTCTTACACAAGCACATTAAGAGGTATCCTACCTGAATGCTGGGCTCTTCTGCCTTACCTCCATAAGACTAATCCATCTTTTGCCTCTGTCACAAATAATGGAATAGGTTTTCTTCCGGCATTGTTTTGTTGGTTTTTTTTTTTTTTTTTTTTTTTGCTGCTCCTCGACCTTTTTATCCTATTGTAGCAAATTGTAGTGCTGTATTCTCCACTGGAAGCGGTATATCCTCCTCCTTCACATAGGAGAGGGTTATGTGCAACATGAAGATGGCCGTCACGGTATTCAGAGGTGTACCTGCCGGAAGCCATCCCCAGGCACTGGAAAGACTGTGCTGAACGAGACTCTTTTGCCCCACTGCCTGAGGATAGCCTTCTGGCTCAGGCAGCTGATTTCCTATGCTTGTTGTTATGCTCTTTCTTTACCTTCCCCTTGCTTTGCAAGTGCATTTTGTTTTTGTTCCCTGTGACATGCAGTTCATCAGCGTTAGTGTCAGGAAAAGCAGATGTGCAAACCATGTAGCTGCTTTTAGCAGGAGAGAGTAGACAGATGAGTGCAGAGCCATACAGGAATCTAGGCGTTAGGTTTTGACTGGGATAAGGAAAGACATTAGTGTATGGCATGTGAAGGGTCATGAACCTGGAAGAAGTAAATAGCTCATGTATGTAGCACACTCTGTGCAAGTGAAATACTGCCATAATTCAGAATCTATGTAAATTGCTTGTAATACCCACAAAGGGCAAATGTGCACCAAATTTAAATGGAATCCATATCATTGAGTTGAAGTATCCGACTCTGTTGTTGCTTTTGCAGCATTCCAGTGTAGAAATAAGAAACTTAAACTTATAGTCAAAGGCAGTAAACCATCAAACCATAATGTAGAGGTAGTGGCGTAAGTAACCCCCCCTCCCCTTCTTGTTCTCACACAAACTCGCCTCTTTTTTTCTCACATGGAAGGTCACTACAGATTTTTTTTTCCCTCCTCCCAACACCTCCGTTTCTCATTTGCCTTCTAGAATCAGGAAGGAATTTGAAACATTTTTCTTGCTATGTTAAGTTTTCTGTTCCTTGTAAGAGTAAATGTCCAGTTCTTACTGCGGGGTTTTTCCTTGAGAACAGCCCCATAGTCAGTCTCAAGGAAGGCTTAGAATGCCAGTGAGGTTGCTGAAAGATCGCCTTGTACCAGATGCTTTAGAAGAATTTGAGAGGAGAAGGTATTACCTCAAAAAGGTTTATCAAACTGTGAAGTCACTCTCCTGAGCTTTGAGCGTTCCTTAAAGTGTGATTTCACCCTAGACTGAAGATGTGAATGTATCATCTTCTAAGCAGCAACCTAGTGTTAGAATCTTGTTTTCTCAAAGGCAGAAAAGGTGTTCTGCTTACTCTGACCACTCTGTAAGGCTCTGAGAATGTCAATAGCTGAGCAGATTAATTGGGCTGCTTCAGATGCAGAATGATTTAATGGCTTCTCGTTATTTTAAGGTTCAAACTAGATAGCCTGGCAGATGGACCTACCTGCCAAGTAGTCTTTCTTTCTCTCTTAAACTGTTGTTAAAACCATAGTAAGGGTGCTAACTGGCCTTCTTAGAGCTAGACATTTTTGATTCCAAGGCTAATGAAATCTTGAACTGAAGAAACGCCATCTCCTTAGTTCAGGGTGATCCTGCTGCCTATAAAATACTTTCTTTCAAATATTGAAGATAGCCAGACACCGTGTTTTGGGCTAGTTAAAGACTGTAAGTGTTTTGGGATGAGTTCTTTCCTTTGTGATATTAAGAAACTTACAGCAGGTATTCCTGCAGCAGGCTTGAAAATCTATCCTTATTCTTCCTCTGGAAAATTTTTGGTCTCTCTTCCTAGAGTCATGTCAGCCAATTTTTTGCAGTTATAGATTTGGAAAACTAAGAGTTGCGTGCAGTTTTCTGTATATACCTTGAAGGAAGCAGTTTCTCATCTTCTTATTGTTTTCCTGTTCATCAGAAGCTTATTTTCTTGCGAGATGAAATCTTTGGTTACCTTTGAAACTAGCAAAATCATGGAGTCGCTTCAGTAGTTATCAGCAGATTTAAAGTTCGGAAGAATTGGTGGTCTTTATTCTCGTTATTAAATTGAAGAAGCTGTGAGCGAAGAACAATGCAGAGCACATTGTTAGGTTGAAGATGGTTCTTTTCTGAAAAGCTGTTGACTAGGAGGTGAAATTTCTTTATAAAACACTTATTTTTCCAGGGCAGAGGCTCTGGCCTGTCACAGGTATTACTTCTGACTTTTTTTCATGTGTTGTTTTTTGGGTTTTGTTTCTTCCTACCTCCCCTTGTCAGAACTGACCTTGCTGAAGGTAAATGTAGCTTTTGTTTCTGATGACAGTGCTCTGTAAAAGGAAAATTTGTTTATCCCTGTTTTAAAGATCTGTTTTAGAAGGTCTAAAGAATTTAATGCTTTTCTCATCAATCTCTGCTTTGCTCCCAGCTTGAGACATCTTTTAATTCTTATACATGGAAAGAAGTCCTTGGAAACTGTTTCCTATGTTGCTTCTTACTGGAAAGATCATCTTGGGTTTCAGTCAGGAGAACTTTGGAGTAACAGGTGGTGAAGGGTAAAATCTGCCCATGGTCATGATATAATGGGAGGAGATTCTGGGATTTCTCTCACCAGTCTGGAATTTTGTCTGTTCAGCTGCCCGTGGATTATCTTTCAAAGCCTGCTCCTTACCTGAAGATGAGAAATCTCTGCTTTAGAGCCATTAACAGGCCTGTTCAGAAGGTCAGACTGACTTTGGAGAAGGTTCTTAAAAACCACATACGGGCTCACAGAAGTTGAGAACCTAAATTCATGTCTCTCTCTTTGCAAATGGATACTTAAAATAATGGATTTTTTTTTTTCCAGTACAGTTGGGCAGTGGCAGCCTTCAGGCTCACTTTGAATGTGTCTTTAGTTTGTAAACCTACCTCCAGTCCTACATATGCCATCCAGATTTTATGAAGAACAACTTCTGGTTTCACAAACTTTACTGGACCACTTAAGATTCCTGATCTCCCATGGTACCTTATACATGGAAATCCGTACCACAGAGGATTACTTATTTATAATACTTTGTTTACTCTGTTGGTTTTATAGAACCATTTTCTTTTGTTCATCTCTACCATTCTGGACCGTAGCTGTAAATTCGGTAAAGAAAGGTGCCTACAGGGATCAATAGGAATTACGCTATTTATATTCTCAGATTTGGGAAATCAAAGCTTGACGAAAGTGCTCCCACACTCTGTAAGTAATTGCTTTTAAAAGGTTCCTAACTGTGTGGCTAATCAAATGCGTAAGCTAGGGAATCAGTATAAACTGAAAAAATTGTGGAAGGTTAGCTGCCTCTGGCAAAACAGCTTCTAGCCCCAGAAACCTAAGTAGTGTGTCACCATGAGTCGGAAGGTGTCAGTTTATTCTGAATGTCTCATTTGGCACGGATGTGCCTTGTTATCCCTAAGCCAGGCTAGGAGTGATGTGCTGTCAAGAGGGGTGATCCTACCTCATCCTCTTTGCAAGCTGCTTGCTTCCCTTTTGCTGGAGCTGCATTTGCACAGTGGGTTGACTTTTAGCTAGCTAATCCATCAGAAGACTAGCTTGGGGTGGGGATCTTTGTGCCAGATCAGCCATCTGAATTCACTTACTCTCTGAACCACGTTTGCTACCACTGACAGGGAAGGCCCTTTCCACTGGTAATTAGAACCATTAGATCAAGTTAGCTGTAACACAAAATTGTGCCCAGGTGACCACCACCACTTGGAAGTGTTTTAGATCCACAGTGCTACTGTTTCTAAGTGTTGGGAGATGAATGCTGACTTTTTAAAATTCATTATCCTTCCTTTTAGAGAAGAAAAATGTGCAGAACCTGACTTATTTTTTTTCCCTCCCTTCCAGAAAGCCCCTCAAGTGAAGTTCAGCATCAGGTCAGGGTTCAGCTGAAATAATAATCTGCTGCTTCAAAGACCAAATGCCTGACAAATACTGGAAGGAAAACCTGTGTTTCCTACACCCAAAACTGTACAAGTAGGGAGAAATTTCCAGAGTAGGAAGAAGTGACACTGGAGCTTGTTAATTTTTCACTGTGGGGAAAGGGAAACCAGTAATGAATTCAAGAACTGTTAGCAGTGCTTGAAAAAGGGGTGTATTGAGAACATTGTCTGCTTATTTTTATCTTTGGCAACAGCTTTTAGTATGCTTTAACGCCTCGAGTGAGGACTGCCACAGAATCTTGAGGCACCTTCTGCAGTTACCCTTGAAGTGGTTGAGTTCTTGGTTTTCATTGACAGGCTGTGTCCAAACACCTTGTTGCCTGAGCTGGCAGTGTGCTCGCTCTTTCTCAATGGCAGCCCTTAATACAATTAGTTTAACATTCATTTTCATTCCTTGGGAAATGGCAGCATCTTTCGTATTCTTCCGCAGTGTTACAAAAATAAGAAAGCATGAAATCTTGGGTGGAGAAGAAATTCTGAAAGACAGGCTGAATAATGAACTTCAGATTCTGTTTTCTCAGAAAGGCATTGCCATCTGCTGCTCTATGGAAACTCTGTGCTGTCATGACTCCTGGTCTGTAAGAGAGTGCCACCACAGAGATGAGAACCTGCTAGGAGCCCCTGTTGTATCTCAGTTGTTGTCTTCCTCTGGTAGAGACCTAGAAGTGTGAATGACTGGTGCTACAGCACTTCGGAGCTCACAGCAGCTCTGTGTATTGGTATCACAAGCCTCAAATGCTGAAGAGGTGAGCAGACAGAATCGACATCTACATTTGTGATGCATGTATTTCAATATCTTGAGTGACTGGAAGCCATTCATTACATTTATGATCTGAAGCTGGCTTTCATTTGCTTAATTGTGAGTAGAAATCATGTGAAACTGGTGCAGTGTATTGGTGATGATGAACTGTAGATGGCAGGAGGTACAGCTTAGCTGAGGCTTTGGGCATCAAGATGATACTGGGAAAAGAGGAAAGACTTCTCTGATATTGAGAATTCTCCCCTTTTGTAGGGGGCAGAGAGAAGATGGAGGGTAGGCAGGGAAGTAATTCTTGTACATCTTTACTGGCAGACTCCTTTGCCAGTATTTTATCCTGAAGTATGGGTATTATGACTGTGCTTGCATGTGGTTTTGCGTTTTACTGTTTGTCTAGCATGTGGAGTGAGGAAAGCGGAAAATAGATTTACTGACAATAGACTGTTGGGAAAGAATAGGATGTTTAATCACTTACATTAGTTGTAGCCAGAAGCACTGGAAACTTGTATGTAAAAAGCAACTTTTTCATTCCACATTTGTGGCCTTTCTGTAAAGCATCAGGGATCCTCAAAATCTGTACAATTTTCATTTAAAAACACATTTAAGTATCTTTAATTTCTAAGAAGCTCTTCCAGATGCAAATGGGGCCTTGTCCGTGCAGGAGATTTCTAAACAAAGCTGTAGTGCTTTTTGTCTGGCTATCCACAAGCTCACACAATTCTTTTTGTAAGATTTAAGTTGCCTGTTACTTGTAGAGATGCCAAACTCTTGCTAAATTCTCAATAGTGACTGAATACAATCCATTTATGCGTCATTTTAGCTTGAATCCTTTTAAGTTGGGCTGGTAAATAGATTAAGATGCCCTGAAATTGTGGAGAAGGGTTGTTGTGCTGTTTGTGTTTTGTTTTGTTAACTTAAAGTGAACTAAGATTTTCTTTTTTTTTTTTTAACTTATACGAATTCCAGATGGTAGTCAAGAGCTGTATCCCCTTTACTTCGTTAGAAGAATGCTTCTAACAAATAAGTGTTGAAGGACATTTAAGAACTTAAGAAGCTTATTTTGTTCCATGCCTCTGTGTTTAAAATGGTCTCTATTTGATTACAACCAGGCAGACATGTAAACTTTGAAAAATACTTTCATTGATTTTTGGGGGAAAAAAAGCTATATATATATTTAATCTTTCTTTACTTGTTCAGTTTGATAAGAGGTTTATTTCTAGAGGTAAGAATGCATTACTTTCTGTTGTATAATATGGTATGGATTATTAAAGTCACATTCTATCTTTTGTGAGACTTTTAAAATAAAGAATTATTGTTTATTAAAATACTCATTAGGGACTATAGTGTTAGGACAAGGGGTAAAGGGTTAAAACTTAAACAGGGGAAGTTTAGATTGGATATAAGGAGGAAATTCTTTCCTGTTAGGGTGGTGAGGCACTGGAATGGGTTGCCCAGGGAAGTTGTGAATGCTCCATCCCTGGCAGTGTTCAAGGCCAGGTTGGACAGAGATTGGGTGACATGGTTTAGTATGAGGTGTCCCTGCCCATGGCAGGGGGATGATCTTAAGGTCCTTTCCTACCCTAACTATTCTATGATTCTGTGATTATCCTGAATCCTTTGATCACTGAATAAGCAAAAAATAAGGCTTCAACTATACTAATGTTCTGTCATTCATGATAAAGGAAGGCTCCAAACATTTCAGTGCAAACAAAGTTCAGCAAAAGCTGTAGAAGTGTAGTACTTCGTGCAGTAGCCTCAAGTAGGAATGGTGCAGACAAAACTGAGACATTTGCTCATGGTGGTGTGAGATTTAAGACCATGTAGAAAACAGGTTTTAAACTTTTTTTCTTTTCAAAAGTAAATTTTCATCTATCTGCCATTATAAACCTAGTTATATAACCCCAATACATTTCTTTTAATTAGATAAATGTGTTCTGAAAGTGATTAATTTCCCTAGATTTAGAAAGGTAAACAGTCAACCTGAAGTATAATGAGTATTCATGTAATAATTTAGGAACTACAGCAAAATTAAAACTCAGTCTGCAGGAAAAGAGAATTGGAGAAGAGAGGTTCTGTCTGTGCTGCACATTTTCCCTGAAGGTTGTGGAAGAACCCGGGGATGGAGTTTGGGTGAATCTTGAAACCATCCTTTTCAGCTGATCTGAACTGTGCTGCGCTTGCACTGTTACACTGGGTTGTTTTTCTTTCTACGCAGAGGAAATATTTTCCAAACAATTCCATACACTTAGCTGGACTCTGGTATAATCTTCATGGGTAGAGTACTTTGGAAAAAAGTTATTAATGAGCCTTCATTGTTAGGGATTGGATCTTAGCCAGCTGCTTAGCAATTAAAGTTTAATTGCATGATGATTAGTTTTCATTAGTCAGCAATTAGCGTTTAACAGCAGTCTTGTATTGCTGGAGCTATGGGTTAGCAAAAGTGGCTTGAGCCATGTTGGAAGGTATGTAGTTGAAGATGTGGGCACAAGGTTGCTGAGCTAGGAGCACCTCTGCTATGAGGACAGGCTGAGAGAGTTGGGCTCGATCAGCTTGGTGAGAGGAAGGCTCAGGAGGGACTTGGGAACAGTCTTCCACTGCCTAAAGGAGGCCTACAAGAAATCTGGAGGGGGCTTTTTACAAGGGCATGTAGTGACAGGATATGGAGGGAGAATGGCTTTAAACTGACAGAGGAGGGATTTAGATTAGACATTAGGCATGGGGAAGTGGAATAGGGTGAGGGTAGAGAGAGGTAGGAATGTAGCAAAAGTTCAAGGCTCCTTTGCTGTTAAAGGTACAAAAAAAGTGAAGAGTGTCCCTTGTAAAGCACTTCTGTTCCATTGAGAAGTCTGTTGTGAAGATGAAATATGGCAGTAATTTCATCTAGACTACGTCAGAGTTGTTAGAAGCCATTCTTCTCCCTCACACCTTCCCTTTTGCCAGCACTGCAGTGACCTGCCAGCATAACTGCACTGTGACTGAGCCATGTCAGGCAGCTGATCTGGCCAGCAAATTCAACACACACATGCCCGCCCTCATTTTTATCAAGCTAATTTTTTTGGCTGGACCAGCTTTCTTGACTCTTAGTGTCAGTACTGATACAGGGAAATGTCGCTGCTAGGGATAGGAGGGGCAGCACATTGTGTGAGTACAAACCGATGTCTTAAAGTGGTCTGGAAATGAACGGACCAGCCAAGGTGATGACTTCAGATAGAAAGTTTTTCCAGAACAACATTACTAGTTACACAAACTAGCGGATACAATGAAAGGTACATTTTTAAATTTGTCTAAGGTGGTTCTCAAATGTATACAGCTTTGCAGCATTTGTTACTTGTGTTAAGCACAGCCATCTACTTGTCTAGACGTTTGAAAAGGTGGGGGTTTTTCCTTATTGTTATCCACAATCTAGAAGCACTAGGGACTGAATGCTCCCTCCCCTCTTCTGGGCTGCGTTGGTGGCTGGAGTAACCTAAAGCAGGTACTTCAGTTAAAAGGACTAAAATACCTGCAGTTTCTTTTGAGAAATTCTGATAGTGCTCAGGGAGTTACTTTAACCATGAAGATATACTCAAGTTGTCTTCAACTGTGAAATGTTGGTAAGAGTAGACATAACAGGGTAGGACTTGGCATAAAATACCACCCCTGTTCAACACACAGAGACTTCAGAGTGGCAAAGCCCACCCAGGGCTCTGTGTGCTGCAGCTGGGCTCTTTGTCAGTACCTGAGCTGCTAGTGGTAAAAATTGTGTGTTTGTCTTGATGAGGTCTGGTTGCACAACCGATTGTAGCATAAACACACTTATGTCTTACGTCAACTAGCTATTTTTCTGTCTTAAGCTTTCCGTTTGAGGAAATACAAAAGTTTGATGTTAAAAACTGGTTGTGCAGTCTTCGCTTGCTAATGATTTCTTTTTTATGTTTCTAGCTCCTTCCATTTGATATTCTTTTGATTTATGCTTAGCTCCCTTAGTTCTTAGCTCTGTGTTTTTCTCATGGGTAATCATTTCACAAAATGTGGGGTTGTTGGGTACTTTGCACTATACTGCTGTTAATTGCAGCTTTTCTTGCACCTCTGACTCCTTTATTCTTACTGAGAGCTCACGCTTGCTAAGTTTCAGAAAGTTATTGATGATTAAAGGAGACTGTCCATCTTCATAAAAGACTTACTACTAAGGAATGGAAAGAAGGAGGAGGGTGTCCTGTCATGAATCTCTTGAAATGGGGACTTTGTCTGAAGGATGCTGCTGCTCAGTGGGAAACTTAAAAGCAGGGGGAAAGCGGGGAAAAAGGAAGGGGTGGGAATGGGAGGGAAAGGCAACTTCATGTGCTTGAGCTCAGGTTTGAGAGCTGTGAACTCTTCAGATTTTTGTGTCTGAGCTATCAAAAATTTCCTCTGGCCTTTGACAAGACAGTTAATCTGTAAAATAGGTGTTAAAGCCACTTATTTTGTGACCATTAAGACAAATTTGTAGGGTGCTTTGAAAATTGAAAGTACAGTATGCTTTTAAATTATCAGATCTTCTTCAATGAGAAGATGAAGGAGCTGATACAAGGTTGCCTGTTTTAATTGAGTAGATATAATGGGAGGAAGCTAAGTTAAAGTTCGTTCATGTATCATTTAGAGTCAGGTCCACATAAGGTGTTCATCTGATGTTGGCTTTTTCCTTTCTGGTAGAAAGCTAAAACGCTGAAGACCCTAACTTGAATGTACTGGTACCATATGTACATTCATTATTAAGTTTGCTAGGTGTTTTCTGGGAGAATAACCCTTCAAGCTAAATTTTATCACTAAAATTTCAGAAGTGACACAGTGCATAACTGATGCTTTCCAGCAAAACAAGCGGGTTGGTTTATTTTCCTAGGTATCGGAAAATTGTTCACGTTATATCAGAAAAAAATCCAATATGCATGTTATAGGTACATAAAACTATTCTACGAGGGTTTAGTGCAGTCTTAACTACTATGCTTTACTTTAATTATTCCTCCTTTGAAGTGTCACACGTTATCATTGGGGAGAATAAGGATTCTTTAGTGGTACCACATAGTACTATTACTCTAAGCAGAAATCTTCAGAGGCAGTTCCCGGGGTAAGTGGGTAGTTACCAATAAATTCAGTTTTCTGGACAAATTAGCTTCAGCAGCAGTGCCAGAAGAAGAATTTTCTGTTCTGAGTCTCTGAAGCTGTCTAACAAAGACTTTACTGCTGACTTACGCTCTTCAGGCTACAGCCTCCAGAAGGTGGAGGAATAGGAAGTTAGAAGAGGGGTGTGTCTGTGTAAAATAAATGAAAAACAAAACAAAAATGCCTGTATCCTTCAGTTTCTGCCTCAGGTGGAAAGAAGATTGAAATTTCTCTTTGATCTTGAACGGTGACTTGTTTGTAGTTGTCTATGGCTTATAGCAGTCCTTTTTATATTAGTGTAGATTGATCTCGATTTATAAAAACTGAAGATCTGGCTTGCAAATAGGTAGATATTACTGCTTTTACCATGATTCAGCAGTGTTCTGAGCCCAAGAGATCTTTGTGAAGTATTTTCCCTTCAGGGAACCAGACAGCTCCTTAATCCTTTGTCAGAGGAAGTTCTTCCCCCACGAGAACAACATTAAGTCTGTCCTTAAAGGAAACTACTGACACTGCCTCAGCGGCTTTGTAATATCCAGCTGGAGTGCCATCCGGCCTTGGACTTCTGCTGCTATTTATATTTGCTGCTGCTTCTAAACTGCTGCTAGCTCATACGAAGTTTTCCTGGGTCATGTGTCTCTGGCAAGCCTCCTGACCCTAGATATTTTTGAATAAATTCAGTTTAGAATTCATGAGAAGTAGCTATTATTGTAATGGGCAGTTTAGGCAGCACATATGTCATTATAGTTTATAGGTTTTTTCCCTGATGATTATTGAATAGTACAAGAACATATTCCTCTTTAAACCCGTTCAGATTTTTGGCCAGCAAATGTTATTTTACGTACAGCACCTCCTTTGTATATGAGATAATTTCATCAATGTGTGTTACTGATTTGTTTAGTTTTCCTCAGCTGTGATTATTTATTGCAGTAGTTCATGAGCTTCTATCTTCTTTCCAATTTTCTTTTTAACACTGGTGTGTTACTTGACAGCTTATCACTAAAGAGTGTTGTACTGACTCTCAAGCATTTCTCTTTCTGCAAGCACTGCACCTTTACCTCTTGGATTAATCTCATCTGCTGTTGCTCATCTTTGGCTTCTTTTCCTGGGTTGTAGCAACCGCCACCAGTGACCTCAGGAATACTTGTGTGCAATTTGCTACTTCTTACAGCTCTGCTGCTAGCTATTGCTTCAGCAGCCTTCTGGAGGATCTGTTGTCTTCTCATCCTTCTCTTTTTAACAGTATTCAGTGGTATATTTATTTGCTACCTTTTCTCTAGTTGATAACTTTCTAGTAAGATTAGCATTGTACTTTTTTCACTTGTCCTTGCTTGCAGTGGGCTATCGTTTGGTTGTGCAATAGGAGCAGCTCTTTAGACTAATTTCAGAATTGATGTTTGTATTAATGAGAAACCGTCCATTTGGAATGCTGTTACAAGCATTTTTTTTAAAACTATCATTTTCAAATGCCTGCTTCTTTCACATTCATCTGCTGACTTCCTCTTTTCTTATGCTCAGACATAAGTTACTCATAATTATTTTATGTGCCTTCATCCTGCTGCTTTTTCTTCTTTCAGTTTCAGGAACTTATGATCTGCTTCCCCTCAGTGCATCCTGGCTAATTTCCTAAATGAAATGCCTCACTTTCAACACCCTGCATGTTTACCTTTGTTTTCCTTCACGCATTTCTTCAAAGCCTTTCTTGTCTGGGATTTCTGCTGGACGATTGGATATGGTTAGGCTGCTGCTGTGATGGACTCTGCCTAATGCTGCTGGCTCAGTCCCACTATTCCTGTTTCATCCCTTTGCATCCACCAGTGCTTTGTTCTGTATTACCGAAGTGTCTTGCACAGTGGGGTTCTGTTTATGACGAGGGCTTGCACAGATTACTACAAATAATGACAAATGGTTTATTTCTATTCAGTGTTACAAGTCTTTGAGTTGTTGGCTGGGTGGATTTATGCTGCACCCTTTTTCCTGCTAGGTTGCATGGGTATTTAGTATCTTGTAAGAATCTCTTACATTTACTGTTCAATTTTGCCCTTTTTTTTAAGCCTTTACAAAGGTTTTACTTCTGTTGAATCCACTGCCACTAATAACATAGTGATTGTGTCCTTAATGAAGTAGACCTTTACTTTCTTTGAGGAGATAGTGCCATCTTTTTTTTCTTTGACCAGAGAAAAAACTGGTTCCATCATGCAGTTTGCTTCTTGAAAGCAAATTCCTGGAATTGTTTGGATTTACTTGTTTATGTCAGTTTTATCCTTTTTTTGTCAGTGTAATCATTGATATTCAAAGATTTTGCTTTACAGGGAGGAGCTCTTGGTAATTATCTAATTTATCCAAACCCTCTTCCCTTATAGCAGTGATTTGCTTTGTTTTAAGGCAACCACATGCTATTGTTTTACACCACGCTTGGTAGACCTTGTGCTAAATGGAAATTCGCTATATATTTGGATATTTTCTGTATAATCGGTACCTAAGGTGGTCAGGAAAGAAACCTAGTACTGGCACAAAACCCAAATGCTCTCTCTTGTTGACTCTGCTGTTCCCACAACTCTGTATGTCCTTATCACATAATCACTGCTGGAAAATTTGATTTTCTTTTACCTCTTCTTTTATCTTTCAGACCTTTTGGTAGCTAAATTGCAGTTACTGTTGCACATTTAATTCTCCAAATGAATGGCCAAGATAACATAAATTGTGTAATTTTTTTTTTTGCTAGACTTTCATACTTTAGCAAATTCAAATCCATATACATCTGTGTGGTTGTCTGAAACATTTCTCTCATTCAGGGTGGCTCTTTGTCATCAAAAGAAAGAAGATTTACACATTTCTTGTCTTGGACTTGGTAGTCTGTGTATTACTTTAACATCCTTTTGAAAATATGAAATTGCTGCAATGGTGTGTACTCATTAGCCTGCTTAATTTGAAATTAAACATGCTTTTTTATGACCATTTATAGTTTCTGGTTTTAGTTAATTTTGCTAAATAGGTTTTAGTTAACATCAGTTTACGTGTGAAGTAGCAAACCTATAATCTGTTTCAGATATGCTTGGTCCTTATTCAGGTTTTTTTCTCCTTCCGTTGTGCAAGAGGCAGGAATGGTTCATCATCTTCTATGACTTTTTCAGCTTTTCACCAAGTCTCGTCTCCTAGAGTATGTTCATACACATTTAAGCCTTTGATCACTTCACCAAGTGAGTGAAACACTTAAGCTTGTATGGAGTAGTGAACATGAATTTATTGCTTAGATCAGATTTCAGCGCTTTGATATGGTGTTACAGTTCAGCTCAGCCTTCCTGTTCTGGAGGTAGACTGAAGAGGCTTAAAAACTTGTAACCTGACACTGTAATTTCTGGGTGCGTACATAGTTTTTACTAATCATGGGGTGGTTTTTGTTGTTCACTGAGGAATTTCACAATCAAATTATCTTGGTCTACAAAACAACTGCCGTTCCAGGCAGGTGCAAAAGTATGTTTTGTTGTGGTGTCCTGCCGCCAGCAGTGGCCAGGAGCACTTATCTTTGGAGATGCATAGTAAACCAGGCATGTACAGAGTGCTACTTTCATGTTTTCTCCCTCCTTTCGGCAATCACAGCTTTAGAGTAGTCTCTTTTGCATCACTGTGTTTAACTGGCAGTGGCATACCTATCCTTGATGAATTTGTCTCATCTGGTTTTGAACTTGCTTGTCTTTTTGCCAGTGCAGTGTTTTTTGGCAGTGACTTTTGTAGTTTAATTATTTGTTGTGTGGAGGGAAAAAGAAAAAAAAAAACTGGAAGCTGATTTATCATAGATTTAAACTTGTTATTTACCCTTCCTTCTTGGAAACGGCCAAGAATGCCCACTATATTTGATTTTGTAGATCTCAGTCCCCCTTCCGTTACCTCTTTTCCAAAATACTTATTTTTTTTCTCATGTGGAAGCTCTTCATGTTATTTCTGCAGTGTGTTTGGTTTTTTTTCCTGATCTGTGATCCTTTATTAATAGGGTGACCAGAACCACACACCATATAAAGACATCAGGGTGCTGCTACAACAGTAACAGATAAACATAATGAAGATTTGGGTTTCATTATTGATTTGTTTTCCTAATAACTTCTTAGGTTCTGGCTGTCTTGTTTCTGCGGTTGCAGGGACTGCATGATGGTTTTGTCCAGGATGACTACTGATACCTTCCCATGATTAATAAAAGTTAATTTAGAATCCATCATTGTGTGTATGCTTAGGTAGAAATCTTTCCCCCATGTGTATCACCTTGCACTTAACAACGTTAATTTTTATCTCCATTTTATCATGCTGTTATCCAGGGTTGGGAGATGTTTTTGCAGCTGTTTGCCACCAGTGTGAGATCTGACTTACCTTGGATAATTTCACAAACTTCACAAGTTTTCACACCTTACTGTTCACCCCCCTCTTTGAGGGTCTCTATAAGTACAGGTGCATAGCTTACATGTCTGCATAAGAACTTAGAAATTTCTGCTGGCAACCCGTTCCTTGTCAAAACAAGCAATTTATTTCTGTTCTTACTATTTTCTCTTTTTCTTTCAAGTCGAGGGAAATAGAATGCTCTGTTTTTCATTTCAAGTGCTTCTGTTGTACTTTAATCAGTTTTGTGTGTATTGAATCACATTTTCCTTTTTTAAGACATTTTTCAGTTCTTGTGGGTTTTTATTTTTTTTCCATGACATCCATTTTGAGCTGCAGCTTCCCTTTTGTGCTTCAGCAGCCTGTGCAGCACTGCAGTTCTGACTTTTTACTGTGGTTCCTAATGCAGCTTTATTAGTGTAGCATCTTCCAAATCATTGATTTGTCTGTTTGCTGAAATCTTGGAGTCTAAATTCATCCTTAGTTTCTTAGCTTGAAGATAGCTGCCCAATTTTACTTCAGTGACTATTTTCCTTTTATTATTATTTGCTTGCTGCAGGAGTATATCATTGTTGGCAAGAGATCCCTTATAATCAAGTTTAAAGGATTTTTATCTTTTTAATTGTGGTGTTTGTGTTTTTCTCTGGTATTCTGTGCCTGTTTTTTGGAGAACTTTAATTGTTTGACAGGAAATGGAAACTAATAATTCTGTATCCTTCAGGACTGATTGTTATCTGTAGCCCCAGTCACATAAGCAAATTTTTTCATTAACCAGTATCTGCATATCAGAGCAGCAGTGCTGTTTTCCTCTCCTGCTTCCTAAAAATGTCTGCTCACCCTGCTCTTGTTCGTCTCAGTCCCTTTCTGCAGCAGTCTTCCAAAAGAATCACTTATCCTTTTCTCCTGTAGCAAACAGTCCAAATGTTCTTGGGTTTAGCTTTCCTTGTAGCTAGTTGGAGTAAGCTGTCTCTGCATCCCGCTTTCCAGGAAAGAGAATGCGGCTGCCTGCTGCTTCTGTTGCCCTTTCGCCTGGATATTAAAGCTGAGCCTCTGCATAGCCTGCCAAGTGCTTAACCAGAAATAGTCAGAAGGCCCTCCTTCCTAATATTGCAGCTGACTCTGAAATCCTCATTATCTTACATCTGCATTTGTGCAGTGCAATTATGCAGAAGCAATTATTTTCCTAAAAGCTTATAATTTAAACAGATGAAGGAGAGCATATGAAAAATGCATATAACATGTGAAGTGAAGACTTGTACCTGTGTAATTAATGCCACATGTATTTCATTTTTGCTTGCCTTTTTTTAGTAACCTTTAGTAGTTGCTTTCCATTTTATTCTGTTTGTGCATTCTTGACACTGGTATGCAAGAAGGGGAAAACCAAGGAAGTGCCTAGAAAGTGAAGAAAGGGAAAAGGGAAGAAAACATAAAGCAAAAGAAAAACCGGTGCTTGGAAGAGAGGAAGTTAGAATGAGGCCTGAGTGTGGGGTGTAGGTGAGTAAGCTGGAAAAAGCAACCGGTCAGCATTAAAAGACTCTTCAGATTATAGACATGTAGAAAATATGATACAGTTGCATCTGTCATGAATGTCCTTGCTTAAACTGCTTTTGTAGTTGTTCCACCAAAAAGATAGTGGAGGAATGATCTGAAAACACCTTATATTGCTGTTAGGCAGAAGGAGTTAATTTCTGCTTCTCATCAACTGATCCTGCTGCTACCCAGAATATGTCAGAAGGGCTAGTTTGGCAACTCCCATCCTCCCACCAGCAAAACCCTGTCCACTGTGGGATTCCAGTACACCTACACAGGCATCATCTCTTGTCAATGTACAGCCGAAGAGGAAAGTTAAGGTGTGTGTATTTTACATGAGCAACTTGGAGCACTTCTTTTCATCAGTATGAGAGCTTGTGCTTGACAGGGGGGAGGAAGGTGGGTAGCTCAGGACATTTGTGTTACAACACCTAGGTGGAGCTGGATACAAATCTGAGAGAGGCAAAAAAAAAAAAGCCCCAAACCCAAAATCCACACCTCTGTTTATTACATTTAGAGCAGTGTGCTTTCCGCAGAGTTTACTCCTGTAGAAATAAAGGAATACAAATGGCAGGGGAAAAAAAAAACAAAACACAACCTTGAAGCAAAAGAAATAGAACTAGTGGATGGTTTAGCATTTGGAATGAATCGGAGCAGCTCTGCTGTCGCTGTGGTAGCTCTCCCCCAACTGTTCACGCCTCCAGGTTGGGTGTTACTTCGTTTTGGTAGACAGAGAATGATGAGCTGTTGCAAGGAAGAAATGGGCTGCTAATAGCGTGGAGAGGTAGAGACAATGTATGTGGCTTTAATGCTATTGATAATTTAGTTCAAGGGATGGAGTGTCTCTTCTAAATGGCACTTTTCAGTCTCTCCAGCCTATTCTAAGTGAGATATATGTGCCTTGTGGCCAGAGATGAATTGTGGAGATAGGACCTCTGAATCAATCTCTGCTGTATAGTCTTTTCCCCCACCCCTACTTTTTTTCTTTCCTTTTTTTTTTCCTCTTTTTTTAATTTAAGCCAGGAGTTGATTAGATGCCTGGCAATGATTACTGTCCATTGGCACATCCCATTGGGAGCACACTCCAAGTACCAGCCTTCAGCTCTTAACAGGGGAAGTTAAGCAGGCTGCTTACTGAGCAAAAGGAATTTCTCTTCCCATGAGAGCCCGAGTGCTGTTTCCCTGGCTAAGAATGCTATAATTCCTTTACAAGTGACAAGCAGGCTGCTACCATCTGCTGGTGAATGGCTGCAGGACGGTGGAGTTTGCGTGAAAATTTGCTCATGGATTGAAGAGAACAATTAGCGGTCATTAAGCCCAATTCACACATTTCCTGTACGAAGTTCCACGATTTCATTTTGTCTTTAGAATGTTTTCTAATTGTGGTGTGATTTCTGTTTTGTTTTGAAACATAAATGCGTAAGATAAGGGTTCTAACCAAAGCCATAGAAAGTACCAGCAGGATCTGTGCATAGTTTTATCTTTTAAAGCACAACAGTGATGTCTTGCAAAAGCAGACTGAGACCATCCAGACATTTTTTAATCACTTTATTCTGTCTTTCTAGAAACACCTGGGTATATTTGGAAACCATGTGGCATTACTTGGTGATAGTCTCTTTCAAAGATTTAATGGTAGACTCGTGAGTTGGTTTAGAACCATGCAGCTTTGTAGCGTGTCTGCTTTGTTCAGTCACTGTACTGTGTCAAGAAGGAAGAACTCGAAAGAAGAGAGTAGTTATTGTGTATGTGGTTCCCCCAGCTTCCCCTGAAAGAAGCAGATGGTCGCGGGTCCCAGGAGGTAGAAGAAATGGGGCCATTAGACTGTCAGTGACTTGTGAAAAGCAGAAGCATCTGCCAGAATGGAGACTTGTTCAGCAGCAGGGGAGCCAGCAGCAGCAGATGATCTCTGCCTTGAGCAGTCAATGGTGTAGTAGTCGCTGGGGAATTGCTGTTGTGGGCGTAGCTGCAGGTAACCTTGGTAATAATCTGGTTGGTCTGGCAAGCTAAAAAAAGGGAAATGAAGGCTTGATGCTTAATCTCTGGCATCTTAACTACCCCCTTTTACTGTCTAATCAGCCCTAACTACAACCGATTTGAAAGTATTTGGTACCCATTCTCAGCTGAGCCCCATAGGCATATTTGAAATTGTTCAAAATGCCCGTCGTGTTTCTGTTTCAAGTTTCAGAACAGCAAGATGAACCATGCTAGACTGAGCAAAGAGTAAGTTCAAAAACTAAATTAACATTTGGAAAAGTATCAAAAATTTTGTCGTCTTGTTTTCAGCTATATCACACCGAACGCTCTTCTAAAACATGCCTTTTCAGTGTTAAGAAATATTTCACACAGCTGCAGTTTAATCTCTGCTGCTGTATTTTGTATGCTCATACTGACTTCTCTGCACAGGACACAGTGTTCCTGGGAAGAATGGCCTCTTCTGTTGCTACAGTGTGATGGTACTTCAAAGACTAGATAAAATGGGGAGGACAGAATGCCTCTGAGAAATAAACCTAGAAATTCATATCTGTCTTCAAAAAGAATAGACAATTTGGGTTCTGTCCTGTTGGAATAATTAATCTCAGTCAGCCACATCTAAAAGAATAAAGTGTATGGGTAAAGAGCTTTGGTTCAGAACTGCTCAAGCTGCACTTTATGAATATTTGCCATAGGTGAATCTAAGACTATTGCCAGTACATAATATTCTTCCAGGGTTGACTTCATAGCCAGGAAGAGATACTTTTCTACACATGAAACTTAGTTTTACTCCCATGAGAAAGAGAATTACATTGCAGTTTGGCTAGGGGTCCAGACATTTTGGTTTACATTAAAATATTGGTTTAGATGGCGTTTTGTATCTTTGGAAACTAGCATTCATATTCTGATAGGCAAGAGTAAGCTGCTTGAGTGTCCCTTTCTAGACCTCAGGGACACTTTCCTTACATCATGAATACTGCAGTAGTTTGTCATGATACACGTTCTCTGCTTAGAAGATGGACGCAGTTTAAGTAGGGAGCACTGGAAGTCAGGCTCTCAATGCTTTGGCATAACCAGAAAGAGAAGGCAGTATTCAAGGCTGCAGTTGTAGGTGTCATGAGAACTGATGTCTCACAAGCTTTCCTGTTAGCTGCATCTGCTTTGATTTGAAGGAGGCCACCTGGTTTATGGCTGGAGCTAGTTTTGCTTTCATCCTCATTCAGTCATTTAAATACAAACTGTAGTCATCTCTGCATAGCATAGAAGAGTAGGAAAAGCAGTAACTGTCAGATATTCTCAGTGGTTTTTTAAATAGTGTAATCAAAGCCCTGATTACTGTGCAGAGGGAGGATCTTCGCTGTGGCTCTTATCACGTCTAGCATGATGTGGCCATCTCCCTGTATGGTAAAAGACCATGGTTTGTCCAGTGCCACTGCTGGTTTGAGCACATATATTCTGTGTGCCGTACAGGTGTCACTTGCTGATTGTGTTAATACTGCACACAGAGTTTGGTACTAGCTTTCCCAATAGGAAAAAGAGGGTTTAGATCATGTCATCATCTATCTGTGCGCAGTCAGTGACCGAAGGCAGTGTCTCTTAGCCTGAATTCAAGGTGAATTGTATCAGCTATACAAGGCCTTATTTGTGTTGTTAGTTGTGTTTATCAGCACAACCAAAATTTCTGTGTGTGACTCTAAAGTTACTGTAGGTCATCTTTTTTTTTTTCCTCATAATAGTCTATTTGCATTTTAATTTTTAAATAATAGCAGTCTCTTAGCCTTTGGTGCATTCTACCAGATGTGGCTTCTTTGCTTTTTAGAAGAGAAAAATGTCAACCTGTCAGAAATCAGTTTTCATCAGAATCTTAGATTAGTTAATGAAAATCACTTAGTGTATACCTTCAAGAAATAAAATTGCTGTCTAAATGAGATGCAGTATAGGCCAACTTCCATAGGTCATTCCTTAAGTCATTCAGGATGAAGTAAATGGGTGAGTGGCTTTCATTCTGCTGCATTCACATCTCACTGTTAAATACATCATTGACCAGTTGAGATAATGGGATTTAAGTAATGAAAATTGAACGTGGACATCAGATGAGTCTTAACTACTTTGACAATAAATGTATGAGCATCTTCCTAGTACTGCAGGCGTTTCTTTTGGAGATGTGCCATTTCTGTGATGATGAGCTATTTTCTCCTTGATGGCATCTTCTCCTGCTCCAGATAAACCTTTTTTAATCACCTCTGAAAAGGTGTTCAACTTAGCCTTGATCTTTTTGGGCTGCTTAGTGATAATGAAAATGATGTAACCAAATTACTTTTACACTAATGGTGTCTCCTAAATCATTCTTTGTCATGCTAATTCTCATTTTAAAGCTGCTGTAGATTCAAAAAAAGCTCTTTTCCAATTTTAACACTGATGTCATTGTCAGGTACTAAAACATGGGCCAGAGAAATAGATTTGAGAAAGTGTTTTGAGTTCTTAATGGTTGGTTTGAAGGTTTGGTATCTCTTGCCTGGTTAGTACACCTGAAAAGTTTTTTGTTTAAAAGAGCTTATATTATTGCCTATTCAAAATGCCTTTAGTCATGTGGTGTCTAAAGATACAGTTCTAACATTGTGATACTTGAGAAATTTGTCCTGGGGTGGGGTTAACTAAAATTCCCAGAAAAATACCTGGAAAGATATGTGGAAAGTTGGTTGCAGTCTTCATTGCCATTTCTTGGTTTCCCTTTCAGAAATGTTCCCATTGCCAGGAATCGGGAGCCACCTTAGGCTGCTACATCAAAGGCTGCTCCTTCCGATACCATTACCCATGTGCCATCGATGCAGGTAAGAACAAATGGCATGCCAACTGTATTTCATGTTTATTCAAGACCACAGGACACAAAATAATTCTCAGGTACTTTACAATTTTATTCCCTCTCTGTTTTTCACCTGCCATGAAGATTCAGTAATATAAATGGTGAGAAATGGCATCAGATAAATAACACCCTGGGACAAGGTGGAACTTGTAATGAAAAAGAATCTACCTGAAAGCGCAGGAAGAAGCCTGGTTTGGGGGAATGTAGTTACAATGACTCATATTTGGCTAGAATATGACAACTGACCACTCTTCTCTTGCAAAAATTAGAAACCCTTTGTTAAAAGGGTGCAAGTGACCAGAAAGGTGTCTGCTCTTTCAGGTTTACAGTCCTTTGGATAGTCATAGTAATGATTTCAAGTGCAAAGGGTTTGTAGGATCATCAGTACCACTTGCAGCACAGCCTTCTTTCTCCCTCCTTAGAAGCATTTCAGCCAGTCTCTTCAGTAGGTCCAGTTTTTGTCATTGAACAAGCTAATGGTTTGGATGGTATTCTCCCTAGCCTGGGTTTGTGAGCTGTCGTTTTGTGTACAATAGTGAAAGTGGTTCAATAGAGATAAACTTTATTCTTGGGTTAAAAAAAAAAACAAAACCCAGCTTAGAATGAATAATATCCCACTGTTCCAGTCCTCTGTAACTCACTTCTTTCATACAGTACGTAGTTTGATAGCAAGCAGTAAAGATTCAAGATTACAACTCTAGACTGGCAAACAATCACAAGCTTCCTGTTTGTTATCCCAATTCCACAGCAGCCCACTTGTTACACCAGCTATTTTATGCTGTTTATGCTGTTTTCCAAGTGTTTACAGTATTTGAAGTAGGTATGCTCATTTCTGAATGACTGCATCGCACCTCTCACTTGAAGTCCCACCCTGTTGGAGCACCTTATTTTATTCTAATAGTAATGTTTTTCATTAAATTAGTATTGCAGTGGAGTGCTATTAGTACCACGTAGAGAATGCTTGGTTTTACATGCAATAAGTTGTTAAATATTATTTGGGTTGCAAAAATCACATGCTCAAAAAATGCCACAAATAAGGGTGCCCATGTAAGTGTGATTTTGGTCTCTTATGAACGTACCTTATAAAACAGTAATTACCTAATCAAAGACTGGCATCTTTTTCCATAAGGCCCTACTTCAGCCTGTGGGATGGAAGAGTACTCATTCATGAACATACATTGTCCTCCCTGATTTTGTATTTTACTTGCTGTGTATAAGTCCATCTCAGTTCTGAAAGTAGAACTGTGAAATTTTCTGTGACGCTCATCTATGTCATGCCCCTAAGAGTTTTATGAACATCAACAACCTTTTTGTTCATACATTTGAGAGACAGAATCGTCAGATTTGCATTCATATTGTGTTTAGTAATTTGTTTCTGGTTTGTGACCTACCTGTTATAATACCATGAAAAAAATGGTAGGGAATGTTCCCAATAGTTTGGGGTACTTAATATGAATTCTTGTTACTCGATACAGTATGTTGCATTTTCCATGTTATAAATACAGGTATCAAAATTAAGATACTGTCCTTTTTCTTCAGATAGACCTTCCTCATTAACTCTACTCCACTTCAGCAAATGCAGTAGGATCCTCCAGGTGACAAATATACTTGAACAATCATGACTGATTCCCAAGAGTAGTTCTGTCATGCACGAAGAGGCAGTGTCCTCTGCAAGAAATAGTACATAATCATACTATTTGCATCATATTAAATGTAATATAATATGTCTACCTATAGTATGTAGAAGAGGGCTACGTTAATTTGGCTTTTCCTTCCATTTGTCTTGACTTTGCAGCCTCTGAGGTTTTGGTTTTTTTTAGAGTAGCTTTTTGTGTTCAAGTTCCAAGGCTGTGCTTACTTCATTTTCTTGTAATTTTGTTATGAGACATCATGTTGTCATGTGGCCATCTGTCAGAGTGCACCATTCCAAGCTAGTTTTCCTCCTTTGAGTAATACGGCAGTAATAAATTGCAAGAGCTGCATGGAGATGGGATACTTGAACTAGGAGATTCGCAAACATACTTAATAGGAAAAGAGTTGGTAAAACTGGTAAATCTCTGGTTTTGCTCCAGGAAGAGTAGGTTTTAATGAGAACAAAAACTTCTCTTTGTTTCTTTTTACATCTTCCTTTTTGTTTCTTCGTCTTCAGTCTGGATGTGTCTGATACTTTCTCCAGTCTGGCTCTTTATACCAGCCACAAGCTCTTTATCTAGTTGGTCTCAGGTTCCTCTTCTCAAATTCCTTATTCCAGTCTCTTTTGTAAGACACAGTTCTCCCTACTCCGTTCTAACTTTTCCTTTGCCCAGATTTCTAGCTGTCATTCTGGTGTCCTCTCTGCTCTTGCATCACCTACTCCTCTCCTTTCTTGCTTCTAGCTCTTGACTTTTTTTCCTCTCTGGGCTTCTTATTCCTGTTTGGTGTTCCTAACTTAGCCATTTTTCACACTTAACCCTGATACTCCCTGTTTGTTCTTGTATATTGCCCTTGATCTCCTATGATTCACCATTCTGTGCCTTATCCCACTAGTTCTTAGGCTCCAGTCTTCTGGCTGAATCTTGCTGGCGCACTCATCCTTAATTCCCTGCTCCTAACTTCTAGTAGTACTGGTCTCCCCATCCTGCTAGCCTCCACTCTTTTTCCAGTTCCAGACTGACTTTCTCACTTCTGCCTGTCTTAGCCTTAGCAATGTCCCCCAACAGCTGCAGTGCTTTAGGGTCAGGTGCCTAAGTCTGAGGCCAGAGGTTCATTTACAGGAAAGACCTGCTTACCCCCAAACAAAAGTATATTTGGAGGAATTTTTGAAGGATCTAACTACTAAAAGCTTAAGAAGCCTCACCTGAAGATGTGCAGATTAAAATGCCCATTGCTCCTTTCAAAGAGTTGGATTTACTGATTTTTGTGGTAAGCTGACAAGGACATGCCTGAGAATTGAGGTCCTACTGAAAAGCAGGGTATGCTAGAACTTTCTAGAGAAGGTTAATAGGGACAGAATAACTTTTTTTTTTCCCAAGAAAGAGTCTCAAGAAAATGGTTAGGCTGCTTCAGCTGCAGTTTTCGACCAAAACAGATGAAAGAACCCAGCTTGAAGTAGATTCTCAGCATTCAAAGTTTCAGCCTGATGATACAACAGTAAAAGACCTTGTTTGCAGTTGGGTGTATCTGTGGGTGTAATCAAGCTGTTTTAATCTATAGCCATTCTTTCAATAAATCTGTATAAAAGAAATAAGCTATATGGAATAGGAATTGGGTTTTGGCTGTGGCCAAGCAAAAAAATGTAGGCTTTCTTGAGAAGCACATCAGCATTCTTTTCTTTTTCCTTAGTCTGCTGTCTACCTATAAACCCCTGTTACTGGTTATGCAGTGCTGCTGTCTTTCTGTAGTAAATCAGATACAAATATTTCTTAAGTCCTTTGGGTTCTGTGGTAGTTTCATTTGAAGTTGGCCATCCTGCTTTGGCAGGTGTTGCCGCCTTTCTTCATTGAGGTCCTGAAACAGATCCCTTCTGAGTCCTCAAGTCTGTGTTGACATTTGCAAGGGGGCTTTTGGAATATGTATCTTTAAAAAAATACCAGAAAACACTTGCAGGAGGGTTTTTTAGGGTACATCAAGTCATAAACACCTGGTGTTTGTAACATCTCTGGAAGTGACCGTGCCTCAGCTGGATGAAGTATGCGTATTGTGCTGCTAGGCAGTTGCGTTGTGAGCTGAAGTGTCTTTTTACCTCTGCACTGGTGTGAGTTAGAAGTTAGTACCCTATCAGTTACTGTACCTCGTTGGAAAGGCACTACATTTTCAATAAGGGTCTGGAGGGTGAAATATCTGGAAAGAGCTTCAGTTACTTGCAGCGCAGAAGGCTGGCCCTGCGATGTGCCCTGAGCTCTGGCTTCTGTGCCGATCCTTGGTTTCCAGTCACACCCTGGTGAGAAGCCAGGTTTTGCACCGCTGCTGCTAATTGCCTGCTATGCAAGGCACATGGCTTTGTAAGCTGCCAGTTTGTACATATGGATGTTTTTATATAGCCTAATTCAGCCTTCCTTTTAATCTCCTTTCATAGAAAGTAGTCTTTGGCAATATAGGGTGCAAGGGAGCTGAACTCCTCTTATCCATTTGCATAAAAATCAAGATCAGTAGTGCCACTTAAGTAATCTTTATATGGAAATGACTGCGGTTAACATTGTCTGTGTTTGGCTTCGTCTGTCCAAATTTATGAAGAGCCTCTGATGTCTCAAGATAACTTAGTCCTAGGGATGTCTCCATGGAAACAGGATCTTTGTTTTCTGAAATTTTATATCTTCTCCCTCTGCTTGTTCTTCCCCACCTGGAGCCAGATCCTGATTGCTGCAGCACACTTGTCTCCACAACATGGATCGGAGGCAGTTTCACATACAAAAGATTTTTGACTGTAAATTAGGAAAAGACTAGCAGAAAATAGAATGAATTTTCAGAGAACAGAAATCCTACATCTTCCCAAGTATTGTTAAAGATGAGTAGCAGGCAGAACACAGGGTGAGACAAAGTGTAAAGCTTACAGAAGAATAATTGCTTCTATTAGAAATGTTTTAGCTCTTCCCTGACTCCTTTATGGAGAAAAATCTGTACAAACAAGGACAAGTCTCGGCTCTTTCTCCCTTTCTGCCACAATGAGCTGATCATAGCTGTGTGTCTTGTGACTTCATGATGAATTGTAATCTGTGATATAAAGTACTTGGAACCGCTAACTGAAATGCAGGCCAGCTTTGTAATGATGAACAATTTTTTGCCTTATTGGTATGCAGCTGATTTTCTACAGTGAGCTGATGAAATTTTCCATAGTTGTCCCTTAATAGAAACAAAAAGGTTGCTATTAATTGGATCTGGTATTTCTATCTGCAACAAAAATGACAACCTCAGTAAGAAATAAGAGCTCCATAGTGCAGATCAAGCATGAGGTATGAGATTTCTGACAGTTCTCCCTGATCTTGGTACAGTCTTCCTGTCTGATGTACTAGCTGGAGAAGTGCATTCATTACCAATGATGGGGTTCCAAGAAAGAAGAAAACTCCATCCTGTTCTAACATACTGTGTGTTTTTGATGATTGCTCTGTATATTTTCGATGATTGCTATATTATGCAGTGATAATTCATGCTGCAGTCTAAATGTACAATTCCAGCCCTTATAATGAGGCAACATTTTATTTATTCCCTGTTGTTTGCTAATACTACATTTGAAATTGTTATCTGTGGCGGGATTAAGGGTTTTACTCCCTTTGCTAAAATCTCTCAAGTATCTTAGCCCACTGCATGCTGTTTCCCTTTGATTCAGGCCAGAGGCATTCATGTTGAAACATAAGCATTTCATAGCAGAGGGATGCTCTGCCAAAGCTTGGGTGTCTAGAAAGCTTTTCCCTCAAGCTTTAGTTGTAGTCTCCTGCTGTCTGTTAAACTCTTCCAGCAGATTGAAACAGCAGGTAGCACTGGTTATGCTGCATACTTAAGAGCTTTTTAAATTAGCACATTTTATTTACCATTGTGCTTCTTCACTTGCTAGCTATTTGGGTAGGTTGGAGGAGGCGGGAGGTCACAGCCACTTTGCTGAATTCTCAGTGGTGTTGGTTGTGCTGAGGAGGTGATAGTGCTCCGTCCTACTGATGCACTGATAGTGTTTGGCCAGCTTGCCTTTGGTACATGGGTACAGTTGGAAAGAACAGTGTCAGAACCTTGGGCTGGTTGAGAGGTGTTCCGCATGTCCAGAGGAGGGAGCTGGATTCTCTCCAGAGAATGCTGCTTTTTCACTTAGCTGTGAGGCTGAATACAGGGTGTCTGAAGACACAAATGGAAGGCAGAGAACTGGCCTGCGGTGCTCCTGGTGTGGGCATAGCACTGAGGTTTCAGGAGCCACCTACTTGACATCTGCTTGAGGCATAGTCTGGCAGGGAGAAGCAGCACTTTACAATGGCAGTGCCACTAAAGAAATGCTCTTCAAATGATAGTATTGCTTAATTTGTTCCTAAATAAGCAATTCTATGTAGGCACCCTGCTGTCCCTAATAGGTTTAAATAATTAATTAAACTACTTACTTGTATATATGAAGTTTCTATGATCTAAGTCACGGAAGCAGATCCAAGAGCAGTATGAGTGACCTGACTACTAGACTAGTATCAAAGTGGAAACTGATCACCAGGATTTGGGATTGCAAATAAACTGCCATAAACACTCGTACCTAGAGACATATGCCCCTTCTCCCCTTGATGTTTGCAGGGCTGTGGCATAAGCATGAAAGGCAACAATTTGCCTATGGAGTATAGAGCAGGGATTATCTGTTCAGAGTGGATAAACATCTTGTACTGCACCAAGGAAGGCTGGAATAGGTGAAAGGGGTTGGGATACAGGATTTGTAGACTTGCTGTTGTGATTCTTACTCTGTACAGAGTATCGGGGAGACTGGGGATGCTTGAACTTGTCTTGGTAATCCACGCAACATTGTCACTTAGCGTGTTTAGTAATTTTATCTGCTAACACTTCGGGGGTAGAAGGGATGAACCTGCTAATAAGACAATATTCCTTCAAGAGATCTTGGGACGAAAAATACATACCTGTGAGGCAAGATTAATGTGATGTATTATTCAAGTTGCGTTTTATTAAAAAACTAATAAATTGCTTTCTTCTCCTCCTTTAGATTGTTTACTAAACGAAGAGAATTTCTCAGTGAGGTGCCCCAAGCACAAGGTAAGAATCCTCTTAGGATTCAAACCATTAGGTCTGTTTTTTTACTGCCCTCTTCTGGTGTCTAAACTTGGATTAGTAATTTTATACCTGGATACATCTGTAGTCACAGGTGCTGTTAGATCTGTTCTTCTGTGATGTGTGCTTGTAGTATATTCTGGGGGCAAACATCAACTTGAGAAGAATACGGAGAGTTTAAGAAGATAAGTTTTTGCCTTATCTGTTCAGTTGTTCTTTAGATCATTAATGACTCTTTAGAAAACCTGGCTTCATTTCCTGTCTTCTGTGAGAGAATCAGTATATTGCTCACTGTTTCTCTTTGAGTGCTACATGGAAACTGGTGGTAGTTTTTCTCCTTGGATTTATGGATGCAAGGAGGAATTAAAATGGTTCATGGAAAAGTTCTAACCGGCTTCTAGAAACAGGTAGACTACATCATGAACCAGTATAGTGATGAACCTGAAGCACCTGATTCTAGTCTGTTGGTAGTAACTAGACTTACCACTCAGCCTTCAACATAGCTGTTTAGTTGTTCTGTAGATCTTTGACTCTTCAGAAGACCCATCCTCGTTTTCAGCATGATGCTTCTGCCTAGGGTTTAGCCGTGCTTTACTGAGTGTTCCTGAAGCCTGCCAACACAATGGTGCTAAGAGCTGGACTGCTGTTACTCTGTCCATATGGAAAGAGGGAACAAGGCAGACAGTACATAACTCTCTTGTGCATATAAGCAATGTGATACAGTGCTAGGAATATGCCTCCCAGCCCATAAGGGAGGATATATCTCTGAGAGGCTGTGGATAGCTTAAAACTCTCCATCAGTTTTAAATGTTCAGAGTATGGAGAAAATGGCTGTTTTTTGTGACCAGTTGCTTACAGCAGGAATTGTGCAAGAGTGTGGAGGGCTTATGCTAGCAAGTAAGTGATAATAGGGAAGAATAGTGTTTCTTTCTAGCAGGGATTAGTCTCGTTAGGTCTTTTCTGCAGATCTCTTCTCTGCCTAGAATTAGACTGACATCTGGTGGTTTTTTGTCTTCACAGATTATCTTTAATCTGTCTTTTGTGAACATATAAGAATTAGTCTCATGTTCCTTTCTGAATGTTCTACCACAGTATGATGTATTTATACCCACGTATTTAAATGTGCTGGAAGATTCTGGGGGCATTCAGGCTGTTATCCAGAGCTGGCCTACTTTTCATCATGTACAGCATAATTTATTTCCTTTTACAATTGAGGAATAATGTTAAAAATATGCAGCAGGCTTAAATTGATGCATTAATGCTACATGAACCTGCAGATCTTGCCAAGGAAAAATGGGAAGGGTGAGCTCCCCTTACTGTGGAATGCAACTACCTAAGTGTGCAAATTTGGATACTTGACTAAAGAGAGTAGGAAGGTTATGCCTTTGAAGGCTGTTTTATTTTTGCTGCCTATTGCCTGAAGTGTTGCAGGGAAACGTAGTGTTAAGCTTTTCATAGCTAGCTTGGGTCAGTGCTGCTGTATATGTCCTTACAGCTATGGTGCTTGAACCTCGGAAGGAAACGACAGACTCCAGCCTCCCGAAGAAGATACTGAGCAGGCACATCGATTTCCAAAGTAATCTTGGGAGCGGGAGGGGGAAAACTGCCAATTAAATTGATAAAAGTACTTCATGAGGCAATAAAATTTTGAACTTCATTCAAAACTGTCCCACTGCAGATCATTTTCTGTGTTGCGTCGCAATGGAATTCAACACCAGCAGCCTTTCTTTGACACTGGAGTTTGTTGGCTTTTGCTCAGTAAAGACTCCTTTATTTGAAGTCAAGCAGATTTTTCTTTGCCTTGGCTGTGACTCTGCCCTTGTCCTGCAGTTCACTGATCATTGCTGGTTTGTTCCAGATCCTTCTGCAGGGCAGAGCGTAGGGTCACCCCGCTCCTCCCATCGTAGTGGCTGGAAAGAGGAGTTCCAGACAGTTGCAAGGCAGTAACAGGAGGGTTAAAAGCTATTGCTCTAGAATGACTGGAGAAGAAATTGCATCGGGTTTTTGTATGGTATAAGCAACTGAGAGGAAGAAAGACTAGACCATTTAAACCCATGCTTTTAGGTAATGCCAGTTAAACATTAGTAGCTAATTAGTAGCTGTCTCATACCTCATTCTTCTCTAGTTAATGGGTGGAAGAACTAACTTCATAAATACAACATAATAAGTAAGTCCCCTGGTATAGTGCCTCTTACCCTTTTTCAGTCCATGCCTCACATCAGTAAACACACCTCATCATAATAAGTGGCTCCTGGAGAGCAAAGGTGCTTCTTGCCTCATTAACTGCGCTTGACACTTCAGGCATAAGTAAGCTAAGTCCAGAGGGACTGGTCCTGCCTTTCCCCATACTCCCCAGTGAGCTTTCCCATTTCCTTCTGTCAGCATTGATGCTTCAACCATCCATGTCCTGAATGTGCTACTTTTGCAAAATAGCAGCTTTTATCACAGGGAAAACGCTGTCTGAAAACTAATCATCTTTTGAAGGGTTAGCTTCCTCTCACAAATCCAACTAGCTGTGTGTCTGCACCGCATCAAGTGCTGGTGCAACAGAACTGATAAGGAAGCCAAGGCACTGAGTAGGATATAAAGGGGATGGGATACCTCACCTTTCGGGGGCACTGCAGTCTTAGATTGTTTTAAACCATCTGTGGGGCAATTTTAAGTGATGTTTCTCAGCTTGTTCTACCTTTTTGTGTTAAATTCTGTGTTTCTTAAAATTAACCAAGCTTTCTTATCCCAAACTCTTTACTTTTTCAGAATTGCCTGCTTTTGTCACAGGGAAAACTCTGTCTGAAAAATCTGTCTGGCTCCAATACTGACTTCTCTTTCTCTCTCTCACTCTCTATATGTTCACTTTCCCTCCCCCTGTCTTCCTTTTCTCCCTCATTTTCTTTTTCCTCCTCCTTTTGGCTTGCTGGTTCGTCAGCCCCTCCTTCCTTGCTCTCTTCCCTCCTTGCAGAACAAGATGGTGAAAGGCAGCCTCAGCACAGAGCAGTCGGAGCGGGGGTGAGGGGGGAAGTATACTCCTGGGAATGGAAATAAAAGCAAGCACAGGTGAGTTGGGGAGAGTTTCCAGTTTCCACCTGCCTTCTTCTGTGGCTCCTTACCTCCAATACCTTCCCCATATATATAAGAAATCAAGGTGCTTTTGTGTACATTCAGAAAACTTGCAATAACTGTTTTTTGTTTGGTTGGGTTTTTTTCCTGCTGCCATTCTGTTCAGGCTAGTGACTGCACTTGTTTGTATTTGCACAGTAATTCCTTCTGTTTAGAAGTGAAAGGCAAATCTTATTAGCTGTTACAACTGCCTGATTACTCTCTCAGCTAAACCATTGGCAGAAATCTCTTTTCATATTGCCACGATCATGTCCATAAGGATCTGAAGGGTTTTTTACTGTAAGTCTCAGAGTAGTTAATAGTAAGCTTTCGTATAAATAAATTCATGAAAGTATCTTAAATTTTGCATGTGAGAATACTGATGAGTTCAAGATTATTGTAATCTCCAATCCCCTGTCTTCTGGCAATGTAAATACGGGGATAAGTACATTAATCTTGTCAGGAGCCCATTACGTTCCTTTTGGACTGTCATTTTCCCGTGTTTCGCAAACAGACATGGGTGGTAGAAGGTGGAACTGTATCCGCAATTGGCCTCAGTTTTCTAAGTTTGTACCCTTTACTCTGGTCCTTCACCCTCCTTCGTTGTGGATCCAGCGTGGGCTTGTGTGTGCTCTAAGTCGGCACCACTGTGGAAAGCAGCTGTTGTGCTCTCACGCCCCAGCTCCCCCACTGCCCTTCTTTCCTGCCTTCTGCTTTGTCACAGCATTCATACAGCCCATGTATGAACTGTATGGTGGGGAATTCAGTTTGTCTCAAACTGCGTTTAGTCATGTTAGCAACTGAGCTGGGTTACTTCCCTAATCTGGTTCACTGTGTGGCTGGGCAAATATCCTGGCACAAGGAGGGAGCAGCACAGAGGTGGGAGTTAGCACCTAGGGAATGGGATGAGGTTGGGATTTCTTATTTCATTTCCACCAAGTGCATTGCCATTTGATGGCAATGGGGAGGTCTAGATGAGGTAAGTATTTGGTTTCAGATTAACTCTTGCTGGCACCCTTTCCCATAAACTGCAGCCCAAGAAGGTCTCTTGCCTTCATTTCACTGCTGTTACATTTCTCACTCAAGCTAGTTGCTTCTCTCTCTTGCAATCATGCAGGTGAAGGTGCTGTTTCATGTCTGTTCTCTGAGCTGATTATAACAGTTCCATACCCTCACTGCCATTCCCTTGCTTCCCAGGCACCTCCCTTACCGTAAGATCTTACCTGTTTCCCAAGTTAAGTAATTGTGAAGTGCTTTTAACGGTGTTTTCTGTGAAGGATGAGAGATTAATCAGAGAATTCTGGGTTTTTTTTTAGTGCAGTAGCAGAAGACAGTATGTCATATAAACACTTTGTAGACTGACAGCTGACTTGGTTTAGCTCTGCTGTGTTCTGTGATTTTTCATTTTTAGCAGCAGTCTTCCTTGGCTTTGGAGTGTTGTTAGAACAGTTACCATGCACACAGTGTTTTGTGCTCATTATTTGAGTAACTTTTTCTTTCCATGGTAAAGGTCACTGGGATTCTTTTAATCTTTTGCCTTTTCCTCAAAGTGTAAAAGGCAATGTAATTCGTAATGGTACAACAGGATGATAGTCTCACAGACAAGGTGCCTGTTACAACTGTTTAACACTAGAGGAGTTTTCTTGATGATTTTTGGGGCCATTTCTTTGAGGCACTGGTGGACATTACTGTGTCCCAGAGACCTTTACACAGCTTTGTTTCCTGCATTATTTTCCAGTGCTAACTCTTTTTTAATGTATCATAGGAACGTTTTGGCTTAAGACCTTGCAGACTGCGGAATCTCTGCACCATGTTACTCACTGTGTGCTCTAGAATTTTCCCTAAGGCATCACTTTTGCTTCAGTTAGTTTTTATCTGAGGATCTTATTTAGGCTCCCCTTTTTGATGCTGTATGTGCCTTAAAATATAATTTCTCCAACCTGGCCTTGCATCCCAAAATAAAACCCATGTAAATCTAAAAAATTCACTTGTTAAAGAACTGAATAAATGTTGCATTGCTGTGGTAACAAGTTTAGGGGAATCCTGTAGCAGTCCTGGTAGTGCAAGAGCTGCCTTTCTGCTGGCCTTAGTGTAAGATAGAATGGGCACTCAGCTGTTAGGTTATTGGGTTGGTTTATTCCTGGTTCACGCCTAGGCCCAGCAAGTTAAGAAAATCCCGCATGTTGGATAACATCCAGGCAAGTCAGTGTATTCTATCTCTCTTGCTTCTCTCTCCCTGAGCCAGTTGCCTCTAGAGCATTTGGATCAGATCCAGATCTGAGGAGTGACTGTGTGAGTGAGTCTGGTGCTCTGGATCTTGTCCAGGAACGGGGAAGGACTCTCTCTGTGTGTTGAGCCTGTTTCCTCCCTGAGCCAGTGCCTAATGCTCTGGACCAGTTCCAGGCATGGGCAAGCTGCAGTTGTACAGGAGCCAGACAGAGCAACATAGCCTTGACACTCCTTCAGCGAGGGCTCACAGTTGCACAGTAATGAATACCACAAAGGTCAGCTGCCTGAACTCTCTAGGAACCTCCCTCTCCTCTTTAGCTGTAGCTCCATGGCTTACCCCGTCATACTTACTTGCCTGACTCTTTGCTCTTAGCCCGGCACTCCTATATGAAGAGTTATTTGCAGCCAAGAGTTAGGCTTGCTGGGATGTAATCTAATTGGTGTGCTGATAATCGGAACAGCATTGACTTCTGTATCACACTTAGTTAGGGTTCTGGGAGTTTAATTGCCAGCTATGAATGAACATGGGTGTTACTTCGTTCCCAGGCACACCTCTAATGCTGTTAACTGCTTTCCATATGCGTTGCTTATGTTGAGAGCTTTCTTCTTTTTCCCAAGCTCACTAGCTGGTGAGGAGGGATTTATCTAAGTTATATCAAAGTAAGTAACCTTACTAAATAAGCAAATTGCTTCTGGGCTTACTTGTGCTGTGGGAGAAGGGATGAAAGGAATGTATTGTTTCAAGCTTTGCTCTCTCGGCTGTGCAGATTTAGGAGGAACAACGGTATCTTACAGAAACGAAATTTTAACTTGGTCTGCAGTTTCTCTTTTGAACAGAGCCTCCAACAACTTAGCAAACTCCTGAAGTTCATTTTCTCACCTCTGAGAATTTCTGGCCAGGAGAATGAGCATGCTAAACACTTGGACCACTCCCACATTTGTCTTGAAAGACATCACAAGCTTAGTCCTTCCCGGAGCTGCCAACACCACTGTAATCTGGCAATTAGAGCAAACACCCCCAACATTAAAATAACAAAAACTGAACAATGTTACCAGCCCTACAATTAGTTTAACTGCAGCTTTGCCTTTAGCTTGTGAAATCCAGGCATTTCCCAGATTAGGTTCCTGCAGCTGGACTTGCATAATTTTGATACTGATTTAACTATCTGCTGCATGTTCACTGAAAACTAGTGTCAGATGGTAGCTTGGTGATCTGCATTAAAACAGTTGGGTCCAGTCCCTAAGGAGTGGCATCCCAGAAGCTGTCATTGCATTTGGACATGTGTTTCCAGTTTTCATAGTCAAGATGAGGAGGAAACGTGAATGAGGTGACCGAGCTCCTTTCTGGCTGCCGGAGGTAGCTGTTCCGTAAGAGTGCTATGCCTTTGTAATGGCACAGATTGTCCTGGGCCTCCTCCAAAACTGGGCTTACTTAGTTTTCTGCTGGTTGCTAAACTGAGTTTTATCTTTTCTTTTTATCACGTGGATTCGCTTTTGCAAACTGCACACCATGGTGCTTACACCCGTTTTCAGCCCGCAAAACTAAAGAGCTCTCGGTGTTACTGCAGTGGTAGGCAGCTGAGTGAGTTTTTCCAAAGCCGGGGAGGGGGGTGTTGGCAACCAGAGGGAAGGATCCATTCCAATATTACTGTTTCACTTTGTTTTTCAGGTTAGGCTGTTGAGATAAAAAGCGGTGGACATTCGTGACTGAATGGAATCTCTCCCACTGTGCAGCCATGCCCCCTCTCGACGTGCCTGCCAATGCCAGCACTTCCTTCATAAATTCTTACATCACACTCAAGACTGAGGACATCACAGAATCTGACCAAGGAGTCTGAACCAGCTGTTTCCATGGACACAATCTCCATAGTGACAGTGGGAAGGGGAGGGGGAAAAAGGAAACAGGTGGGGGGAATTAAAGAGGGAGGGATAAATATATATATATATATAAAGATCTATTTTTTAGTCTTGAAAGACTTTGTTTTAAATGAAAGGTGCGCTATATCCCTTTTGATGCTTTTGATTAAAATTACCAAAACCCCATATAAATTAAAAAAAGAAAACTGTAGCTAAAGTAAATATTAAGTCCAAAATCAAAGCAAGGCTTATGGAGCCTAACATTTTGTGGGAAAGAAGAGCAGAACTGGAAATACTCCAAATAGGACTTGTCTCCCTTCCTCTTGTTTGCTTTCTCACAACATCCAAGGCAGTTCGATTTTAAAAGGCAGATAAGAGCATGAAAAATTGTAGGGTCTGGGAAGAAGGCTTGGGTGGTTGCAGGTGATGGGGTGTCAGTACTTGTGTATGCAGGGTAGGGAGGTTATCGTTTTTGAGAAACACTGTTAAAACATCTGAACACTCTTGAGTCATGAGACTCATGAAGTAAGAGATGGCTGCTGCTTGCTAGATCCCGTACATCTTGTTTGTGTGGGAATGTCTGTACCACGCAGTTGGAAGGGCTGTCCGCCCTTTGTGATGGCAACATGCACTCCCAAATCATTGCAAGGCACTGCCTTCGGTCTTGAAGGCAGGTGAAAGGAAGATACAGTTTACCTGCCAGATGGGGGAGCTGGAAAGGAAGTCTGAATGTTCTTGGAGTCAATGTGTCTTCAAACTGATCAGAAAATCCACTTGGCCCTTTTATTAATTTACGTTTTGCTTTTCCTGAGGAAGGAAGAGGGAATGTCAGTGTAACAGCCTACATGGTGTGGGTATTTGGGGTGGTTTTGTTTTGGTTTTGGTTTGGTTTTGTTTTTGTTTTTTTTTTTGTAAATTATGTAATTTTAAAACATTTGGGTTTGTAAGGAACTACAACAAAATCCTATTTTTTTTTTCTTGTTAAGGCCTTAAGAAAGGGTTTAGTGCATCTTTCAGGGGTCACTCTGCCATGGGAATAAAATAGCTGTTTCACAAACAGTTTTATATAAAAAAAGCTTAAAAAAACCAAAAAAACTAATAAACTTCATTTTAACCTTGTCTCCTTTTATTTTGCGCGAACTTGATTTGTTTCAAAGGACAGAGAGACAGTACTATCTGCTGCTTTTTGGTTTCTTTGCCTTCATCGGTTCTGCCTTCAGTGATGACCTTCTGAACTGGCCTAGCAAGAGGAAGACCACAAAAGCTTTTAAAAACTAAAGCTTAGGAATTGTTTGATGTTCAGAGATTAAGAGCCAATGACTGGATGACTTTTGTTCATGTGAAATTGGTGGTATTTCACCAAGTTACTGCCTTCTTTCACTCGTAGGATGGCAGCATATCCTAGCGATATCAAACAGCGTGGTGTTTACTGGGAAGCCACTAGAGAGAGGGATCTAACCAGCATGACTTGGATAAAAGAATGGGGTCGATATTGCGGGGAGAGAAGAACTATTTTAAAAAGTTATGTACTGGATGCTTGCTCAACTGCTCCCATTTTGGGGTATTCAGCACATAAGAAATAAAATCTATGATAGCTCATATTAAGATATCTATTTTAACTCTATTTTTAAAGATCAATTTAAAGATTTGGGAGATAATTTGGCATTTATTTATTTCTGGAAGTTGCTACTCTCACTGATAAGTATTTGGAAAGAAAGGGCAGCCTTCTGCTTACTGCTTTCCCGGTAGCAGCTACTTGAGTTAGTATGTCCTTCTACATTAAGAAATAGACCTGTTGTGATAAATGTCACTAATGTGTCCTGAATTGGTGCTGAAAATATTTAACTGCTGGTGTAGTCAGAAAAAAACTCATTTTTAGCATAGTTCATGTGATTGAGTAAATGACTTCTTTTCAAATGAATAAAAATTGGTTCTTTTTTTTTTTTTTTTGCTAGTGTCTCTTCTATTCTACCTGTTCTGGAAAGAAAAGAGTCACTGTAATCACACTGATTTATGTTGGTGAAGAATCCACATTGTGGCACTACCACAGCAGAGTGGTGTGGTGGTGACACTGCTCAGTTTGTTCCTTTTGGCTCTTCAGGGTGGTGTCACACGGTTGAGGAAGGGTTTTTTGGGTAGCTGGGAGGAAGTCTTGGAGGAGCCTTTTGGGCAATTGTTCTGTTGTGGTGGTCTGTGAAACACCACACTTGGCTCCACGCGAAGTATTTCTCAGTGGGGCATGCTTAAAGGTTCAAATCAGCTGCTGCTTAGCCCCTCACCAGTGCTCTTGTCAGAGGTGAGGGGTGTTGTGAGTTGGTCATCTTTGTTGGTCGAGTCTTCACAGAAACCATGGTTCTCTGAAACCAAGGCAGGAGGAATCTAAAACTGTGTGTAATGGCGTTTTAGGAGAACCTGGAAATGATCCAGAACACTCATCCAGTTGGAAAGAAAAATTTCTTTTGGCTCAGAAGATACAAAGTGCCTGAGTGGATCCTGAAAGCCCTTGTACAAAATATTTGCCAGCTCCATCCTGCAAAGGCAATTAACAGCTTGGTATTATGGATACCTCAAACTTGAAAGGTTTGGAAATCTTGGCTAATTTAGTCTGTGGAGCAGAAATCACCTGCGGCAGAACATTAAAACATGGATATTGTGTAAAGAAGAAAACGTGTGGCCTGCCAGCCACTTGGGAATTACCTGTTTGGATGAGGAATGAACTAATGAGACTTTGGATAAGGGAGCTTATTTTTCAAATTTTTCTCCACACTGTCTGACTCCCATCAGGATTTCTGAGAGGAAAAAGAATTGCACTGGTTTGCTGGCGAACGTGTGTGATGGTTTAATGGTGTTTCTGAAGTGCATGGTTGCCGTTTTAAAAGGAAGCTGCACAACTAACCTGAGTGAGCCAACGCTGCTGAACAAGGTCAAAGAAAAAAAAAACACGTTTTTCCATAATGGATATGCAATGGATTCAACTTGCAAAGGATGTCTTATGAGCTCATCAGTGTTCGACTGGAGACAAGATGAGGGAACTGCTCCCACAGGAACTGACGGAGGCCCTGGGATGTCTACAGCAAGCATATCTTGGTTCCAGGAGCTGCTGATTAATAACACTGATCATGGATTTTAACTGCATGTGAAATCTGCCCTTGGAAAGCCAAGGCGTAGACTACTGTGGAGTTTACAGTGAGTAAGATTGTGCAGCACAGGAGAAAACAGGCTCAGCTGTCACTGCACAAGGTGGTGGCCATCCTCCCTAACTTGTATGTCACCTAGGTACGAGTGGGGTTTTACCTGGGGTTGTGATGTTCTTGAATCTTCCGAATCAGTCTTAGACCAAAGCAAACTGATGGTCCATAATGGTGTTGAAATAAAAGACTTCTAAGTGGTTCATGGCAAAGCATCTGCCATGGAATGTTGTGCATCTAGTTCATGGAGTCCAGCTAGTGCCAAGCTAAAGAAAAACATTTTTGGTGGGACATGCATTTTTTAAAGTAGTTTGTCAAGATACGGGCAACTAAATGACAGCTCTGGAATTCTGGCTGTTCAATGTGCAGTATAAACTGTAATGTACATAAGAACATATGCGAGGAAAAATAATACCTTTAAACTGTGACATTTACAGGGAGAACATTTTGGGGCTCAGATACAAACTTTCTAAGTCATCATGCCTAATAACAGTGTTACTACATCAGGAATTACCTCTGTCATCTTTAATACAGTGGTTGTCCTGTACATGGTAGAAATAGTTGGTAGAGGGACACAAAATTGCTTTGTCTGATCTAGTCCCTGGCTTATCGGAATGACCAGATAGAAGCAGTCCTCTGTCTAGAAACATAGAAAATTAAGTTCAAGTATCAGACTTTTGGAACAGGATATCCAGATGGTTGAGGATGAATAAATCATAATTGGTCTGAATTTCCTTTTAGTGGTTAAAAGCTGTGGAAAACCAGAAAGAGTTCAGGTCATCCAGGGACAGTCACAGATGTAGAATATGCAAAGATATGGCAAATATTTTGTGGCCCTTCTGACTTCCATGTGAGAATTTAGAGGTGTAGTTACAGTCAGAGTTTTGGGTTAGAAATCCTCTTGTGAAACGGGATAAGATTCTCGTTTGGCTGTGGAATGTTTCTAACAAACAGGTTTGGGGTTTTTTGTTGGTTTAGTTAGGGTTTTGGGGCTTTTTTTATGTAGAGCTACTGCAGTATATTGTGAGTCAGACAATTCAGTCAATAAAAGTAGAGGCACAAGTAGTTACTAGAACATTGTGGGAGACCAGTAACTCCAGTACTTTCTTTATGGCACTGCTGTATGCCAGAGAGAGTTCGGCTAATGCATATGACTGAAAAATCACCTCCATGCGGATACCCTGCACCCTACCTAGCTCCCAAAGTGGCCTGCACTATTCAGCTGGAAGTTATTTATTATTTATAAATTATAATTTTATCTATAAGTATTTATAAGTATTTTTATTTATTATTTAAAGAATGAGGTTTTCTTTACGGTGTAAAGGTCAATGAAATAGTTGCTGTCGTTATCTCTATACGTGAGTGTTTTAAGTTTTTACTCTGCCTGTACTTTTGGTCAGATGCAGAAAGGTCGCTTTCTGAAAAGTGAACAGGGTGCTGCTTACAGAGTCTTTTTGTAGGGTTTAATTTCTTGAGTGTCCTAGTTAGTACCTCTACAGGAGGGAGCCTGAATTAGGGAGAAAGCACTGCTTGTTTACTGGCTCCTTTCATGGGGCTATATTGAGAGCTTCCCTTTCCTCCTTGTCCTCTACAATTATAACCTGTTGCTTCACTCAGTTTTAATGCTATGGTTTCCGGTTCTCAGCCTTACCTGGCTAGCTTTAGAGAAATGCTGGTAATTCTTATCAGCCATAGAGAGAGTTATCTCCCATATGAATAATTTGGAAAAGAAATATACTCTTCTAGCTCATAGCAAACCTTCTGTGCAGGAGGTTTGGAGGTCAGTGACTGTGACTCTGAGCTATATCATGCCATTGTTTTTTTGGGGTTTACTGAAATTGGTTCTTTTCAGTACCACATCTTTCAGTGAGAGTCCTGTGAGCTGAAGCCACTCTTAGCAGAGGAGTGTCACCACATCTAAGGATTGTATTATAAAGGGAAAAGTCTGGACATTTTATAGCATTTGTATTAGGAAAACTTGAATTCCACCCGGGTTCCTGCACCTGAGCTGTGTTTCCCTCTCAGAACAAAGGTGAAACATGGAATTCTTACACGTTGTAAATTATTTTGAGGACATTATTTTGGGGATGTTGGAATGATACTTGGATGTTGAATAGATACTTGACCTAGATTATGGGGCATAACAATATCTACTTCTCATGCACTTTTTCATCAGCTGGTGTTGAAGTACTTTCAGTAAGACAAATCCCACTTGTAGTTGTTCCCCTTTGTAGTTGTAAGAAATTACAGACAAAAGAAATACAAATTATTGTTCAGTGTTGCATGATGAAAATGAGATTAGGAATTGGCAGGTGGAAATGGACCTCAAAGAGGCAAGAAAGGACCATGTGTCTCAGCAGAACAAAGACCGTGATTTAACCCTTCTGGGGCTTGTATCTACTGTTTTGGAAACAAAGATGAGGAGGTTACCGTGTATAAATGGATGTTGCAGTCTGTCTGTTCAGCTGGTGTCCTGTCTGTTCCTGATGTGGCTAAAACACCTGAGGAGGAATTGCTGCTGCCTGTACAGGTGATAGATGGCAAAGCTGTAAGTGACCATTTGGGAATGAAACCAGAGAGCTGCACTCTGCAAGAAAATGAGCAAAGCTTGTGAAACACTGTTGATGGAGATGTTTCCAGCAACCAAAAGCAGAGGCCATATAGAATGGACCAATTTTGCAGACTCTAAGGAGATTTCCAGATTTTTTGTGTTCAATTCTGCTCCAAGTCTGAAATGTTCTCGGCTTCACAGGGCTGGAAATTGTGCTGGGAGAAGGAACAGCTTCCAGAGCCGAGAGATGGAAGTGGGCCAGCCTTAAAGAAGGTATTAATGGCTGCAGTCATCATGGCCTACTTCAGCCACACAACTCATTTTTACTAAAAACAACTGCAGCCCATTGCCACAGAAACACAAAAGACTTGGAAAAGGTGCTGTTACAGCAGAACTTTAAGCATTCCTTATGACAAATGTGAAAGATGGACTTAGCAAACACTGAGTTTGTGGTTTGTTGCTTCAGAAGAAGAGGGAAAGAAGGTGCATCCTTTTGGACTGTGTGGACTTGTTGCAGTCTAGAAAATGAACAAATCAGAAAATGAACAAATTAGAGTGTAAATCACTAAAACTGATCCCAGTCCCTAATAATTGGCAAGAGTGACTGCGGACTGACAGTAACTGAGACAAATTCTGATTTGGAGTGTGTCCCATTGGGCTGAAGTGCTGCCTGTTGGTGCATTTGGTGGATTCACCCGAGATGAGGGTCAAGCTACAGCTTTATGGTCCAAAGTTCCTCTCAAAAATAAGGAAAGGTGAGAAAAGAGTGGCCTACTTGTGTGAAGGAGCCACGAAGAAATGACAGGTCAGTAGAAGAAGGTTTGTTCTTGGGGCTTGTTCTTGCTAAAACATGAGAGGAGGGGACCTGACACCACCAGAAAGGCACCCAAAGGCCTGGTATTCTCACCAGTGGAGGTGGCTGCTCCTGATGATCTGTTCTGTATGGAGCTGCATGTGTTTGAGTTTTGGAAGAATAGTCTGGGGTTGGGTTGGAAGGGACCTCGAAGCTCACGCAGTTCCAACCCCCTGCCACAGGCAGGGACACCTTCCACTAGAGCAGGTTGCTTCAAGCCCTGTCCAACCTGGCCTTGAACACTGCTAGGGACGGGGCAGCCACAGCTTCTCTGGGCACCCTGTGCCAGGGCCTCAGCACCCAAACAGGGAAGAGCTTCTTCCTAATGTCTAGTCTAAATCTCCCTTTTGTCAGGTTAAAGCCATTTTCCCCCTTGTCCTGACACTATGCCCTTGTAAAAAGCTCCTTTCCAGGTTTCTTGTAGCCCCTTTAAGCCCCAGAAGCTGCTCTAAGGTCACTCCCGAGCCTTCTATTCTCCAGGCTGAACAAGCAGGCTTTATACCTTCAGACCACAACTTCCTAAGTGCCCATCCTTGAAATAAGCTTCTAAGAGGCACACAACAACTCACATTGGAGGCAAATAAACCGCAAACTCCTGTATTTTCCCTTCTGCCTCAACTGACGGCAAGCAGTTGAGCTTGATTTACACAGTTGCCTGTGCAGCTCAGGCTGTTGTAATTGCCAGAGCGACAAGTATCCCTTGTCATTCTGCAATTCAAAAAGCACCCGAGAGTTCATAACAGGTGGGAACAGATTGAGACATCTTCATCCTCGTTTATGTTGATTATGGCAGGCTTCTCAAGACTCTGTCATTATATTCCTCCATCTTCTACATTACTGTTGTGTATTCTGTGTGTGCTTGTCTGTGTGGCTTGCAGGTAACTCATCCTGGTTTCTGTAACTCATCTTGGAGTCGCTCAAGGATTGTGTTCTGCTGTTATAGCCCTAAGGATTTGGGATGCAGGAACTCACATCTCCCAGCCCTCTTCCTGACCCTAAGGTGCAGCCTAAGGGCATCTGTAGCTGGTCTCTGTTCCTCAGACAGCACAGAAAGCCCCAGCACCTGCAGGCTCACCCAGGGGTTACTCTCCTGGTAACTGGTGGCTGGTTCAGTGCCATTACACTTCAGCAACTTCTCGAGTAGGGTTTTTGGCCTGTCACGGGTCTCCATCATTGGGGCAGGTCAGAAATCCCGGAATTCAGGGTTTTTTTCCTCTCTCTTTAACAGAATCAGTAAATTTATTCCATATTTCTTCAGCTTTGCTTTTTATTTTTCCAAAACTGCAGAAATCTCCACTGATCACGGAGGTAGATGTGGTCCAGATCAAGAGTTACATAGGAATTCAAACTGTGCCTGTGAGCAGCAACCCCGGCCCAGCAGCCATGACTATAACAGAAAGGACAGGCGTGAACTTTCTGCCTGCAGTTCACATTCACATTTGAAAGCCATCTGGGAATCCTGCAGAACAGACTGCATGGGATCTCTGAGGTCTCTCATGGCTCAGTGAAGGCCAGTCTCAGTCCTGTATTGGGTTGCCCAAGGACATTGAGGCTTTGATAAACCTTCAGGGTAGAGCCTGCCCTCCCTCTCTGTGCCCTCATTCCTGTGCTGAGTGGTTCCCCTGGAGCAGCGATTCCTCCTTTATCTAGTCACAGTTCCCATTGCTGCAGCTTGTTAGTGGCCTCCTGCCTGTCCCTGTGCAGTTTGGAGAAGAATATGGCTCCCTCCTACTTACAAATGCAGCAGCTCATGTTGGTGTCACAAGCCAGGCAGCCAACCTGCATGCATCGCTTCTAATGCTCAATGTTTAACCCTGAAATCCATCACACCTGCAGGGCTTTGGTGCAGCTGGACCCCATTCCTGCAGGGAACTGTGCTATGATCCCTCCCTCCTCAGCCAGGAGGAATCATGCCTGCAGGAAGCCTTTGGAAAAGCCTTCATCTTCAAAGCCTTACTTCTTCTAATTGAAACTTCTTTCTAACTGAAACTCCCGCTTGCTTTTCTCCCGTTCTCTGGCAAACCTGGCACCGGGGCTGTCGCTTTGGAGACCAGAGCTCTTCACCCTGATTTCAGTCAAGCCCAGTCTGCTTGAGGGGAGCAGGACCAAGACCCCAGGCCACGCACGCCGTGGAGCATGTCCGGTGGCAGCAGCTTTCCATCCCTGCTAGCACGGGCGCTCCTCAGGACCGTGAGCCACCTTCCCCTTGACCCGCGAGGTGTGAAGGAGTTTCCCTTTAATTCTTACAGCCCCGAGCTCTCTGTGCAGCCTCCCCTGCCTGCTCCACTGCAGGCTTGGGTCACCGCTGCCCCCCTCCAGCCCTCAGTCCCTCTGCCCCTGCGTGGCCGCGGGCAGGGGCCCGGCCGTGAGGGCTGTCTGCTGCTGCCACCTTAAGGCTTTTGGGTTCGTACTGCAGCAGAACCCGGGCACGGAGACGGTGAGGAGATGGGGAGTGGCCACAGGCCGCTCACAGCTTTTTGAGCATGGGTTACTCTGCTTTCGATGAGCCCGGCGGCTGCTCCACTGCTCGCATGGAAAAATATAGCGGGGTTTCAGACACCTCTTGAGTTTGCAGGCTCGTGGGAAACCACCCTTTGTAACCTGCAGGGCAGAATCACAGAGCCACAGAACGGTTTGTGTTAGAAGGGACCTTAAAGCTCACCCAGTTCCAAGCCCCTGCCACAGGCAGGGACACCTTCCACTAGAGCAGGTTGCTCCAAGCCCCATCCAACCTGGCCTTGAACACTGCCAGGGATGGGGCAGCCACAGCTTCTCTGGGCAACCTGTGCCAGGGCCTCAGCACCCTCACAGGGAAGAGCTTCTCCCTAATGTCTAATCTCAAATCTCCCCTCAAGTAGCACCGTCTGGATCTAAATCTACCCTTGAACTGCAGCAGATGAGGCAAAAGATGAAGGTTGCTCTCTGAGAGGAGGTTTTTACAGCACCTGTTTCTGGTATGGGCAGGCGGCCTGTGCTGTGCACTGGAGCTCAGAGCTAGACACTCCTTTTCCTTGGTTCAGAGGAACCAAGAGGTATGAATGAGTTTGCACATTGCATCTCCATTCTGAACGCTTTTCTGTGGCGAACTTCATTGACCTCTTTGTGATCTGCAGCCTTTCCATCCCGCTGTGCTCCTGGCTGAACCTGGCTCCCTGCGCTGGGTGGCCCTGAGGGTCTGAAGCTGCTTCCCTGGAGCAACCAGCCAGGAGAGCAGAGTGTGGTCAGCAGCGGCCCTCACCCTCACGCAGGACTGCAGGAGGCAGCTTGGCTGGAGCAGGCAGCTTTCCCCCATGTCACCCTTCCCTCCAGGCACCACAAGCAGCAAGGTGTGCTTGTCAGACCTACTCGGCGGGTAGGATCCATCTGACACAAAGCTGTCACCACAGGAGGTACCCTTCACTATCTAACTTGTAATATGTGCACAGGAAAACAGGTAACCTCAGAAACAGTTGCTGGATTTCTGACCCCAAGTACAAAGACTATCCCAGATATTAGGCCTTAGCTCAAAACACAGTGAAGACAAATCAAAATGCTTTGGACTTTGGAATAGGCAATAAAGAGTGTAAAGTAATTAAGAATTTGTCTTAGGCTTTTCCCTCTTTCTGGATAGGAACCAATGTGTCTTATCCTGGAGTGACACAAATCAGAAGGGAGCTGCAGAAAGGCTTTTAACTCACATACCTCACATGCCTGTATCCAGTACACAGGAGCACTAAGGTTTGTCATCTCTGTGTGTGACATGGCTTTCACAGCTTCCAGGTTTTCATGCTTTTAAGCAACATAACATCTTTTAATGTGCTGTTACCACAAACCCATTACTATCTCCTGCCTTCCTCAGCCCTACTCATCGCTGGTGCTCAGCCCTGGGCTGCGAGCATGAGCCCTCTGGTCAGCATTTGGGAAGCTGCTGTTTCTCTGCAGGTGGAGAGCTTGTTTATGTCAAGGAGCTCAGTGCTTTGCCATCAGGAGGAGGGGAGCAGGGTCAGACACCTCCTGTGTCATTGCTGTCCTTCTCACAACCCCAGCCTGGCAGCCTCATGTCTTTAGGCATCCATTCGGTATTCTGGCCAGCTTAAACAACACAGGGAAAATACTTTGCTTTTCAGCTCTTGCTGCAGCCCCCAGTTCTGCTTCTTGCTCCTTCCACTGCCTATGGGTGCTTCCTGGATGAAAGACTGGGGGTATTTCTGTTGATGCAGTATTTCTGAACACAAAACCACAATTTCACAGCTGTAGAAAATGCGAAAACAAACACAGAGAAATAAGCTTGTTACCTGGAATCGCTGTCAGACTGTGGCAACTGCTATTGGCAACAACAGCCTACAGATCATTAGGGGTGGAGTTCCAAAGGTAACCAATGAGCTGAGCACTCCATAGAAAGATCTTGCCTGCATTCCCATCATTTCTAATTTCTATTTCACTCCATATGCTGCCGCTGTTATTAATCAAACTGTGAGCACGGCTGAGCCAATGTTTCAAACCAAAAGAGTTATTTGTAGGTTTCCTGCTCGTAAAGAAATAAAACATACATTCCGATTTCCAATGCACATTCGGATCCGTGAGGCATAAACTACCATTAGGAGCTTCACAGAGAAACCAAACATTAACAACCTGCTTCACTGTCATAGTAACACATGAGGAGCTTCTCTTTCCAGCACACTGATAAAAACTTCTCCGCGCTGACTTGTATTCAAGCCACTGTTTATACTGACAGAGTAAGCGCAGATAAACCCATGACAGACTTCTAGCGAGAGCTTGACACTACGCTATTCATGGAAACAGCAAATAATGAACCCTGTGCACTAACAGCAATACCCTGTGCTCTTGGCAATTCTTATCAGAGGGTTTGGATCACCAGAATGGTCTCTTTGAGGTTTTTTTTAATTTTAAGTGGATTAACAATCATTTGGGGGAAAAAATGCTGGACAAAGGCACGTTTTATTTTACTGTTAAAGTTATTTACAGTTTCTCAATGGAATCACTGTAAGTTGTTCCACTCATCATCTGCTGCTGCCCTAATGGACTGCTGAACAAAGGGCACAATGCGGGAGAGCACAGATTACGTGACAGAACAATCATCAGTTTGTACCCAGTGAGCAGCAGTCACACTTTCTGCTGCAGTGAAGCCTGGCCTGTCAGTACATGTGCCTTCACCAGCGACAGCCTGCTCTCCAGACCATGCTGTCTTTCCACTGCTTCCCTTCTCCCCTTGGATTTCTCTATCAGTCATTGTTTTTTCTTTATCCCGTTATTAATTTCTGCCCCTTGAAGCTCCTCAGGTGTCTGGGACAAAGATGGGAGCATTGAGATTGCTGGCATTTGTGCCAGTTTGGTCTGACCAAAGCCAGAGGTGTTTCAGTTGTTTCTTTTCAGATTGCCAGGAGAAGCCACGTGGTGCTTAGTGGTTGGAGGAGCATCCGTTGGCTGTCACCCCATTGCAGGCATGGAAAACTCTCCATTCAGGCTCATGTTGCTTTTACTGTGGCAATGGAAACCATGTCCCCAGTGCTGTCCCTTCCGTGCCATCTAATGTGCCCATGATGTTCCCAACCTCCAGGTACTTCCTACCACCTGCACAGTGAATGCCTGTACTCAGTGCTGTGTAAGGTTAATCAATAGCTATAGCGAACATGTAAAGGAGGATAGAGCACAGAGGTGGCTGGTCTCTTCTCTCAGGTAACAAATGACAGGACAAGAGGAAATGGCCTCAAGTTGCACCAGGGCAGGTTTAGACTGGATATTAGGAAAAAATTCTTCATGGAAAGGGTGTTCAGGCATTGGAACAGGCTGCCCAGGGCAGTGGTGGAATCACCATCCCTGGAAGTGTTCACAAACCATGTAGATGAGGCCCTCAGTGACATGGTTTAGTGGCCTGGCCCGTGCTAGGGTAGCAGGTGAACAGACTTGCTGATCTTAAAGGTCTTTCTTTTCAAACCTGGTTGATTCTGTGACTCTATGAAATGTCCTGAGCCTGCAGTCACTGTCCTTTAAACCTGAGAAAAATTGCAGTGTGGCTCTGCCTGCAGCTTCCTTGAGAGTGCCATGGAATGAGGTCTGCACTCAGAGTGGCATAAGTGACTGAGTTTGGTTCACTCGGGTGTTTGCTTGTGTCTGATGCCCTGTGTTTCAGTTCCTCTGCAGAAATCCCTTGTTGTCCCTCAGTAGGGACCAGCACAGCGAGGCCCCAGACTAGGTACAGCTCTACTGTTTCTGTAGGATCCACTGTGTCAACCAGACCTAGCCCAAGGCAAACACACAAAAAGACAGTGCTTGAGAGGCTGGTGTCCGCACACCACATCATACAGTGACAAGTCAGCTAACATAAGGTCCTCTATACAAGAGCTGTACAAATGTGGTGGCACAAGGGGAGGAAAGGGATCCTGAGCTGACCGACAGCCCGTGCTCACAATGTTGAAAATGGCTTGTAACTTAAATGGGGCAGGAGCTAACAGCATGCGCCAAAATAACCGCTGTGGCATCACCCTGAGCACGCTTAAATGGACAAAGTAGATAATGTACCACTTTTCCAGAACAAGAACAGTTTTACTTTCACGGTTGGAGCAATCACAACCAGCAAGCCGGGAGGAAGGTGATGTGAACAGAGATAGTCACTTCTGCCTTTATTGACTCAAAGGAAATTGTGACAGCAAGTGTGTTTTAGATGTATTGCCTCTCTTCATCTCTTCTTTCTGAGGTGTGCTGAGCACACACAGCTCTGAATGCTTTCCCGGGAAGCCAGGGATGTTCAGGAGCCGTCAGAAACAGGCTAATGAGCTTGGAGTGAAAAGAGAGAATTATCACTGTAACCTGAAACCTGGCTTGCCTACTAGGAGACAGCATCACCCAAGGTTATTCTGTCTGCTCCTGAGTGCCATAAACACGGCAGAAAAATGCTATTCTCTTTTTATACAGATTAGCTTCCCTTTGGATTCTGATTCATAAAGAACTGAATTGAGGACCTAACTATGAAAACAACAGCATTCCCAGCTATCCTTCCAACACACAAACAGCAGTAAAATGTTCCCTGTGAAACACTCCCTCTGCCAGAAGACAAAGATCGTAGTTCAATGTTTCCTAGTACAGGTGTTTCCTAGATAGATGACGGAAAGGGCAAGTGTTCAGATTAAAGTTTTACCTTTTTTAATCTCTATTCTGTACCCTTTGGCACCCACCTCTTTGCTCTCTAATAATTATGACAACAGTGCTCAGTAATGTACTTTGCAGGTTGATTTGTAGATGCTTTATCAGAACTGGGTAAACACAGCCCTTAAAAACAGCTTACAAGCAAGGAAACTGAGGTAGCAGGTAGCGGAGTCTCGCCTCTAACCCACAGGGCAAATCAACAGCAGAAAATGAACCAAGATGCTTTTTGTCTATTTGGCTTCCAAACCAATTCCAAACAGATTTAATCACCTTATTGTTTCCAAGGGTGTCCCAGTGATCTCACATTTCAGGAAAGCAGCATGAGTTTCCCCATATGGATTTAAATGTATCTCTTATGGAAAAAAAAACACAGTGCTAACAGGATTTGTCCAAAATTCCCCGGGATGCTCTCGTTTCAGCAAAGAAAAGCCCCGTGGTATCAGTCCTAACCCAAAATCAAACAGAAAAGCAATACATTCACAGCTCTTGAGGAGCTGAAGGAACAAGAAACCAAACCCAGCAGCTGAGACAAATCAACAGCCCGTGGTACCGGGGGCGTAAGCCATACTTTTCTGACACTTTCACAGGAGAGTGTGAGTCAAGGCAACTGCTGCCAGTCATCCTGTGGGAGAGCAGCGGATCCCCGGGGCTTGGCCACATCACAGAGGTTGAACGGTATCTTCAGGAGGCATTTTAGACCAGTTCTGGGACCGCGACCTGAGCAGAACAGTGCTCTGATTTCCTGCCTCTCTGTGCTGGGGTTAGGATTTGTGTGTGCTGAGCTGTTTGGCTAACTCAGGTTAAAGTAACGGTGAGAACGCTTTAGCCTGAGAAATTAAGGCCTGTAGGAGAATCTGAATTTGAATCCAGCAACTTAAACCAAGCCACTCAGTGGCTGCTTTATTCATCCAGATGCTGATGCCTGCAGCAACAGCCCAGCTTGCACTGCCAAGCTGTCCACAGAGGTCTCTAGGGCCTGGCTCCTTGACATGTTATGGCACCAGCACAAAGTTGTCTCTCTGGGGTAAACAATCGTAGAATCATAGAACAGTTTGGGTTGGAAGGGACCTTCAAAGCTCATCTGGTCCAACCCCCTGCAATGACCAGGGACATCTTCAACTAGATCATGTTGCCCAGAACCATGTGCAGCCTGGCCTTGAATGTCTGCAGGGATGGTTCTGGATGGCCAGATGGGGCCCTGCCTCGCTTTTGGTACCAAGTTCAAAGTCATTGTGCACTAAGAGCAAGGGACATGTATGGGGATGAGGAGGAGTGGGATGGGATGGGATGGAATGGGATGGGTGAAAGAAGCAAAGTCCAACCAACACTCACTTTGGTGATAGGTGAGCTGCTATTACTGATATAGGAAAAAGGGTAGGAAGCCAGGGGGAATTTAAAGAAGAAAAGACTGAAGAACAGATTTCTTTGCAATGTGGGAAGGCTGGCAGTAAGTCATAGTAACAGTAACTATGAAAGACTTGGCTATTTCAGTTCTGCCGACTGCTTTATTACAAACAAGCTGTTAACACAGTCCATCTTAAGGCTGTAGAAGTACTTCCAACGTATAAAACCCCATCTGAAGGCCAAGTAAGTCACAATGAAATGGCTGAGACAAAAATTTCCTGAGTTGGGGTTGTGTCTCAGGCTACATTTGTTTGGGAACACCCAGCCAAAACTGGTTTAATCCCTTTCTAACGACTAACATCGCTCTTAGAAACCCATTGTTTATGCGACCTCCTCCTAACCCATTAGAAAAATTTCTGGCGATATTTCCCTTTCTCAGTTTCATGCTTTGAAGCATTGCACCCGGAATTTGGCAGGAGGCAGCTTTCTGTTAGGAAGACACATTGCACCAGCTCTCAAACTGTGCTCAAACTTGGCCACGTTACAAGCACTTGAGAACCCGCTTTGCGTGCGCTTGATGCAGTTCTCAGTTTTTCAGCTCAGATTCCCCAGAGACGTCTGAAGGGAGCAGGTGGTGGTTACTGCTGGCTGCTGGAGGCTGGCAAGGTAAATGACAAGCGTGAAGCTGGGCTCCTCCACGCTCCCCTTGCCCCTTTCCAGCACTGAAGTGGTTGGGATGGTGGGGGGGCATTCAAGTGAAGGCAAACCAGGCAAAAGATAATGGGTGGGATGAAGTAAGGAGGTGAAGTAAGGACCAAAAATGCCTGAGACTAGGTGGGAGACAGGGGAACAAGAGCAGTGGGCTGCATGCTGACCATTTTTGTTGTTCCCAGAGGTTTTGCTGCTCCAGAATGAAACATTGCTGAGGTTTGGATCCATCTGATGGTGCTAAGAGGAAAGAAGTCACCCTGCTGGGATTTGGATGAAAGGTTTCTGAAAGCTCAAGGAAATATTCATATTATGGGACCAGTGCCTCCTGGCTGGCTCCAGCATCGAAGAGGGAGAGAAGGAAGAGTGTTTCTTTGGCCACTGAAGGATTTCCACCACATTTCTGCAAAGGAACAAGTATGTGATGCTGGGAAAACAGCAGTTTTCATAAGCCGGAAGACAGGCTGACGAAGTTGGGGCTGTTCAGCCTGGAGAAGAGAAGGCTGCGTGGAGACCTCATAGCAGCCTTCCAGTATCTGAAGGGGGCCTATAGGGATGCTGGAGAGGGACTCCTCATTAGAGACTGTAGTGATAGGACAAGGGGTAACGGGCTAAAACTTAAACAGGGGAAGTTTAGGTTGAATATAAGGAGGAAATTCTTTCCTGTTAGGGTGGTGAGGCACTGGAATGGGTTGCCCAGGGAGGTTGTGAATGCTCCATCCCTGGCAGTGTTCAAGACCAGGCTGGACAAGGCCTTGGGTGATATGATTTAGCATGGGGTGTCCCTGCCCACGGCAGGGGGGTTGGAACTGGATGATCTTAGGGTCCTTTCCGGCTCTAACTATTCTATGATTCTATGATTCTATATCAGGCACTAATCTGTGACCTTCGTGTCTGGGGTGCCTACAACCCCAGCCAACCAGGAGCTGGGCACAGGTCCTGGACAACTCTGTGTGCAGCTTCTAGGGTTTTCCTATTAGGTACCATCACTTAGGAGGTGATTTGCTCTTAGGTCTCCATTTTCTTTGTTGGAGACACCTCAGAGGGATGCTGTGAGTACAAAAGACTGCCTGCTCTGAACCCATGCAGCCCCTGATGATCCCTGTGGAAAAGCCCAACAAAAACACCCTTACAGGAAGGGTGTGAACAGCAGGTGGCAAAATAGGCTTTGAAACCAAATACTGTAATTAAAACAGGTTTAGTAGATGATTATCATCAATCCTATGCACTGAATAAAGGGAGAGTCCTTCAGAAAGAAAAAAATACCATGAGATCATAATTAAAAGTGACCTTATGGAACATACAGACTAAAAGGCTCAATTAAAATTGCGCAGGCAGCTTGTGCATTACCTTACTTCTGGATGCTGCATTTTGCAGTATTACTAAAGGTCTTTTTTCTTAAAGCTGTCCTTCTGTTTGTATTGCAGGTTCTCCAGTCAAAGAATGGCGATGTCTGCGTACAACTGCTGTAACCTCACTTAGCTCATCTCTTAACTGACTGTGCACAGTCAAAAGGTGCACAGTGGGGCTGCAGACAGCTAAAATCAGTATGGATGGATTTGGAGGGGCTTTTTCCTGCCTTGAAAATCACTCAAAATATTGCTTTATTGAAAAGAAACACAAATGAACATCTCTCACTCTTCAGAAGGAGAATTACCCTTTTCTCTTTCTCTCTCTCAGACAATTTGATGTCTGTTGTTTCTTTGCTTGCTTTGAAAACTGTTCTTTTGAAATTACTTAAGCTGCAGCGCTTTCTCCAGTCCTCTGCAGGAATGGCAGTCCTTTGGCAGTCCCTTGGCAGTCCATGCTACTAGCCGAAAGCGGAGGAGCTGTCTAGTCTGCAGCCTGAAGGGGGTAGAGGAAAAGATCATTTACCCAGAGACCTTTAGAAAGGTTTAAATTGTGTGTGTGCATTTCTCAGGTTACAGCTTCGTCTCCTCACATCAAGGCTGAGCCACGAGATGAAAAGCAGCTGAAGAGTTACTCGTCTGGTGGTCTTCCAGGGTGATGTTCATTAAAAGCAAATCCACTTCCCAAATTCCAATCAACCATCCTCTTATAGCCTGGAGGTGAGTGATTGGAGTCAGACAGCCTTTGGCTCTAGCCAAGATAGGCAGAATGGGACGAACCCAGGTGGATATTTTTCAGCTGAAGTTCGTAACGGTGGAGCTCACAATAAATTGAAATGGGCAGGGTAACATCCTCTTACCAGTGGGGTGGCCAGCAAATGTTCACTGATGCTCTTGGGACTACATTTCCCACCTTTTCACTTGTCATCTGAGTGCATGGGTCATGAAAAACAGTGTGAGAGGAACCCCTTGATCACCTTTTAGCATTCAGGCATCTCCAGCTCCAGACAGACAGTCCCCTGAGTACAGGACTGCTGCAGCTCTGCCTCCTAAGAGCTCACAGCAGAGGTGTTCAAAATGCGGTGGGTACTCAAAAGCCAACAGACTGAGCTGCAGACATAATTTGGCTCTTGTTAGCTTTCCCAGGCTGTGCTTCCTAAGAGCTCACTCTGTCCCATCATCCAGGCCATTAATAAGTATGTTAAACTTCATCAGCCCCACTATGGATACGTAAGAGATGTCACTAGTGACCGGCCACCACGTGGACTCTGTACCCCTGATCCCACTTCTTTGAGCCCCCCCCTTTGAGTTTGAACAATCATCCACCCACTTTATGGTGTACTTTGCCAGTCTGTATCTCACTGATTTAGCTACCAGGATGCTATGAGAGATGGTACTAAAGGCTTTGCCAAAGTCAAATTAATAAATCACATGCATGGCTTTCATGTTTTGTGAAGGCTGCCCTTGAAGAACAACCAACTTCCCTGGGCCCCTTTGCTCTCCAAGGCAGCTTTCTTTGGGATCCTGCTAAGCAGAACCCTGAATAAGGTGAAATCTCCTTTTCTGAAGGCAAGAGCAGTAAAATGCTCTTTGTCCTGCTGACGTCTTGCAGGATTTAATATTTCAGGTTTCATGGCTGGTGCTGGCAAACTTACCCTTGACCACCATGTCCCAGAACAATTCTTCCTTGTCTGTGAACAGCAAACACAGCAGAACACCTCCCCTCGTTGTTTTGATTGCCTGTGTCAAGAAATCGTCTTCAGCACACTCCAGAAACCACCTGGATTGTTCCTGACCATACAGCTGCTCCAGCTAGAGTACACCCCTGACTCAGTCCTAATGCCTGTGACTGTATGAGATGACTCTACTGACTTCCTCCCCTTGATCCCGTAGCCTGTAGTGACTCACACAACATTGCCTGTGCTGCTTTGCCTCCTTCTCCTTGCACTCAGCTGGCTCATCACCTGTCCACTGGCAAAGCTCTGGGCACTCCTCTGCATAAAGCACAGCTGCTCCTCACCCTTTCCAGCCTGCGTTTCCTGAAGAGACCGCGTCCATCTACGGCGGCTCTTCACTCATGTGAACTATCTCATCATGTCTCTCTAACCCAAATGAAATCACTATCCTGCTGTTGGGGGTGGAAGGGGGAGGCTGGTAATTCCCCTGGTTGTTTCCCATGCTGCATATGTTTGTTTACAGGTAGTTGAGAGGAACCCTTAGTCATGATGCTTTCACAAGGGACATGCAGGATCATGCTGTAGAGACTCCAGCGAGGGGACCTGAGGGGAGCCCTGCAGAGATCATGAGCATTCAGGTGCCTCTTTGGGCAAGGGGTGTTTGGAGGCCCTGGCTGCATATCAGAGCTGGCTGCACAGGCTTTGCAGGTGCATCACTTCGCAGTCTGAGCTCTCCATCACTGCTGCAGCAATTGCTCCATTAGGAGCTTTTCTCTGAACACGCTGAGATCACAGATCAAACTGTGATGGGTTTACTGCTTCATTTTAGCTAGAACTAACTGTTATAAGAGTGAGCTTTATTGATCTCAGATGGCAGAGATGCCAGCAGCACACAGCTGTGCTGCTTTAGGAAATACTTTGGCTGTCTCCATAACTGTGTTTGCATTACTGCTGCCCCAAAGGCTGGAAACACGAGGCTTCTTGCAATGCATGTGCTTTCTCCCTTGTAGCTGAGCAGTATACTACAAAAATGAAGGCCATTGTGCTGACTGACATTTGGAGTTGGATAAAGATTGTTATTGCCAGAAACATAAAGGACCTTTAAAGTCTCAGGTCACCATTTCAGGCCGATTTCTGTGACAAGTGCTTTCTGTAACAGAAAGCTTGACCTAACTTGAGCTTTCTCAGGTTCCAACGGAACAAATCCTCAGCCCTGCAAACAGAAATCTGGGGAATCTGTGCTTTGGAACTGCTTCTCCCATGACTCATCTGTACAAACAAGGCGGTGACACATTTAAACAGTCAAAATCACCCCATGAGAATGCAGCAAGACTGGGTCGCTTGTTGTGATCCCACCTCGGCTGTGGGAGAGGGCACCCAAGCGCATGGACCTCACTCAGCCCTGCCCCATGCAGGGCAACACTGCAGGAACTGCCACCGGCAGGAACAAAGAGGCCTCTGAGCTCTGGCTTTGGAGGAGGAGGAGGAAGAGGAGGCACAGCCCTCCCCAAAGGCCGAGTTGAGCAGAGGAGGAGCTATGGGTTTGAGCCAAGTCCCACATTCAGAGTCCAGCAACTGCAGGGAGAAGGAAGAACAGAGGAGAGGAAAGGAGAGGAGAGGGCAGAAACAGTCTTGGGTCAAAGGAGGAAGACCAAGGAGCAGACAGGCTATGAAATGGCATCACTCCTGTGGCTGGGGTCCCAGCTGTCATCCTGCTGGAGCAACTTCTCTATCCTGGGAGTTTTTCTAACAGTCTTTACCTTACTTTTTGACTTCATGAAGCGCAGGAGGAAGTGGAGCCGTTACCCGCCGGGCCCAACGTCACTGCCGTTCATTGGGACCATGCTGTGCGTTGACTTCCACAACCCCCACCGCTCCTTCAACCAGGTCAGTGCTGACCCCCATGATGAAGCGCCGCTCACACAACCATGGGTCCAGGTGGGGTGGGGATGCCCTGCACAAAGCTGAAGGACAATGCCCTCTCCAAAGCCCAGGGCAAAGCTTGTCACTACCTAAGGACTGACCTGGCTCATACAGATAAATAGATAATCACACACCAGCGTCCATCTCCCGCTGTCTTCATGAGCTCAGTGGGAGATGCTGTCGTGCCCCCAGTGACAGACAGTGCTTGCTCTGCTGTAAAGCTGGCCACCAACTTAAAACGTGGGCAGATGTGGGTGCAAGGGAACGGGGAGATGTACAAACAAGGGAAGACAATCTGTGGGCTGGGGATGTGGCTGCAGGAATGGCAGACTTCCCTGCGAGTTACTTAAGCTCACTTACAGGCGTACAACAGCTTCAGTTAAAGGGATCAGCTTGCAGGATTTGCCCCAGCAGCGATGCCCAAACTCTCGGTCGTGTTCCTATTGAAAGTCAGGGCTTAGCTTTCCTCAAAGGAAAAGCAGAGCACAGCTTGAAGCTGATAAACTATGGGGGTTTTGTGCTTCAGTCTGCAAACTCTAAAGACCTTTTTTCTAGGAAGGCATCGTTCAACTGTCTGTCCAAAATCTGCCAAATGGAGACTAAATATAGCATTTGTATTATTTCCATGCACATAGTCCAAAAGATTACTGCTTTCAAATCACGTCACGTTAGGGTCATGCTCACCACAATCTCTTGACCACTAATCACTTTTAATGATGTATTTCTAAGTGCCAGTAAAGTGCTAATTCCCTTTCCAACCCCACTGCAAATACGGTCTTAAGTACTTCAGCTCCTTGCATCACTACAGTGCAGAAATAAAGACACTCAGCTTTTTAACTAAAAGAAAAAAAAAAGAGAAAGAAGACAGGAAAAGAAGAGAAAGAAAACAGAGCACACTCTGTGGGCCATTGCTACTACTGCACTGTCTTCCAACAACACACTCCCGAGTGCTTTGTTCAGTGTTGCTGACTAGCGGGGTAGCTTTGACCTGCCTTCCCAGGAGTCTATGACCAGTCAAAGGGCTTGTCTACTCTGAGGGGACTTAGCTCCATGGCAAGCTCCCACAGTGAAGTGTATGGCTGACACACTTACCTGTGCAGCCATCCTGCTGTCGGCACTATGTCTCTTACAGATCACAACAGGCACAGGCTGTGTGCCAGTTACCAGTCCTACCACGTGTATGCTCCTTTTAGGGAGAAAGTTGACCTGAATTCCAGTGTGGAATTGCCTCTTCCAACCATGTTTCTGGGAACCATGTTCTGGGTAGATCTTTTAGAAACAAATGCATATTAAAAAAAATACAATACCTATCAGCTTATCATCAATATTTCCTTTTAGCAGAAGCAGACCAACTCAAAACTTGTCTTTCCCATCAAAATAAATAAGAGTATTAGGAAATAACTCCTTGCAGAGCATGCAGCCTTTGAAAATCCTCATAAAGGTCCTTGACCTTGTGTTGTCAGACAAAGTCCAAAAGACTTGCTTAATGGTCACAGCAGCAGCTTGGCCAGGATAGGTGTATTCTATAACTTTGCGCTCACAGAGCATTGATCCCTGCTTCAGCTGCTGTTTGGCACTCCTCTGAGCTGTTGCACTACAAAGACAAATGTTAAAGATCAGCTGAAGGTCTCCTAATAAAAGCATGTCAAAAACCAGTAGAAAGTAAAGGCTCTAAGGAAGAATATGGTGATACTTTTGATGTTACATTCAGCTCTTTTTCAGGGACGTACTTTTTTATCTTGGCAGCTTCACAAGAAGTTTGGAAACATCTTCAATCTCCAGAACTGCTGGACCAACATGGTAGTACTGAACGGGTATAAAACAGTGAAGGAAGCCCTGGTCCACAGATCAGAGGACTTTGCTGACCGGCCGTACTTGCCGATGTACGAACATCTGGGCTACGGAGAAAAATCTGAAGGCAAGTCCCTTGGAAATGGACATTCTCTGCTGGCACTAGCACAGGGAGGACTGGGTAGATGGAAGGTTTCCTCAGTACGGTGCCACCTTCTCTTGTCCCTCTGGTCAGCCTCCTTGTATGTCTGCCACGCTTTGGTGGCAACAAAATCACATTTGATAAAAAGGGGCTCCCCTTAGTGGCTGTAGTACAGCTCCAGGCACTAGCACGCACCTCTGCAGCAGTGCTGGGACACTATCAGTACTACAACTTTCCTGCCAGCTTTGGAGCTGGTAGCTCCCAACATGCAGCGGTTAGTGCTTGTGCTCACACACTGTATGTGTGTGTGTAATCGTCACAAGAAAAGAAGGTAACTTTTTCCCAAGACAGAGCATTATCCAGCATTCATCCTCGGCTGATGTGCAGCGGCGTAAGCTCACACAAGCTAAGGGTGTAATGCCGAAAGGTTTTGCGGAAAGATTCCTTTATCCTTAGCAGTACTTGCTCTCACTGAATGCCCTCTCCACCTTCACTAGCCATACACAGCGCATGTGAAGGTGCAGTAACCCGATTTATAACTGCTGTATGAACAAGCTGTACAAGATCAGACCCTTTAATTTATCCACACAGACCTGTACCTCCAAAGTCACATTTGCTATTCTCTAGTGAACTTTGCTTCACGTGCAGGTCAGAGCTCCTGACATTTCTTCCTCATCCATAATTCCAGGGATTGTTGTAGCAAGATACGGGCATGTCTGGAAGGAGCTAAGGAAATTCACACTCTCTACCTTGAGGAACTTTGGGATGGGAAAGAAATCCTTGGAGGAGCGAGTGATGGAGGAAGCTCGATTTCTGTGTGCTGCAGTTAATGCTGAAGGAGGTTTGTCACATCCAGAAGGATGAAGAAATCATAGAAAAAGGCAATTCAGTGATGCAGAGAGAGAAGTAATACTACAGCCACTCTTGTTTGCAAGCAGTGATCTCATAGAATCATAGAATAGTTAGAGCTGGAAAGGACCTTAAGATCATCTAGTTCCACCCCCCCCCGCCATGGGCAAGGACATCTCCCACTAAACCATGCCACCCAAGGCTCAATCCAACCTGGGTCAATCTCTTTGTAAGCACATGCAGTGTTTCTAGTCTATAAGCATTAGGGACCTGCTTTACCTGGAAGCCACTGCTAATTTGCGCAGTAGGGCTACTGTAACACTAATCCATTTGAAACAGGAAACAAATAGGAAATAAATAGATATAAAGAGGTAAAATACATAATTATTCCTAGAGCTGTGTAACTATTACCTTTATGAAGTTCAGTGGAACATACTGATATTATCACATGCAATAGAAGTGCAGCTGAAAGTTTTCACAGCGCATCACCTGTCACCTAGACACAAAGCAAAGGTAATCTGTCAAGTCACAGAACTATCCTGCAACTCAGCTTTTTGAGGAGTTTGCTCCTCTAAACAAGGATCAACCAAATCGTAGAAGGAGATGAGAAGATTTTCACTTAGTAGTATGATGCATTTGTACTTGCAGTGGCCTGGGGGCTTTTTCTCTAGAAGGCCTAAAGAAGGCATTTGTGTATTCTCGTGGCTGACAGCTGAGGTCCAACAGCTTGGTGTTGCTTAGCTTCATTGCTTGGTCTCCATTTCCATTTTTAGGCCATCCTTTTGATTTACGTTTTCTCGTCAATAATGCTGTCTGCAACGTGATCTGCACCACCATCTATGGAGAGCGCTTCGACTATGGTGACGAGACATTCAAGAAGCTGTTACATTTGTTTGAAAACTTCCTGAGTGAAGAAACTGGATTCCTGCCTCAGGTAAACCAAGACCACAGTATGTTCTGTAAGAAGCTGCCCTTTGTTGCTTGTGCTTTCATTATTATTCTTTCTGTATCACATAATATCTTCTCTCTCTTTGGTTCTGACACCTCAGCTTCTTAACGTGGTGCCCATTTTGTTGCGTATCCCTGGAGTGCCACAGAGAGTCTTTCGAGGGCAAAAAGCATTCATGGACTTCATAGACGTGCTCATAGATAAGCACATGAAGACCTGGAACCCTGCTGACATCCGAGATTTCACTGATGCGTTTTTAAAGGAAATGGAGAAGGTAAGGTGATGCCAGCAGACCCTCAGGTTCTGGGGCAATTCTTCTGCCTATTTAAGCTCATTGATAGAAACTGACTTTCCTCATAAAACTGTATAAACCCTCTTACTATTTCCTATCTTTTAATTCCATGTTTTATCTTGAGAAGATATTAACTTCTTCATGCTGTAACCTGCTTTATTAAGAGGCCATATTATCTGGTGATGCTTGTTCTGCCTTCACATTCCCCTCAGAGTCTAACAACTCCCTTTTTTCCAGCCCACAGCACTTTGAAGGCATTTAAAAGGCAATGACTGAGAATTTACTTATATTTCCAAGTTTGCACCAGGGAACAGGCGAACATGCAAGGTTCTGGGTACGTCAGTGCTTTGATGATTGACTGACCCAAAACTGGTTACAAAACTGCAGCAACAAACTGGCTTTTTGCCCATTCCGCAGCCTGTTTTTAAAACAAGTTATGACTTGGAAAGACAGCGTCTCCTCTGAGATGTGTGTCTTTGAATTGCTTGCTAAGACCTAGCTCCCTACAGATCAGATGAAGGGAAATCTGAACCTTACTGAAATTAAAAGGAGTCTTTCCCTTGATTCAATCATGATTCAAGCATGAAGTCAGTATGACAACAAAGGTACTTGCATCTGCCCATCCATCCACAATACGTTTCTACATATGCATCCACTAAATTTCAAGTGCCAGATGAGCAATAGTAGCAAATGCAGTCTGCAAATTGCTTCCACCATCCAAGTCCTCAGTCTGGACTGCTGCTCTGCATAACAAACCCTGCTGTGCTGTGGGCGCTGGGCACCTCCCGTCCATGCACAGGCAGAGCAATGTGACCTACGTTAGTTACTCTGCATTGAGCAGTAGTGTTTGTGGGTGGACGTAAGCCTGACCATGTTGCCTCTTGTCATTAAGGTCCCCTGATCAGTCAGTCTGATAAATCCTACTGGGTTACCTTGGGTCAGCCCCACAGCTCCCTTGCCAGAGATCTTTTACTGGAGTAACAGCTGAGTCTTAAATGCCTTATTAATTGCTACCCGTATTACAACAGCATCAAAATATACAGAATAACTTAACAGAAGCTAGTCCCTCGGAAAAGAAAGTATAAAGAGGATTAGGAAAGACAAGCAGACGAACTCATGCAGAGAGCTTGTCATATCTCATATGCTAACAAATTTGAGCTCAATTAGCATTTGGATGACAGACCAGTTTTGCTGAAATTGGTGTTGCAGGCTTAATAGGCAGCAATAATACCCTGATCTTTTTTCTTTTTTTTTTTTAATTGTAAGAAAATAGCAGGGCAGAAGCAGATAATCTGTAATGCACAGCTATAGAGAACCTCCTCAAGATACTGCCCATTTTGCATTTGCCACATCAATGCAGCCTCCTCTCTACTGTGTGAGTTTTATGATCTGATCAAACCACAATAACTGTGTTCCACCTCCTCTGGGGGAGGATCTCATGGCAAGTGGGGGGGGTTGCTGCTGTCTGTCTGAGTTGAGAGCACAAGGCATTCACTTCTGTCCTGAAGGCAAGCATAGCTTTCATCTCTCAGGATACACGAGATGGCTGATGACCTTCAAATACAGGAGGTAACACGGTTAGTGAAGTACATCAGTCACACAGAGACTATGGTCTGTATTGTGCTCTATCCCTCCAGTGAACTTCTTGGTCAGCAAAAATGGACCTAGTGTTTCTCAGTACTTCTCTGGAACAATGGTCTTCTCACCCAGCTAGCACCCTAGCTCCTATCACACACTTGTTTGCCCTCCACAGGGTGAGGAGGCTGAAAAGAGTGGTTTCAACTATAACAACCTTCGTCTGGTGACCGCAGACTTGTTTGCAGCTGGTTCTGAGACCACCTCCACCACTCTCCGGTGGGCACTACTGTACATGCTTCTCCACCCGGAAATACAAAGTAAGTCAGAAGACAAGCAGAGGTATGGCGTTTTCCCTTCAAACCTCATGTTTCTGTGGGAGACTGAACATGTGTCCATGGTTTGGAGCTCTTGCAATGAGGAACATCTTTGGTGATTGTTGGTCTAGCAGAAACAAGGAGAAACACTTCCCAAACATAGCTGTTCTGGCAGGGACAGGTGGCAGGGGAGAAGCCCTCATAAAAAGGCTGCAGTTGGAAGGGCAAGTTCACTCTAGCCTTCATTTTGAAGGCTACTTGGGGACTTTCAGTGGCCAGAGTACTCTTCTTCCAGTATTTGGGATAGATGCTAATCTTGTTTAATTTTCTACTGCCACGTGCCCAGGTTCCCTTTCACCTGCATAGAGAAGGGGTAGGGTAGCACATCAAGTGACAAGACCTTTATTAAAGACACTGTGCACAAAGAATAGTTATACAGATGGCTCTGAGCAACTGAAAAGAAATGCATTCCCCTCTAGCTTCTCTTGCTTTCTCTAATTGCATGTCCAGCTTTCAATCAGTGTCTACAGTCTCATGCTGCCAGCCTTCCTACAGCTCATACCAGTCCCTTCTGTTTACGTAAAGACATTCTAATTCCATAGCTGCTTTGATTCCAGGTAAGGTCCAAGCAGAGATTGATAAAGTGATTGGCAGAGAGCAATCACCCACTATGAAAGACCAAGTGAACATGCCCTACACCAATGCTGTGATCCATGAAACGCAACGCGTGGGGGACATTGCTCCTATTGGACTACCTCACATGACGTACCGTGACACGGAATTGCAAGGCTTCTTCATTCCCAAGGTGACTGTGACCAGATAGGCAATGCAGCATCCTCTCCCTGTGCAGATCAGGCATGCAGTGTGGGTGACCCCACACAACTCTGCAGCAGTGCACTTCCAGACCCAAAGTAGAATCACTGGTGAGCACTGAAATAGGGCATTTTGAAATGCTAAATCCAGGCAGATGGTCACATTTGTGCTCTAGGTTTGAGCTGGTTATGTGGGAACCCAGCTGCAGTGGCAGCTCAGTGCAGAGGTTTAATTTCCTCTTGATGAGCTGTGATATTCACTGTCTGTGTCGGAGGGAGAAAGTAAAAGAGCCTAACAGGCTCACTGCAGGCACATGGCACCAGCTTACTGGCTTTCCTAAGATGGTAGTAGTTAAAACTCTAATCTCTGAAGCTATTCAAATTCCACTGGCATTCAGTCTACTGCCACTGTGCCGGGCAGCTGCCCTGGCAGTAATGCAAGCCTGGGATTTTATTTTTAGCCTTGCAATATCTCCTCTGGTTTAGAACATTGACACGTGAAACAAGAAAGCTTTGCAATTTCCTATGGCCCCTGTGAATGGTGGGCTTTGAAGTCAGTCAGTCAGCTTTTTCTCTCTGGCTGCACAAGTAGTCCAGGAGGTTCTGATAAGCAGACACTGTTTCCACTGTGTAACCATAAAATTGACATTTGCATGCAATAGCCTTTGTAAAGATACCAACTGCTGAAGTTCAGAGCATAGGGCAGGCATCACACCTCACTGGAAAAGTGCCCTGCCTTATCTCTGTTTAAATAAGATACTGAGGAGGAGATTGGTGCTGTGTTCTGAGGCATCAAATGATGGTTGCTATTAGATGGGAGAAACAGACTAAAGGGGGATCAGCACAGATCCATGGTGTCAAGATAAAGCTGCTGCTCTCACATAACTTATTTCCTCTTGTGGAGGAGTGCAGGGGACGACAATCATCACCAACTTGTCTTCCGTGCTGAAGGATGAGGCAGTCTGGGAGAAGCCAAACGAGTTCTACCCTGAACACTTTCTGGATGCAAATGGGCAGTTTGTGAAGCCAGAGGCCTTCCTGCCTTTCTCAGCAGGTAAATCTGAGGGGAGGATCCAGCTGGAAGGCAGAGGCACAGCAGGAGGAGTGATCTGTTGCTCCTGCCACAGTTCCAGTGTGGTCTAATGTCCTCTTTCATGGACACTTTTCTACTCCTCCCTCTCTTGCAGGTCGCCGTGTCTGCCTTGGGGAACAGCTGGCCAGGATGGAGCTCTTTATCTTCTTTACCACGCTCCTGCAGAAATTCACCTTTGTGCTCCCCAAAGACCAGCCCAGGCCACGGGAGGATGGTCATTTTGCCCTCACGAGCTCCCCATACCCATTCCTGGTACAAGCTATCCCAAGATAAATGTGCACCGTTCTCCTTTCACTCACACACCTCCACAGTGTTAACTGCATCAGGAAGGTTGCAGGTCTAGGGCAGGACCATGCCAGGTTCCACTCAAAACCTCTCTAATTCCAGACCTGGGTCTTGAATGGGACAGCCATAGCAAGTTATGAATTATGATCAAATCTGCAAGTACATACATACCTCATTAGCCAGCTCTGCTGTACTTTGGGCTCTCATCAGTTGCAGAAGCACTTCACTGAGTGCACACCTACTGAAAGAATTAGTTTATTGAAAAAAAAACAAGGGTATCCTGGGTAAAATACAACCGTGGGGTCTTGCTAATTCTAGGAACAAAAAACAACCTTGGAAATATCTCTAAGGTCCTCCTGGCCTGTGCTCCTCCTTACTAGCCCCACTGCATACCCAGCCGCACTGCCTCCCATGAGGTGCTGTCCCACAGCAGCATGTGCCTCTGCCTGGTGCCCAGGAGAGTCCAGTTGTAGATTTCAGAGCTACCTTTCCTCCTGCAATATTAACGACAAATTGTTTTGCAAGGTGTTAAGATATGGCGATGATTATATCAGTAGCTGCTTTTTAACCACATGGCTGACATGGCCATAGCATAAATGAGCATCTGTGCGTAATCACTATTAAAAGAAAATCTCTGAAACTGAGGGCACATTTCACACATTCATATCTATATTTCTAATAGTAATTTTGGAAGCTATGAAAATAATTGATTTATGCAAATGCTGATTAATCTTGCTGTTAAAGAGTTTTACTTTGCAGGAAGTGCCCATTTATGCTTTTCATCTACAAGCTAGTCTGAAAGAATAAAAGTCATCTAGAAAGTCGTCTTTCTCACCCCTCCTCTTTGTGGTTGTCTCACAGTCCTGCTACACACCTGCCTTGGCTATTCGCTTGACATTTCTCCTCTTACAGTCAGCACTCGATATGTTTCTTTCAAGATCCTTTCAGTTTTCCTCTTCTGGTTGGCTCAATGACACCACACTGAACACGTTCGGGTTTATGGCTACCAGCACACACATAAATGTTTTTAAAGAGAAAGTTTCATAGAGTTTTGGAACAGTTTGTGTTGGAAGGGACCTTAAAGATCATCTAGTTCCAATCCCCTGCCACGGGGGGGTTCATGAACTACACTTCAAACAGAAAGGTTTCCAGCACCCATGTATTTGGACAAACCGTGTGGCTATACCAAGAGTAAGGACTGTCTTTCTAGCATGCAAGAATGCACTGAAAGTCAACCTTCGTGTGCAAACGTTAGCTGGTGTGATGTTTCGGAGGGCAAACGGGGACAAAGACACCGTTGCACAACACAGATCTAGCACCGATAATGGGGAAGCGGAAAGCAAGTTCTCCAAGCCAAACACGGCCGTACAAGCCAGCCGGCTGGTGCGGGGCTGGGAGCAGGTAGGACGGGTACGAGAAGGGGGCTGCTGTGAGAACGGGGCGCCTGCTGAGGAGCGCTCTGCTGCCTCCCGTCATCCTGCAGGTGACCCGCACGGCCTGCGGCAGTCCTGCACAGTCCCCTCCTCCAGGGAGGCTGACCCGGCCGGCGAGGAGCCTTGCGAGGCTAGCCGCGCCCCTCCTCGTACCGATCCCAGCGCCCCGCTCCCCTACCTCCCACACCCCTCACCTCACGGCTCCCCTCACGGGTCCCACCGGGCGGCGCTCACCCAACCGCCCCGGGAGGCGGGACACACAGCGGACCCGCCCACCCGGCCTGGTCCTGGGCCGCGCAGCCAGCGGTGATTGGCGTTTCTTCTGACCAATGGGATGAGAGACTGCCGTCCCAAAAGGCTTGAGTGGCAGAGCCGCGGGCCAGTAGGAAGTCGCCGTCCCGGTGCGCGATCCTATCGGCAGCGGGGAGGGGGCGGGATGCGCCGCTCCGAGGGTCGCTGCGGGGGCGGTGTCTGCAACAAGATGGCGGTAGCGGGCAAAGGAGCGGTGGCCGCCTTGGTGAAGCCGATCTTCAGCCGGGACCTGCGCGAGGCGAAGCGGAGAGTGAGAGAACTGTACCGGGCCTGGTACCGAGAGGTGCCCAGCACCGGTGAGGGGCGCATGCGCGGGCGGGAGCGACAGCTCAAGGTCGTAACGGCCACCCCGTGGTGTTCTTAAAGGGCCCGTCGGTGGTGCTGGTACCGTCGGGGGTGAGGTGTCCCCTCGGTGCCCTTTCCCCGCTGCGTGTGGGACAAGGGGACGTGGTTGTTTGCGGCCTGAAAGCGGCTGCTGGGTTGTGGGGCCCTAGCTGGCCCGCTTGCCTCCACTGCCGGAGGTCTGGGCAGGAAACCCCCGTCTCCTCATTCCTTACGTGTCATTCGGTTTTCCTAGCCAAGCAAAAGAGAAATTAAGCTGTAACGTTACAGAACGGGGGTGTGTGGCATGACTGCCTGCTTCCTTAAAACTGCACTGGGACTCGTACTACGGCTGTTGTTCATGTGCCTTAATCGTATTAAGCTGGCAGACATTGCAAGAGCAAATGACTCTGTAGTGTTTCATACGGCCGAGTTGCATGCTGTCAGTGAAAAATAATGAAAAGTAATACAGATAGCCTGTGTGGGTGTTGTGTTTTTCGTAGTACACCTGTACCAGCTGGACATCACGGTGAAACAGGGGCGTAACAAGGTGCGAGAGATGTTCATGAAGAATGCCCACGTTACAGACCCACGGGTGGTAGACATGCTGGTTATTAAGGTACAAACAAGTTATTCCCTTTTTGTTGAAGCAGCATAGAATGTGAAAGGCCATAATTAATGTGGTGGAGGAGAGGGACAGTTTTATTTCAGCTTCTGCTAAGGAGGAGTTGTCTCTTGCAGTCCAAATGGGTTTCTCTCTGTCAACAAACCTGTTGATAAGGGATCAAGCTGCTTTTTAGCGTGCAGAGGGGTAGGGTCTTAGCTCGCATAAGTCAGAGATGCTAGAATGGGGATTTTTGTCACACAGTGTACTGGCTCTTCCAGACTGCAGATACTTAAAAGTGTATGCAAGCAAAACAGTAGTTTAAATACCAAATTTGTTGTCAGTTTGTTGTGGGTTTTTTGGGTTAGCATATATTTTCTAGTTGGGTTGGGGTTGGTTTTTCTTTGAAAACAATGGCAAAGAAAGGGGAGAAAGATGCTGCTAGCTAGTTTATGATTAAATATGACCTTTCTACTCTCTACAGTACTTCCTTATGTTGGGATGTGGTTTTCTTCACCAATGCTGAAACATCCATTAAAGTTTCAGTACTTGGCTTTGGGTGGCAGAACACCCCACCTTTGTAACGCATCTGGTCATGTCTCAGGCCTAAGAGGCCTGTCTGGTTCAATGTAATAATCAGCATGCCAAGAGTAGGGCAAGAGTTCAAAACAGATCTCTGCAGTTCTAATGCATTAGAAGGCTTTCAGTCGAGGACTGCTGGGCTCACCTGTTGCATTTCTTGCACTTAAGAGATAGTCTGGCTTTACATGAGTAAAAAATTCTGGAAAGAAAACCCTAGATAATATTATAGGTGACAATTCCAGGCAGTGTCATTCTGCCCCATGCTGCCTTGCCATCCTCTGAAACCAGTACAGTAATTCCTAGACCAGAGTCAGGAAGAAGTTATGTTTGATATCTCTGTGGTAGAGATACCAGTGCAAAGCACTTAGCAGCAGTTTTGCTTGGTTTCACAACTAACTGGCCACTACTAAAAAAATTAGAGGTGCATGAAAGTTGGGAATGTGGTGTAGAATTTTATGGGGGTGCCAGTCATGAGAGAAACATGAGAAGTTCTAAGAAGGTTCCCTTGCCTATTCCACAGGGCTGGGAAGCTGCACTGTAGAGACAAGCGACTTGTTAGTACAAGACATGAAGCTGTACAGTCACAAGGCAGGAACAATATATATATTTGTGTCACAGCATATGTGATGCAGGCTGCCTTTAGGAGTACAGAACTGTTGATGTAGCTATCTCAAGGGTGTTTCTAAGTGCATTCAAATACCTTTCATAGTGCTGTATAGTTAGATTTGGGCTCTAATTGAGAATTAGTCTAAAATTATTTTGTCTGTATGCAGGGAAAAATGGAACTTCAAGAAACCATCAATGTATGGAAGCAAAGAACTCACATCATGAGGTATTTCCACGAGACAGAAACCCCACAACCTAAAGACTTTCTTTCCAAATTCTATGCAGGCCACAATCCCTGAGAGATCGACTCTTGTGTCCTCCTGCCTTGTATTATAAATAAAGTTCTATGCACTAGAAAATAAAAAATCCATACAGAGAGATTGTATAGCATGTTAGGAGCCTAATGACTAACTGAATCCAGCATGTGTGCAATTCGTTATGATCTGTATGAAGAGCTGTGATTGCCTAGTTTTGCCAGTGTGTATTTCCAGTAGATGGAGTTTGTCCCATCACTTGCTCTGGAGTGTCTGCTGAGTCACCAGAATGCATCCTGGCTGTGGGGCTTTCTGTTTAGCCTGCAGCCCTGTGCATAAGCCTCAGCCCCATGGAAGAAAGAGTGGGTCTTCAGAAAAGCCAGTGTAGTTGCAGAAATATTCTCATGCTTGAGGCCCATCTGTATTTATACAGTGTTATGCAATTTCATGCTATTACTGTGTTGACCTTGAGTTTTTTAATTGGACATTAGTCTCTACTTCCTCACAGAGAATGGCATAAAATCCAATAGGCAAATACAACCATTTGTGCAGTAAAAAGATCAGCAATTTCCCTGCTGTAAAGTAAAATTACCTGGAAAAACAGGAATCTGCACTGTTGCCTATAATAGGGAGGCTCTATTAGAACTTCTGAGGCTTTGCAGAAGGTGGTGTCCTATCACCTTAATTGAATCAGGAATCACTAGCTCTGTTTTGAGAAGGGTAAGGACAATTTGTTTTCTCACCAGTCAGAACAGGTTTTCAGGAGGTAACTCGTGCTGGAGCTCCCCCGTGCGTGATCAGCACTGAATCTTTGTAGTATGCTCAAACTTCTTTTCATCTATGGCCAAGTAATGGGGCATTCTTCCCCATCTGCGGCCTGTAAAGCAGCACTCCTCAGGGATGTGTATGTCGGGGCTTTGGTGTTTTTAAAGACAGGATTGACATAGTCAGGAAGAGCCAGGAGAGATGGTAGGATAAAATAGTGATAAGGAATTTGGCAGTATAGAAAAAAGGAGCAGGGCCATATTTAGCTCACAGGAACAGATGAACTGGAGCAACCCTTCTCAGGCAGTTTTGCGGGATGAAGGGGGCAACTTGAACAGTGGTGACTCAAGAACCTGCCAGCTGCCTTAAGCTCTTAGGTTACAGTTCACTTAGATTGCAGCCTCCCTTTCTCTCAGTAGCTACAGTTACAGAGCGAACATGGAAAGCAGGGTGAAGTAAAAAGGGAGCAAATGTGGCTGTTGTAACTATACACAGTGCTAATGTGTCCAACATTAGAAGAAACTTTTTAACATTACATGAATACTGAAGGGAAAAGTGGGCATTGGAGAGAAGAGGCAAGGTGTAGCGATAGAGAGAGACACTGGGGTAATGCTGGCTTGGGGAAAAAAAAAACCAATTTTTTCCTAACCTCTCAAGGTATTTGAGAAAACAGATGGTCTGATGTGACTGAAGTTACTCTACACATGCCCTAATTGTAGAAAAGACCTTTTAAAGTCTACTATGCAAGGATTTAATTAGAGTAGTAAATACGAAGAGTTGAAGTTTATAGCCTGTTCAGAAAATAAATATAATAGGGCTCGTACAGAAGTAAGTAGCGAACTGCCAAGGAAATAGTAGGAATTTGGAGTCAGTGTTCAGAGATTCTCACTGTTCAGAGATTAAATGCTGTAAGACATCAGTGAGTTAGTTTGCCACTCGTGATCTTAATCTTTCACCAAATCTACTCAAAACTTTTAACTCTGTGATAATATTGTAGTTAATTATCAGTGAGGTGAAATTAATGATACAGTCCCCATCAGACAGACGTGCTAGGCTGTAAACCAGCATTTGAACTGCAGTGCCAGTGTCAATATGCACTCCATTATTTTAATGGGGCTGCTGCTTCCTTTAGAGTATCTGTCACATACTGTAGATTAGTGCTGAGTTATGGAAAGTATTCTTGGGAAGAAATAAATATGCAGAAAGCATCTGTAGTGGAGCAGATGTAGAGGTAGAAAGGTTGAGACAGAAATGCTCAAGACCAAACACAAAACCAATGTCATACATCTTAATCTCTTGATCTTTAATTGTTTCCATGCTGCTAATACAAGGAATCCCAAGCAGTCTCTGCTGAGGTGAGCATGTGTGAGGGTGCAGGGCCTATCAAGCACTTCCTTCAACCCGCATCTACAGATTCTGTCATACAGGTGTGCAGGACACTCACTGGCAAAGGGGACACAGAGCCCCCGTCCCGTTCAGGAAGGACAAAACACAGGTGACAGATGCTGGAACCATTGCTTTGCCAATGGCTTTCTCCCTTCTGTTCTTCTGTGACACTTCTGCAAATATAATAAGAAGCCATTACTCTTCAGATACGTGGTACTGAGCTCTAGTGAACCTCTCCCTCCCCCTGAACCACACAAATAGGGTTTACATAGAAGGAGTTTCTAACAGGTCACTGCAGTCTTTACAACATTTTCTTTGGTTTTAGCTGTGTGGTGCGTGCTGGAAAATCCCTTTATCAAATGGACTACACCAAACCAGTTATAAAGCAACACTATTTACAAGACCTTCTTTGAAACAGCTTCATTCTATAAAGAATCAAATACACCCAAACGCAAATCTTTACACAAGGCCAAGCCAAATGAAATGACATAAAATGGTGGAAAGTGTAATGCACTGCAGATGAAAGTGAGTAATTTCTGCTCTTCCTTTATCCAATGAATCTGAGTGGTCCCAGCTACTCCAGACACTTTGTTCCAATGGATTCTGGAATGCTTTTAAATTGTTCAGTTCTGTATCAAAATTTCAGGCAGTAAATGATTCTCTTACTTTAAAATAGTAACCCTGTGAGTTAGCAGAAGACTTTTAAATGGGTAAACATGTAGAATAGTATTATAGAATTGTTTAGGTTGTAAAAGATCCTTAAGATTGTTGAGTACAACCTTTACCCCAAGACTGCCAAGTCCACCACTAAGCCATGTCACTAAGCACCACGTTTACATGTCTTCTAACTACCTCCAGGGATGGCAATTCAACCACTTCCCTGGGCAGCCTGTTCCAATGCTTGAAAAGCCTTTGGGGAAAAAACATTTCCCAATATCCAATCTGAACCTCTCTTTGTGCAACTTGAGACCATTTCCTCTAGGCCTATTCCTTGTTAAGAGACCAGTCCTGACCTCTCTAAAACCTCCTTTCAGGTACTTGTAAGAAAGTGATAAGGTCCCCTCTTATCTTCTCTAAGCCTTCTCTTCTTCAGACTAAATTCCCTGCAGTGCCTTCAGCCATTCCTCATCAGACTTGTGCTCAACGCCTTTCACCAGCTTCACTGCTCTTCTCTGGACACGTAATAACACTGAAGTCCCTCTTTTCTGTCTGCAGTACACGCTGACTACAGTTCATTCTGATTCAAATGACAAGAGCTAAACCACAATTTATTCCAATCCCTAATGAATGCGTGTTGTGATTTCACGTTCAGATATTAGTCTGGCCTACTCTGCATAAAAGAACAGGAAAGTTAGTAGCCAGAGGCAACACTGTCTGTCTGTTTAACTGCAAATGCATCTTTTAAGCTATGGCTGTCTATATTTCCTGGTGCGAGAGGTTTCCCTGTCCCACACCAAACAGGAAGCATAATCAGATCGCTGGTGATGTTAACAGTATACCCGTTAATCATCGTCGTCATCATCCTCTGGGACAAAGATATCATGTTCTTCAAGCAGGGCTGCGAAGTTCTTACTGATCTGAGTGCCAACATACAGGAAGGGAATCACCACGCTGAACACTCTGAGGAGACCGAAGGGCGTCTGCGAGGGGTCGATTGGAAAAGATCGAGCTTTACCAGTAAGTTGTGCTGTGCCTGAGCCCACGCACCGCCGGGGAGCGCAGTCTGACGGCCCTCCGCCGGCTCCCTATCTCTTCCCGTCACCCTCCCGCGGGCCTCCGCGCCCAGCCCCAGCCCCCCTCAGCCTGTTCCCTGTCACTCACCGCCAGCGCCCCACCCACAGCACGTGCTACCGCTCTGATTGGCCACGGCTGCCATCCGTCACGCCGCGATTGGCTGCGCCCCCACCCGCTCGCCCCTCACTCACCTTAACCGGCTTGGGCAAAATGGCGCCGCTGCGAGTAACGGTGGCGCTCCGGGAGGGCACAAGCGACACGGCCGGTGTGAGGCGCGGCCCGCCCCGCCATACCCGTCCCGAGTGAGCCGCGGCCGCGGCCAACAGCCGCCCACCCGCTGTGGTCATCCTCCCTCGGGCTGGGCTCCCGTAACCGCCTAGCCAAGGAGTCACCCGGGGCTGAGGGGCCTCCTGTTCTCGCGAGGCTAAGGGGAGGGGCGAGGTGACCGCCGCGCATGCGTGAAGCGGGGACGCGCGTCACCCGGTGCTCAGCGCGGTTGGTGGGGCGTTGGTGGCTGGTGTCGGTGCGACTCGTGGGGACGGAGCCAGGAAGCTCTTTAGGGGCTCCAATAAAGGGCCCGCGAAGGCTCCACGGAGGATAACCGGACCGGGTGACCCTGCAAACGGGCAGGTCCTGCCGACGCGGACGCTGGGCGTTCACACCTCCGTTGACAGCGCACAGGCTACAAATCAGAACGGTTTATTTGGCTTCACGGCATAAAATACAAACGTCTTGAAATGCAAAATACAATTTCCGCGTGTAAAACAAAGGCGCATGCAAAACCGCCTCTTAGAAAGATACATGTGTACATAAAATACAAGCACTTCAAAGAGGTGAGAGTGTTTCTGCAGGTTGCTCGTAGTGTTGCCGGTAACTGCTGGGTGCTGCAGAAAGGTGCCCCTGCACAGGAGCTCCGCGCATTCCCTGTGAGCTTCAGCAGGGTATTGAGGCTTCTCTGCAAAGGCAGTTGAGAGGGGTAAGATCGGGGGGGATACTACCTCCAAACTATTAATTTGGTAGCTGTTGTAATGGAAAACATCCTGTCTTGGTCGTGAATGTCCATAGGTGAAACCATCCAGTTATTCTTCCTACAGTAACCTGCTAGGACCTGCATTTGATGGAAAAATGTTGTTTTATATAAAGATAGATGTTCAGAAACAAAACAGTAGTCTCAATGTGAAATTCCAGCCTCAGAAAAATACAAGGATTCTGCCAACTGTATTAGCAGGATTGGGAGCCCTTCTTGGCACAGCTTACAAAGGCCATGGCAGAACTGCCCTCCTTTCAGACTTCAGTCTCTTTTAATTTCAAGCATTTTTGTCCCATTGCTTTTGTGTTATTATACTAAAGAAAACTCTTTGAAAATGGTTTGACTTCAGTAGCCATCCCGCTTTAGTGTTCAGCTCCCCTTTTGCAAGGGAACCATTTGAAAATGGTTTGACTTCAGTAGCCATCCCGCTTTAGCGTTCAGCTCCCCTTTTGCAAGGGAACCTGTCCTATGCTGCCCAGACATTTTCTAGCTTTAATAAGGGAAAGAAAAGGCGAGAGGTGAAACAGCCCAAACCTGAATGACCAGAGAAAAACAGTGTGTGGCAATCAGTCTTATTCTGCTGTCGGGGACAATGTGCAATGAAAATTCTGTGCTTTCCCTGTAACGATCTGTGCCTGCAAGCTGACAGAGAGGATACCCCATTAGCCAGACATGTGTGATCTCAGGAAGCTGAAATCCCAACCTTCTGCCCAGGGGCTGCTTCAAAGGCGCTGCCAGCACAAGCGAGTCTCAGCAGAGCTGGTTTGATAGCTCCATCTCAGAGGAGGTGGTGGAGCACACAGGTGCTTCCTGCCTAATGAAGCAAGTGGCAGCGGTCATTAAAAACCCAGTACTCCCAAACAGATTTGAGCAGGACTCTAATTACAGCTCTTTTTACTCACAAAAGGGCCATCCCTGCTACATGAGCAGGATGATGAAGAAGCCCTGATCAAACTCATTCAAAGTCACGCAGCACTTTGGTGACCTAGCAAAGACCCGGGCATGCACAGCTCGGCTGAGGACAAATACCGACTGGGATTCAGCCATTTCCTTCTCGGTGCTGCAGAATGAACCACAGAATTACTCCAAATGCAATCAGACGGAAGGCAGAGAGCAGCGCCTCATTTGCCGGATTGAGGATTTAGCTGGGATATGTGCTAACGTAAAGGCAGGTAGCGTGCAAATTGTGCCATTTGAATGGGACAGATTAAAGCATTAAATATAAGCTCTTTAGTAGTGTTATTAGCACAATCCTGGCTTATTAAAACAAACTAAGCTTCTTAAAAGTGAAACTGCCCTTAAATGAATAATACAGTTTCAGCTCCAGTTTTGACAGAACTGGCTTTGTTAATTTATTTTCCCTTTCAAGGCACTCACGATTCTTGGGTCTCATGTAGGAATTGCCATCACATTTTGATTTATTTTGGAAGTTAAACTGCCAAACTGCCGTCAAAACTGCCTTATGTAAGTCTGAGGCATCAGGAATATTCTTCCCTCTGTATTACATGGAAGAGAAAAAATAACCACTGAAAAGTACTTGCTAAATCCAACGCTGGTCCCAAAATACCCACACTCAGAGTGAGGAGGCACCAAGCAGCGCCATCCCTTGACACTGCTGCCATGACATGGGGAAGGGCACAGGTTCCCAGCTGGAAATGCTGCAGCACTGAACGATTCAAGCAGCAGGTAGGGAGGCAGAGCCGGCCCCTAAGTCCAGCCAGCTGGGCTGCGGAAAGAGCCTGGACACTGGCCCGTGGCCATCTGCTCCCAGTTTTTCTGAATTGTTCTCACTTAAAAAGCAGAATAAAAAGAATCCTCCCGAACTCAAAGATCCTTACTGTGAAGAAAAACAGGCACAAACTGGAGAGGACTGGATTGCATTGCTCGCATGTGAAGGTAACACACCCGCTGCCCGGAATTGCATCTGAAAGATCTGATTTAAGATCTGATTTCCTGTAATATACCACAGAGCTATAATTAGGCAGGAGGCTGGAAGCTCACCATCCAAAACTATCAGAGGTATGTTTTCAAAGGCACCAAGAGTTAATGGAAGTCTTTTGATTTCTGCATTGGCAATCTCTACTGGCTATTGCAAAGTATTAAGCTGAGTGCATGTAACTCCAGAAAAGCAAATAGGTTCCTACCCATCATGACCTGAAACTGCCTCTTGGTTTCCCAGCAAGGCTCCTTAAAAAAACAGAGCAATAAAACCAGGTTTAACACTGGTAGATAAGAAGCACAAGATTGTTTTGTATATTTTTCCTGTTTTGAGAAACAGCCATTGCCAGGGAGGGGATTTATAGGTGTTAGAGCCCCTGGAGACAGCATCCACCTACTTATACCATCTGCTTCATGGCCAAGGATTCTGACCTACTGAAGGGCAAGTCTGTTTCTGCAGCAAGGTGACAGGCATGCCTCCCTGCTGCACTCCTCACATTCTGGGAGCATGCGACATGCTACAGATATCAGCCGAGTGATGCTGACATGAAATCAGAGGGAAGCACCGGCAGGTCAGGTGCTGGCTTTGGTAGAAGGCAGTGATACAGCTTTGACGCTGGAGAGGCAAGCCCGGACACTGCTGACACACAGTCAATGCTACCTGTAACTCACTCCCACACCCCCACTTGTGGGAGCAGCCCTCTCCTACTCCCCACTCCTCCAACTGCACAGCTCTGCCCGGAGCTGGGCAGAGCCACAACAGCGCAAGAGGCCCTGCAAGAATGTGGCTGTGGGCACTGTCTCAGGCACACTGCCCAGTGAGCCTGCTGAGCCCTACATGGCACTTTGCAGGAGCAGAGAAATTCATCCCTGCCCAGGCAAAGAGGCTTTAGCGTCCCTGTTTTAGAACAAGGAAGGCTTGTGATGGAGATATTAACAGGCTTGGCTACTGCTCAACAGAGTCCATATCAGCCCTGGGAGCTTCTGGTCCTTGCTGTTCCTTCGGACCAGGCTCAGTGTCTCCATTTCAGCCTTGCTGCTGATCTCAGGCACCCAAAGAGACGGATGCAAGCCCATGAAACCCACATCCTGAAGAATTTAGCAGGGAGGACGGTTAGTGCATATGAAAGTAAAAAAAAGACCAGCATGACACAAAAGCCCAGTCCTCATTGCTGCAGCTGCTGGGCCAGCCACAGCTGCAGCATCTCACAGTGTTCTGTGGGGAGAGGCACAAGGCTGGAAGCACCCACCAGGGCCAGTGCCCCTTTGGAGGCATTTCCTAAGAGCCCAGCCTTATCTGCCATGAAAGAGCAAAGGCAGAAGCTTGGCGGAAGACCACAGACAATAATAAATGCTGACCTGTGCAAACTCCCATGCTGAGAAATAAAACCAAAAAATAGTGTGAAGCAAAGGCAGGAGAGGAAGCACACATAGCATCAACCACACCAGGGCAGCAAGGGACAAAGCCCATTGGGTGAGGTTTGTTGCATATGTGCTGATTTGGGCCCCCTCCACACCTCGTACCACTAGCAGAGGAGCATTCAAAGGCAGCTCCGCTGGTATTACACACTCTCCAGCTGTATAAAGCTTCAGGGAAATGAAATGTGAGGTCTGCAGAAGATTTGTGTCTCTCCCACATGCCCCATGAAGCACACACACACGGCACACTCAGCCACCAACCAGGGCAGGGGACAAGCAGTGTCCCTCGTTTTGCTCTTGCTGCCTGGGAGACAGCTTGCTGTGCACTGGCTGGCTGGCGGCTCGCACCCCGTGTTCCCGGTCATGGGTGTCCCCTCTTCTGCCTCTCCTGCCATTCCCGCCTCAGCACTGCGATCTCCTGCCCGTACCAGCCGTGCAGCTTGGAGAAACAGGCTGTCTCCGGCGACACAGGGCTCTCGGTCATGCCTGGCGAGAGGCTGGGTGCTGGGAACCCCGCAGCACTGCCAGCAGCTGAGCGCCGGCGTGGAGGCAGGGGTGGGGGCTTCGCTTGCCCCCCATCACGGTCAGGGCAGGTGGCCCCCCCAGGGACAGCACTACCACTACCCCACGTGGAGTAACCGTTCTCCAGGACAGCAGGCTTCTCCTGGAGAGGCAGCAAGGCAGGGTTGGAAAGGTGCCTCTTCCTGCTGGAGGAGGAGGACCTCCGCGGGGACTGGCGGCAAGCAGCCAAGCTCTTGCAGGCCTCCTCCAGTTGCTTCTCCAGCTCCCTCACCACCAGCCGCATGTAGTCGAAGCTGGCCCGCGACAGAGCCTTCACCCAGGCCTCCATGGCAGCCTGCCCATCAGCCACCAGCACATAAGCCCTGGCACCAGCATCATCAAAGCGGATGGCGAAGGCGAACTCCTCGGCAGCCTCACACAGCTCCACGGTGCAGCCCTCCAGCACCACAAGCCCCACGGGCTCCCGGCTCTCCCGCTCCTCGAAGTAGAAAAGGAGGTTGCCCTTGAGGACGAACCAGCGGCGCTGGTAGGAGGTGGCATGGTGGTGATGGGTATGGTGGTGATGCCGCTCCACGCGCTTGCGGAGGAAGCCGGCATGGTCAGTGGGTGAGTCGCAGGTAGCGTAGTGGGCCACGCTCCGCTCATTCAGCTTCATTGCCCTGCCTAGAAGAGGAAGAGAGGGGGAAGAAATTGGTTCGGGGTGAGCAGTATCTTAGCCACCCTGCCAGGAAAGGCATGATCCTGCCCCGGGCCTGTCACTGGGAAAAGCAGCCACAATGCCAGCAGCCCATGCTACAGGGCAGTGTCTACCCCAGCAAGTACCCCTGCAAACGGCAGGCCAGCTCCTTGCTGCTGCAGAGGTGAGGGAAGTCATCACTAGAGCCCCACCACTAAGACACCTGCCTTCTCCAGGAAGGACCACACTGGTGCTTCATTTCCTGCTCCATGAGTGATCTACTTTACTGTTTTTTTATGGGGCACATCAAAGAAATTTGCCTCTGTGCCTGCAAGACATTAATTTCACTCTCATTAATAGGGCAGAATAAGGAGGGCATTTTCAGACCCAAGGGGTCTGGGACCTCCTTTTGAGCACCTGCTTCCTGCTCCCCGTCTTCATGCAGGGCCATCCGTCCCCACCAGCCCTCCCACCAGCAGCACCCCCAGCCCCAGGAGGTTCACTGTCAGTGAGGTCCATGGTGCCGTACCGGCTGTGTGGGTCAGACCACAACCCCTTGCTGTCTTCCCTGGGCAGGCTGCTCCCTTGCTGATGGCCTCCAAAGCTTCACCGTGCTGAGCCCCATCCCTGGCTGGAAGAAAGGTGGCAGAAAGGGAGTCACAAACCAGAACATCTTTGGAGTGGAACAGCGAAGAACTTCAACAGCGAAGAACTGCATCACTCCCACCCCAGAAAGCCTGGACCCTTGGCACACAAGAGTTGCCAGGGACAGGCAGGGCAGGCAGGACTCTGGAAACCAGGGTGGCAAAACTGAGGGGCACTCTGTCTTCAACGCCAGTGTTCCTGGAGGGTTATTTTTTTGGCTCCTGGGGGGTTGGTTTGGTTTTTGTAGGAGCACAGGCTGTGTTGTGTGAAGACTCCCAAGCAGGTGACTCGGCCTGGTGCTGCCGAAGGACACAGCGAGTGCAGCCTGGGTGATTCTACAGCTGCAAATGGATGTCCGACGGCTAAAACTCCGCACACAACTATGCAGAAAGCAAACCACAGCCGCCGCTCCCCGGCCAGATCCGGGTGAGGGAACCTCCCCACTGCTGAGTACCCTCCAGGATCCCTCCTCCCCCATGAGGGCTAGTGGGGCAGGCTGGGGACAGCCTCCCGTTGGAAAGTTAACCGAATCCATTCCCTGGGGGGGGCTTCGCCCTCAGCGCCGGACCCTGAGCCATCTCCAGCCCTGTCCCGCGGCAGCGCTGACCCGGCGGGAGGTGCGGGGATCCCGCGTGGGTGTGTGCGGTGCTGGGCTCTGTCTCTTTGTGTGCCTGTGTGTTTGCCTCCTGCCTACGGCGCGCCGCGGCCCCGGCCCAGCCCCGCCGCCCGCTCTCGCCCCACCGCCGCCCTCCGGCCCTCGCCTGGCGCCTCGCCCCGGCGGCGGGACCGCGGGCCCCGTCCCGGCTCACCTCAGGCCGCTCCTGCTCGGCGGCGCTGCCGGCGGTGCGCGGTGGTGCGCGGCAGCCGGGGCCGGCCGCGGCGGGTCGGGGGAGGGCCGCGCCGGCAGCACCGCCCCGCCGGCCGCAGCGGCACCTCCCGCACCTCCTCGCTCCCCCGGGCACCCCTGCGGTCCCACTCGGGGCCAAAGCCCTTCCCCCGTCCTCCCAGTGTAACTATCGGGGTGCGGCCGTGACACGGTGCCGGCAGTGGCGGGCAGCGGGGCGCAACAGCCGCAATGCTGACGGTGCCACAGCGCAGGGGCGATACCACCGGGGTGAGGCGCCGGCGGGGCACGGCGGGGCCGGCGGGGAGGGAAGTGCGATCGGTTGGTCAGGTGACGCGAGCGGCATCATGTGAGCGGGGCCGGGCCGGGGCGGGCAGAGGCCGTCTGTGTGCCGGTGGCAGCCATGGGGCCGGCGGTGCTGAGCGGGCTGCCTTTGGCCCTGGCCCTGGCCTTGGCCCTGGCCCTGGTGCTGCCCTCGGCAGCCCTGGAGAACGGTCTGGCGCTCACCCCCCCCATGGGCTGGCTGGCCTGGGAGAGGTTCCGCTGCAATGTGGACTGCCGGGCGGACCCTCGCAACTGCATCAGGTCAGCGGGGCCGCGGGGAGCCCGGGGCTCGGCCACCCCCTCCCTGCACGGAGCGCTTGTCCTCTGTGTCCTCCGCCCCAGGGAACCTGCTCGGGTCTGCCCCGGGTCTGCCCTGGGGGAGCGCACAGGGTGGTGCCGGGGAAGGAGAGAAGAGGGTGGTCAGGTCGGCTGTCGGCCCCTGGGCCGCTCTGGCACTGTGGTGGGATCTAGGGAAGCACGGTGTGAGGGAGGTGGGGAGCTCGGTGCTGGGGGTCCCCGGTGTGGAAGGACGTGGCTGGTCTTTGCGGGGTGTTGGGGAAGTGCTTCCCTCTGTGAGGTCAGGGAACGGGGCATGGACGAGGTTTAAACAGGAGGCCTGGAGACCGTGCCGTGTGGCCCAGGCCAGTCCTGCAGCTACCGACCCTCCAGAGCCCCCTGATAGACCTGAGGTCCTGCTGTCTACCTCAAGTGGTGGGGCACGAAATGGTGGGTTGTGGGGTCTCAGCCTGCCATCTCCCCATCCCCTCGACCTGCAGCGAGACGCTGTTCTTCGAGATGGCTGACCGCCTGGCCGAGGATGGCTGGAGGGAGCTGGGCTACAAGTACATCAACATTGACGACTGCTGGTCTGCCAAGAAGCGGGATGCGGCGGGACAGCTGGTGCCGGACCCCAAGAGGTTTCCCAGGGGGATTAAAGCTCTGGCTGATTACGTGAGTGTGTGGTGGGCATCCCTGCATCCCCATGCTGCCATGGCAGGAGCTGGGAGCAGATGGAGGACTCTGGGAGGCACATGGGATCCCCCTCGTGCCCTCCTTGCAGCTCTCATCTCCCCACAGGTCCATGCCCGGGGCCTAAAGCTGGGCATTTATGGCGACCTGGGCACACTCACCTGTGGGGGCTACCCGGGCACCACACTGGACCGCGTGAAGCAGGACGCCCAGACCTTTGCAGAGTGGGGTGTGGACATGCTGAAGCTGGACGGGTGCTACTCATCAGGAGAGGAGCAGGCAGAGGGTAAAAGCTCCCTGGCCAGCTGGCACTCCTCCCCTTGCTGCTCTGGTCAGGGCAGCTAGCTCTCCACAGCAATGCTGGAACAGCCGGTTCTTCCCTCACGTCTCCTGTTGCAGCTCATGGGCAAAGAGGAGGGAGTTGGGATGCCCTGGAGCTGGTGTGAGGCAGGAGGCCAGGCGGGCTGGGACACAAGCTGCTGCTGCTAGCTCTCCCCTTCACCGGTTGTCATCTTCTCTCCTTAAGGCTACCCAGAAATGGCGAGGGCCTTGAATGCCACGGGCCACCCCATCGTCTACTCCTGCAGCTGGCCGGCCTATCAGGGGGGGCTCCCCCCCAAGGTGAGGGTTATTCCATCCAGTGGCTGTTTTCCATGTCCCCTGTGCCCTCGGGGAAGCTCTTGTTGGAGCTGCAGGAGCCGGGTGCTAAACCCTGCTTATCACTGTCGCTGGTAGGATTGCAGCAGGTCCCTGGAGAGGACATGGCCTCCCTGATAGGCATCTGGAACACTTGGGGTTCCCTGCATGTTCAGTGATGGGAGTCTGGCTAAAGAAGGCCCCAGGGCGTGCCCTCTCCACCCCACTCGCGTGGTTGATCCTGACAATCTTCTGATATGGGTCTTGTCTTCTTTAAATGCATGAAAGAGGATGCTCTTCCTAGTAATGTTTCTTGAGAACTGAGTGTGTGTTTATTTCCTTTTACATCTTCTGAGTGAATCCCGAGCTGCCCTCATTCTTGCAGCTGGTCATATTTCCACATGGCCTTGGTGGTTGTTTTACCAGACATCTTATTATAGTGGGATGTGCCCAGTCATATTGGGGTATGACTCTGTCCCCCTTCGCTACGTGATGTTGCCCTTCTCCAGGTCCCTGTGCCTTTCACACCCTTCCTGGATGCTGCAGCTCTCAACAAGTGTGGCTGCCTCTTCTCCCCCACCTTGCAGACTGGGTCCTTTCTCCCTCCTGCCTGATGCTGTGCTCCTCTCCAGGTGAACTACACCATCCTGGCAGAGGTCTGCAACCTGTGGCGTAACTACGACGACATCCAGGACTCCTGGGACAGTGTGCTTTCCATCCTGGACTGGTTCTTCGAAAATCAGGATGTGCTGCAGCCAGCAGCTGGCCCTGGCCACTGGAATGACCCAGACATGGTGCGGCTGGGTGATGGGTGCTATGGATGGGGGACCTCCAGTGATCCCCCTGTAGGGGCAGGGCAAAAGAGGAGTGCCAGGGACACGAGCCCTGTTGCTGCAGAGAGGGAAAGCTCATGTTGCCATTGAGGGTAATGGTGAAGCAAAGGGTGGTAGTGAGTGCATTTGAATGTGTGTTGAAGGCTCAGCACCTAGCAGGGGTGAGCTCTCCCAGCAGTGGTAGGCTTCTAGAGGGGAAGCAAGAGTGTGCAGAGGTTTCTGATGCGTGCTCACTCCCAGCAGGCTGCAGCATCGCTGAGGGTGACAAGCGGACAAGTTTCTAACCCTTTTCTGCCTTTCCCCTCCAGCTCATCATTGGAAACTTTGGCCTTAGCTACGAGCAGTCACGCTCCCAAATGGCCTTGTGGACAGTGATGGCAGCTCCGCTCCTCATGTCCACGGATCTCCGCACCATCTCCCCGAGCGCCAGGGAGATCCTGCAGAACCGCCTGATGATCCAGATCAACCAGGACCCCCTGGGAATCCAAGGGCGCAGGATTGTCAAGGTTAGGAGGAAGGTGGATGTGTTTGGGAGAGCTGACAGGAGCAGCACAGAGTGTCACAATAAGGAGGGAGAGGGAAGTGATGCAGAGAAACATGAGCAGGAGAGCTGTGGGAGCTGGGGTTCTGCTGGTGTAGCGATCCTGCAGGACAAGGTCTGTGGGCCAGTGCTGATCCCAGGAGTTCTGCCTCACCTGTTCATCCCCACCCTCAGGAGAAGTCCCTCATTGAGGTGTTCCTGCGCCCACTGTCCCAGGGTGCCAGTGCCCTTGTCTTCTTCAGCCGGAGGGCAGACATACCCTACGTCTACACCACCAGCCTGGCTAAGCTCCATTTCCCTGAGGATGCTGTGTATGAGGTGAGCCCCATACCCCACAGCACCTGGATCCCTCTCTTGCCAGTTCCCTCCTTTGGCACCCTGTGTGTTTTTTGGGAGGGAAGGGCTCCCTCTCTCTGCCTTCAGCATGAAGGGGCAGCCACACATTGGGTCACCCTCCTGTTGCCCACTGCTGTGCCCTGTCCTGCCATGCCATGTCAGTGCCCATGGCTGGCCCTCAAGATAAAAGGTGTATGGAAATCCTGGTAGCCACCATCTCTCTCTTCCAGGTACAAGATGTGTACAGCGGGGAGATCATCAGAGGCTTGAAGGCGGGGGACAACTTCTCGGTCACTGTTAACCCCTCGGGGGTGGTGATGTGGTTCCTGTACCCTGTGCCACAGCCCTGGCGCATTGTCAGACAGCAAGCCCCCAGCGAGGGTTTCCGCCCGGTCCTCCTGTGACAGGGCTCAGCAGATGGGGGTGTGGGTCCGTGCCGCAGCGGGCCGTGAGACCCTGCCTGGGGCATGTGGCTCTGCCCTGCACAAGTGCCTTTCGGTGGTGTGCCCAGCAGTGCTGGGGGTGACCGTTTCTCTGGTACCAGCTTGATGACGTCTGCTCAGTCTGCGTGAAGCAGGAATTCTTGTTGCCACCTCCTAAGGGTGTGCAGAGCATAGTTCCCCAGTGATGGCAAAGCCTTCTGAGGTCCTCCTGTGGAAGACTCCACACAAACAGAGCCCTGCTGCTGGTTTAGTTCATCGTATCTGACACCTGAGCGTTTCTCTGCTTCAGGCTGGGTACCACTGACTGTTGGGGGCTGTTTGAACTAAACCTGTAGAAAGGCTTTGGATGCTTTTGTATCTTCTAGGGTAGTGACTCACCTCCCTCTATGTGTGATGGATGGCATCTGATCTTCAAGGATCAGACCTGGTCACCTTCTTTTCTTCGCTATAATCAGCTTGGCTTAGAATAAGGGGCTGTCAATAGGGCTGCACCCTTCCTGTGTACCCATCCCAGGACCAAGAGCTCCTGGAGGCATGATGGTCCTGTGCAGAGTCTTTGCAGGCCTGATCCGGCTCCAGCAGCCTGGAGGCCAGCACTACTACAGCCTAGCATGCATGCTAGCATTGTATTAAAGCTCCTCTGGAATCAGTGTACAGCAGAGCAAAAACCTCTACTGACCATGCACAACCCCAGCAGCCTTGCTGTGGTACAGCCCCAGGAGCTGCAGGGTGTTGTGCACAAGTGGTGTAGGGAAGATGCTGACAGTGTCTCCCGAGTTGAGAGATGGTCACATGTGTCTCCAAAATGAAGCTGCATCCTGTTCTTGATCTGGCAGGAAATTCCTGCGAAAAGGGGGCTCAGGGCCTCCTGCAGCAGGCTGGACACTCAGGGTTTCTCAGGGAAAGGCTCCTCCCAAGGGCAGCTACATCCACAGCTCCATTCTGAGAAGGAGCCTACCCCTTGCAATAAACTGCAAGCGAGCAGTGGGACAGACTGTAAAGCCCTCAACTGCTTCACCTTTCTACAGCGCACATCCTATGGTGGAGTTTGACATGAGACATGGCCTACCCCGACTGCCCCGGACTTCATGACTGCAGCATTCATGAAGACTGCTGCTCAAGATTGCAGCCCAGGGAGATAGGCACAAGATGAAGCCTCAGACTGGGGAAACACCGCATTTTAGATCAGCAAAACCAAGTTTCCCCTTTCTGTTCAGATGCTGGAGGGCTCCTGGTCATCCCCCAATTCTGGTTCCTGCAGGATCAAATGGCTGATTCTGGCCAGTTCCAGAAATGTTCTCTGACTGCAGTGGCAAGATGCTGAACGTGATGCTTGCAGTGCCAACGAGAAAGGATGAGCACACTTCATGTCTATGTACAGGAGTTGGCTTGGTTCTTGGGGAGTGATTGAGACAAATTAATTGAAATAAAGGGCAGGCGGGCCCCAGGCTCTCCCGTTTCGTGTTTATTTATGTTGCTGGCTATGGCTGCTTGGTTAACGTAGGGTCATCACCTCAAAACAGGAACACCTACACTGTGAAACAGAACTGGTTTCCTGTCAGAGACAAGTGCTGGACAGACAGACATATGGAGAGTAGGAAATTGTATTCCAATAGTTACATCATGTTCAGCAGGGCACCAGCTTTCCTTGGTACAAAGGGAAACAGATTTCACAGTCCACAGTTACCTGCCATTTTCCTTTACCACGTATTTATTTACTTTTGCCTCACTGGAAAAAACTGACTAGCGAGGAGTTCCTGTTAAAAGAGAGACCTTCCCTCTGGCACTGAATGCACATAGCAGAGGTGCTACAAATACAGCTGCAGTGAATAGTACGGTGGTGGCCCAGACCCTGTTAAGTGCAGCATTGTCCTTGCCCCCAGGACACGAACACAGGCCAGTTCTGGTGCTCCAGGAGAGAGCAAAGGCACAAACCAGCTTTCCACCCTCCTCAGGCAGCAACAGGATGAGCCCCACCTTTTTCTCCCCCAGTTAATTGGTTCCAGATCCAGCTTAGCCACACACCAGGGAGAGAGAAGGCAAGAATGAAGGTCAACGCAAGACACACAACAGTCACCAGGCAGCTAAAGGTATCAACACTCCTGTATTAAAGTGCAATGCAAAAGGTTACAAACATTCATAATTGATTTTTTTCTTCTTTTTAAATTATTAGAATATCTCTAACTCAGACCTAAAAGGTATTTATAGATAAGGAAATTTCCTTCCCACTATGCAGGGCTGCTTTAAGAATTTTCACTTACAAGTCATACAAGCCTGATTTACAGGAGAGCCCTGGCACACAGGGAAGTAAGGAGGAAAATATGCCTTCCCCTTCACTGTGAAGGTAGGAAGGCTGTAGGAAGAAGCATGATCACTCCCTATGTAAAGGATCACAAGTGTCTCCACCAGACTAGGGGGACTCTCTTCAGAGCAGGTTTAATGGCACTATGTCCTAGGGAAGAAGGAAAGGTTGTGGTTGAGCAGCCAGTCCCTGCAAGAGAGCTGAGCATCAGTAACACCCGTACCAGGCAGCAGTTCCCACCAGAGAGAGGGCACTGCACCCCCAAGCATCCCAGCTCCAGTACTGCAGTGCTTGGATGCGGTGGCTGAAGACAAGGCCCACTTCCCCGTGTGGAGCCAGCACACAGCACGAGCTTGCTCAGCACAGGGAGCTGTGGGACCCATCTCCTGACAAGGCTAGTCCCGGGTCATCTTCCTAACGTAACAGATTTTACTCCAAGGCAAGCAGCCTCCTGTGCAGCACTTGTCTCCTCCATCACGTGGCACAGGATCACTGCACAGACGCGGGACCTGCTTCTAGGAGAGGGGAAGGAAGACTGATCCATACCTCCAGTCTGTCAGCTCACTGCCCTGCAGCACGCCTTTGTCTGCTTTTCTGTTCAGTGTCCACAAGGACAGGCTGAGTGGGGCCCACCCCCTTCCCTCTTGCATAGCCAAATGCTTCAGTGTCTCTCTGGATGCACTTCCCAAGTTTGTCACCCCATGTCTGTTAGTCCAGGACATGAAACACGCTTCCAGCACAATACAGAATGTCCAGAGTCCCATCTCGTGCTGAACTGTGCCAGAATTTCAGGGAACCTAACACCTTTCTGGGGCACCCAAGAGTCTATGCAAGGAACCTCATGGCTCTCTATACCTTTCGTCTCGGATGATGCTTTAGAAGAAGTAAAAAGTTTGGCATTCCAAATAGTTTTACTCCAAGATCCCAGAACCTTCATATTTTAGTCCTAGATTAGTGGTGTGGTATAGTGGTGGTTTAACATGAAGTCCATCTCTCTCCTCAAGCCAATGGCAGAGCAAAAGGTTAGTGCTTCAACCCCATGAAATAAAGCAAATAAGAAGGAAAATGCTGTTGTTCCACTTTGCATTACCACTGACTGTTTAAGGGCAGGTGCTCAGCTGCCCACCATGACATATACTGTGTATACACAGAGACCTAGAGATATGCTAACCCAGGGGGTAGGGACAGCCAAGCTGTCTTCGGAGACAGAGAGTGCAGGAGGCTGGTTGCAATTTCCTTCTGTTAGTTGTTCTTCTTATCCTCAGGAGGTGTATAAGGAGGTGGCTGGTCCTGGAAGGAGATACAGTGGAGTCAACAACCCTACTTGTTTCACAACAAGCTCTTCCCAGGCGTTCTCAGGCTTGGCTTACAAGAAACGACCGCTCTCCAGTGAGCTACAGAGTGAGCCAGGAGCTGTGTTTTAAGCTGTCATTTCATCATACCATTTCTCTCTAGTTAATCAGCACACTCTAGGATATGTGCTGCCTCCCACAATGTTTCTAGTGAAGGTCCCCTCAAACCCAGCCAACAAACGGACTATTGCAAACAGACCATGTTTAAAACTGCATTTAATTTGTTTTAATCACCAAGCTCCCAGGGCTCTGTTGATGTTCATAGCTCTGACCCAGCAGAGAGCAAACCCCTGGGCTGAGGGCCAGCTTTGCTGCTCCATCGGTCTCCAGCCCACCACAGAACCACGCGAGGCAGTGAAGGGCACAGGCAGATCAGCTGTCACATACCACTGTGTAAGCTACAGCCTACCTTCCACCTGCCACTGACTGAACAGTGAGAGACATCCCTATCTCCATACAGCCCAGAAGAAAACAAGAGAAACCCACATGCTCTCCTCCTTAAATGACCTGCTGCTCTTTAACTCTTTTCACTTTCAGGCCCATCAGAAGCAGAGTACTCTGTGTGTTCTGTGCCCATGCAAATTTGCTATGCCTTTAAGAGCAACACAAATACCAAATGGCTATTACTGGACAAGTCTTAAGGTGCTTCTCCTTTCCTGATTGAGGATTGAACATGAGACAAACAGCCACACCTTCCTCCCAGGAAAATGCATACTTTCTGTGCACATTCAGTATGAAGGCACAGTGGACTTTGCTAAGGAAGCAAACCACCGTCTCTGCTAGCAAAGAAAAGGAAGGAGGCATAGGCAGACCACAGGCACAGTACTTACCACAGGCATGTATACATTGTGTGGGTTGGCAGAGTTGTAATAAGCACTGGAAGTGGCTTCCATGGCCCTACTGTCCCCTAGAAAGGAAAGAAAAGGCATGTAAGATGGCTTTAGGCAGTGGCCCAAGTCCCAGAGCCTTCTCCCACAGCCACAGCTCTTTCGAGGAGGCAACAGAGGTCCAAAGAGGCAGCAGCAACTGCAGCAAGCTGGGTTAGAATTCAGAGGCTTGGGAAAGCTGCAAGCTGGCAAAAGCTGACCACAAGCAGTGCAGTGCAGAGCTGAACGGTTTCCCCCTCCCTCTGCTACCTCAAATAACTGATGAAGAGAACTCTGAGCCCCTGAAACAACAGCTTCTGGACTCCACGCTGTGCCCACAGCTCAAGCCTTAAGCACCCTTCTGCACCAGACCCTGGCAGCCCCCATGTCTCACTTACCTGGCATCCCTGGGCCCACTGATGCTGCAGGTCCTGCAGATGGCCCAGAGTAGGGGGGAAGAGGAGGTGGCACAAACATGGGGCTCATGTTGGGAAGCGGTGGGTAAATACCTGAAAAAGATGAAACTGGATTGATGCTTTGAACCATGGCAATGGGACAGGGTGGAAGAGAGCTCACAGGCTCAGCAGCACACTGGTTCTGGACAAGAGCAGTGGTGAGGGAAGCTCTGGAGGCTTGGCAGGGGTGCAGACAGCAGGGATTTGACATGCCAGCAAATCCTCTGCCAAGCAGCAGCACCATTTACAAGCAACATTTTCACCTCTCATCCAGCTGCAAAAAGAGAGACAATAACCCCCACCATACCACTGTGATTTCTTTACAGCTAACACCAAACACACCCTGCCAGTCATCATCATACAACTTCCAAACCTGGAGTCTGGGCATACGGATATCCCATGGGCTGTGGAGCAGGTCCATAGGCATTCATCGGAGGTGGTGCATAAGGATATGGTCCGTTTGGTGGTGGAGGAGCTGCATAGCCCTCAGGAGCAGGTGGGGTGGGTGCATATCCTCCAGGAAAAGGTGTATAGCCATAGCCAGGGTTCTGGAGAGGAACACCACTGGAAGCTAAGGAGCACGTGTTTAGTAAGACAGACATCCTTTTGTTACAACTAAGCACATAGAATGAAAGGAAAACAGTCCTCTTCATGCAGCATTGCTTCCCTTCATCTAAATTCACTACACAGTCCTGAAGTGGTGCTGTGCTTGCAAAGCATCAGTCTCCTCACTGCAAGTTCACAGCGTGCTAAAGGAAGCCCACTACAAAAGCACTAGCTATCAGGTACTAGTCCCATCACAGAGCTCCCACTGCTGGAGGAAAGACCTCTCTAGAGCAAGGAGGGTGCTTTTTGCTGCTTTTTCAAACCTTCTTACCCGGGGGAAAAAAAAAACAACAAAAAGTATATCTTTAAATGCACGTCTTTAAAAAGAAATCTTTCTTATCAGAAATAAAGTACATTCTTCCCCCATTTGAAAGTTTTAAGTAGAAGTTATTTTTTAAGACGTATTTTTTTCCCCTCTCCCCCATCTTACTCCAGTATTACAGAACTGAGCTGAGTGAATCAATTTTTCACCATCACATATTTCAATTTTATTGCAAGAGGAATAAGGTTCTGTAGAAAAAGGTGGTCTGCCTCAGGAGCACAAACCCAAGAATATTCTGACTGCAAAAGGCACTAAGATGAAATAAAGAAAAAAGACTGGAAGTTGTGGCTGCCCCATCCCTGGAAGTATGGGGCTGGATGGGGCTTTGAGCAACCTGGCCTAGTGGAAGGTATCCCTGCCCATGGCAGGGGGGTTGGAACTGGATGATCTTTAAGGTCCCTTCCAACCCAAACCACTCTATGATACTATTCTACGAAGGCAAAACAAAAATTCCCCTGGAAAGCTTAAAAAATACAGTAAAAAATGTGGAAGTGTGGACAGGGTACCCTTTTTCCCCATGAAGCTCAGGAAGAGCACTACTCTAACCAGCTCAGCCATGGGGGAACTACAACTCTGAAGATCCCTTACCACTAGAGGCAGCTTTGAGCATCAGCTGTCCAAACTCAATGGCCCCTCCACTGTTGAAAGTCAGTTTAAATGTCCCCTGCCCTTCCCAGCCACCTAGGGAAGAGAGAATTAGAAAATTAGAATTGAAACAATCTCCTCAGTAGCAGCCAAGACAGCAAACCAGCTAAAACTCCAATTATTTTGGAAAGAGATACGGCATTGCTAGCAGATGACCCCAAAATAGAATCTCAAGAAGATCAGGAATTTATTTCTTTACCCTTTAGAAGACAATCCCCACTACAGTTACATAGAAGCAGCCTACTGTAGATACTAGGCTGTCTTGTTCTCTCCTGAAAGGTTTAATAGAACCTAATAATGAACACAGTGTAAAGAAAAAACACTTAATTCACTGAGGATTTTAATTGAAAGCCCTCACATGAAGTTTTACTGCTGACCTCAGTGGACTACAGATCCGGATCTGCAGCTCAAGCTAGGATTTAAATCAAATGCAGTACTTAAAATCCTTTTGACATGTGGAAGCTCAGAGAGATTATAAACACTTCAGTAAAATATCAATATTTTGGAAAAAGAAATCAAGTAGGAGATGAAATTGCAAGATAATTGAATGCTTTGTTTTGCAGGGTTTTTTTTTGGTGTTTCTTTTGGGGGGTGCTCTGGGTTTTTGATGATTTTAAGAAAAAAGATTTCATTTAAATAAAACATTTCATAGAATAAAATTTATCTTCTTTGCCTAACAATGAAGGTAATAATGAAGTATAGAAATGCAACAAAACAACCCACCATGGATAAAGTCAGCCCCTTAGTCACCTGTTTAAAACCTCTTAGTGTGATTTCAGCCCAAGAAAGGGGGCTGATCCACAGCCCAGAGGACCCAGTCACTTTAAAACATTGTGTAGAGACAGAAAGCAAACGTATAAGCTCTACAGATGCCATCAAAATGCACATAAACTAATTCCAGGGATGAAGAGTGAAGAAATTTGAACCAGAGTCCTTGTTTTCAATCCCCGATTATCTTCTGCAATTCCCCATGTTTGGTCATGACCACACCACAGTTTTGTCATCAAACTGAGAACAAAGCTAAATCACTCATATACAGCAGCATCCTAGCTTCAGCAAACATCCCCAAGGTGGTAAGTGGCTACTGACCTCCAGAAAACAAAAGCGTTGTTAATCCTGTCTATCAACGCCAATGACTGCTGACTCGGTCACTTACCTATCCCTTCTACGTCAAAGACAGGAGAAAACAAGCACATATGGAAACCAAGTAAACACAACATACACAGCAAGACACAAGTTACAGGATTAAACAAAAGTCATCCTGTGAAAGTCATCCTGTGCTTTGGGGGCAGGAAGTAACACAGAAGCAGTGCCTTAAGGTCAGAAGACACAAGTTACCTCAGTGAGGACATCTCAGTTGTACTGCCACAGCTACTCTGTCCATCTTTCCTGTGCCCACAAGCTGGGTATGTAATGCTCAACAGAAAAGGACTTTCAACACTCGGGAAGAGTTCGGTCTACAGAGCACAGGCACATACCTCCAGCCTCAGCCTGGATCTGTCCTTTGATGTAATTGGCAGAGAAAACAGGCTGCTCAATTGAGCATCCTTTCACCAAATAAAACGGCATCATGAAAGACAGCATAGGATCCTTCCCCTTCGACACAAAGATCATCTGCAACACAGGAGGGAACAACTCTGAATTATATGCATTAGGTACAAAGGGTGGTCAAGGAGTTCTAGTTGTAGCAGCATCCAAAAGAGGATAATTGAACTCCTGCTATCAGTATGCACTGTTATTTCACAGCTTTAATACTGCAGGATCCCAAACAGATCTAATGGCACATGGCTCACTCACCTGAAGTGTGTTATGTTGCAAAATCATAAACCACTCAAAACACATGTGCACATTTAGAGAATTTTATTGTGCTGCTGTCCAGGGTTCAGCTCTGACAGTTAATTTTTTTCCTAGTAGCTGGTGCAGTGGCTGTGTTTTGGGTTTAGTCTGCAAACAATGCTGATAACACACCGATGTTTTAGTTGTTGCTGAGTGGTGCTTACCCCAGCCAACAACTTTTCAGTATCAAGCTTTGCCAGTGAGGAGGGGCACAAGAAGCCAGGAGGAAGCAGAGACAGGACACCTGACCCAAACTAGCCAAAGGGTATTCTATACCACAGCATGTCATGCCCAGTATATAAACTGGGGGGAGTCACCTAGAAGGGCAGATTGCTGCCCAGGTCAGGCTGGGTATTGGTCAGCAGGCGGTGTGCAATTGTACTGTGCAGCACTTGTGTTTTCTGAGCTTTCATTTCTTCCCTTGTTGTTTTCTATTGTTATTGTTGGTATTCTTTGTATTATCACTCTATCTTACTTTATTTTAGTTACTGGACTGTTCTCAACTTAACCCGTGGGGTTTACATTCTTTCAATTCTCCTCCCCATCCTGCCCTGGGGACAGGGGGAAAGGGGGGATGAACAAACAGCTGTGTGGTGCTGGGTTATTGGCTGGGTCTAAACCACAAGAGCTGCTTTTTAAGGATAAGCTATGATAGTTTTCAAAGAAAGTAATACTGACTGAGACATTAAATGAATTACATTCTCTAGACAACAATATCTAGGATTGCACATGGCTTTGTATGGAATTAGGATTGTGACACAAGTATGAACTATTCCATCTTCCCTTCTCCTACCTAGTACTCTCAGTGGTTCCTCCCATAGCAAAAGTCACTTCTTCTATCATCAGCTATGCTTCCGGTCTAAAGTCTACAAGATCCTTTGAGAAAGAAGAAGCCCTGCTAGCATCAGACTTACTCTGTACGGGGTGAGATAAAGCATCCCCTTCTTGGTGCCTCTGAAGGCTTCAGGCTTGCCCGTCACGTCACTGAAGGAGAGCTCCACATCTTTACAATGTTTGAGAACACTAGAGGAGGAAATCAAACAAATCGGAGAGACAAACTCAGCAACAGCTCTGACCCACACACCCATCATGCAGGGAGGGGGACAGCACACCAGAAACAATGAGTATAATCCCAAAAGAGCCAGTTCTGATGTGGGCCCTGACATTTCTCCTTTGAACACAGACAGCTAATTGAATACGGAAGGGAAGAATTCATCCTCTCACCTGCAACAACAATCCTCTCACCTCCTCCACAGACGGAGGATTTAAATGACAGTTTCTCTTTCTGCCTCCCAAACCATCAGGCCAAGGAATTCCTCTCTCTGCATGAGAACACCCTCAGTCCAAAGATCAGGGCACAGAAAGGGTGGAGGTGTCTGAAACCACCCCCTTGATGCCCAGGTATCATCTCAGAGCAAGCCTCTCTCTCCAAGTCTGTGCTCAAATCCAGGACTGTCCACCACACAGAAAAACAGCACTGCTGTAAGACCGCACCCACTGTGCAAACTGAGGAAGTTGCTTCACTAATACCCTCACTGCTGACCCTGCTTCACATGATTTAAGTAAGTATTTGTAAGAAACAGCACCATGCTATGGAACAAAATGAGGAGCCAGTAATGTCAGCAACAAGGTTATTGTTGTTGGATACCTACGGGAACGTGAGAGAAGTTTGCTTATGACACAAAGCCAGATGAGAACTGTGATCACCACAGGGTCGGGTATGGAGGTGCCTGGAAAATTAAATATATTTTAAGGAAAACTGAGCCAATTTGGGAGAGTGTGTCCATGAATGTGCAGGGCAGATCCTAAACATACCACCTAGTAAGAAAATCTGCAGAATAAACAAAAAGGCCTTGGGGGTGACAAACCTACAGCGTTAACAGTGTGTTACAGTGACAGAAGGATCTGAGGTGTTTGATGGTTCAAGAGCTGGAAAAAGAAAACACAAGGCCTTAATCCAACACAAGCCTGAAGAGGCTGGATCTAAAGTAATCCTGATGCATCCTGATCAGCACACTGTAGAAGTCAGATCAAGTCAGGAAACTGCAGAATTACTGGGGGAAGGGAGGAATCAGCAGGGCTAGCATATGGGAAAAAAACCCAAAGCCCTGAAGTTCGGGGTTGTGTGCTCTTCAGGGAAAAGCATAACAGGATAGATGTATCTGAAAAATGCAGCCAGCCAAGGAGGAAGACATTAAAAGCCCTAGCTTTAATGAGAAAAAAACCTAGCCTGACCAAGAAATTCTACTGGGAAATTACTTCATAGTTGAGTAAGATGCAGCTTCCCAAACTGGCTGGGAGGGACAGACTGAAGAGACTGCAGAGCTCTTCCCATTTCCAAAATGCAGAGGGGAAACATTTCTTCTAAGCTAAATAGCTCAACAGCCTGGATCAGAACACTTCCTCAACCATGTCCTTCCTGTAGCAGCATTTCATGTCAGTTTGCCTCACTGGGAAGAATTTCTGCATAGTCACTGTAATGTTTACTCCTTCCCAGCTACTCACACACACAAATTACACACAGCAGCAAGCACCACTGGGCATAATGAGGCTGCTGAACTGGTTTGGATGGGCTGCCTGCGTACCCATCCAGAGCTGTCACAGGAGAGCTGTGCACTCCATGGAGCCACGCTGCACCCACCTATGACTAAGTAGCACCTTGAAGAATGGCCTGAGGTCAAGGGATAAAAAGATCTCGTTAAGCCAGCAAGAGCTCTACATGCCAGAGAAGTACTGACTCAAGTACTAGCAGTCAGTTGTGAGCTCAACATTATCTAAAGCGTATTTTTGGAGCCTATTTTTTCCTATTGTTTACCATCCTTGGTAAACAACAGGAAATCCACTCAGTGATCCTTTACTGGGTTTCTCTAGCCAGGGCCAGGATGCCAGGAGCACCCAAACACAACCAAACCAAAGCCCAAGCCCATCAAGCTGGTCTGTCAATCCTCACTCAGGGGGAGGGCAGGCATCAAGCAGCTGCCTGTGCTTTCATGAGGAGAGGACCCACTCTGCTCAGGTCTCAACTTGGATGACAGGTTCTCCTTCCTTCGAGTTCATGTGATTCAGACTCCCATCTTCAGTGGCCTCTGCCTCTCTGACATCACTAGCTGGTTGCATGACATAAAAAACCCCAAACAATTCTTTGTGTTTTGCAAGTGATGGCAGCTCACTCTTCAACCCGCGTGCTTGCTGCAGTGGCACTAAGGACCAATGAATTCCAACAGTGGAGATGGAGCTGCTCTGATGACTCCAGCAGGCCCGCTCCCCACTGCCTGCCCCAGCACATTCCCTCTTTAAGAAGCTCAATATGACCCAGCAGCGTGCACTCGCAGCCCAGAAAGCCAACCATGTCCTGGGCTGCATCAAAAGGAGTGTGGCCAGCAGGTCCAGGAAGGGGATTTTCCCCCTCTACACCGCTCTAGTGAGACCCCACCTGGAGTTCTGCATCAGCTCTAGGGCCCACAACACAAGAGGGACATGGAGCTGTTGGGCTGAGTCCAGAGGAGGGTGATGAAGATGCTCAGAGGGCTGGAACAGCTCTGCTAAGAAGACAGGCTGAGAGAGCTGGGCTTGTTCAGCCTGGAGAAGAGAAAGCTCCAGGGAGACCCTAAAGCAGCTTCCAGTCCCTAAAGGGGGCTACAAAAAACCTGGAAAGGGGCTTTTTACAAGGGTCTGTAGGGACAGGACAAGAGGGTGATGGCTTTAAACTGACAGAGGGGAGATTTAGATTAGATATCGGGAAGAAATTCTTTATTGTGAGGGTGGTGAGGCCCTGGCACAGGTTGCCCAGAGAAGCTGTGGCTGCCCCATCCCTGGCAGAGTTCAAGGCCAGGCTGGACGGGGCTTGGAGCAACCTGCCCTAGTGGAAGGTGTCCCTGCCCGTGGCAGGGGGTTGGAACCGGGTGAGCTTTGAGGTCCCTTCCAACCCAAACCATTCCACGGTATGGTGATTCCATGATGATAACGCAGCCCCCAGGGCGGGTCGAGCCGGGAGGAGACAGGAGTCGCCGCAGCGGGGACCTGCTGCCTCCCCCCACCCCGCGGTCCGCCAGCCCCCGGCTGAGCCCCGCCGCGAGGACAGCGGATGAGGAGCCCAGGCCCAGGCCCAGGCCCAGGCCCAGGCCCAGGCCCAGGCCCAGGCCCAGGCCCGGCCCCGTGCCCCACAGCCCCCGTGCCCCACAGCCCCCGTGCCCCCCCCGCTCCGGTACGGTACCTCTCGGCATTGGGGATGACGACACCACCCTCCTGCGAGTGATGCCTGTTCAGCGCCATCTTGTCCCCTGCTGACCCCGCCTCTGACCTGTGACGTTCACCCTCCTCTCTCCCCCCATAGGGCCCCGCTCCCCTCAACACCCCGCCCCCTGTGATGCGTGCCGTCAGGCGGACGTGAGGCGGTTGCTAGGTGACGGGAGGTTTAATGGCGACCGGCGCGGAGAGCGCTACATCAGGCGGCACCGCCCGACCCGGCCCGGCCCGCACCGAGCACCGCGTCTGCCCCGTGACGAGCCGCGGGCCAGCGCCAGCCCCTGTCTGCGCAGGATCCGCGGGTTGCCGCTGGGAAGGACCGCGGCCCGGCTCCCGGTTGGGCCCGGCTCCCGGTTGGGCCCGGCTCCCGGTTGGGCCCGGCTCCCGGTTGGGCCCGGCACCCGGTTGGGCCCGGAAGGGCTTTTCCCCCTCGCTCCCGACGCGGTGTCTGGCTGAAGAGCGTTTCTCGCTGCCCTCTGTTCGCTTTCCGGTTGCTGCAGTGGGAGAGGGGCTGGCAGCGTGCCTTGGGCAGCCATTCCTCAGACGCCCGCTCACCGGGTGTACTGCGCTGTAATTAACTTGTCCTTACGACTAACCACAAATACTAGTGCCTGCACAAGTGCTACTTGCTCTTCTGGCCCTCTGCTCACTGCATAGCCACACCTGCCGGGATGTTCGTTACCATCTTAGCCTGGTGGAGTTTATCCAGCCTTTGGGATTTACCACAGTTTGTCTGGTGTGTGACTTTGGTGGTGAAGAGTTGTCTCTGAACACACTGAGGAGGTATCTCCAGCTTAAAACTTAGCCTCTATCCTCCTATGGTATCGTTCAAGTGATACCCGAGGGAGCACCTGGTGTGCTGTGGTCATCCTGGAGCGCAGCTGTTGGCACACAAGAGCTGGGATTCATTCAGGCTTTTCCTACCTGATCCATCCACAGAGGTTTTTTTCCCAAAGGTGTCTGCAGCTGTTGCACAACATGTGAAATTCTTTATGTTTGCCCTTTGTAGACCTTCAGACAGATGAGCAGATGGCAGTGAGGAATAGCTGAGCCTGTTTTTCTCAGCTCACTTTTATGGATTCTTTAGAATTAGTCCATGATCTGGCAGGAAATTATAGAGCAGAGCTTAAAAAACACCTTATTACAAACAAAAATTCCTAAACCTACAGAGCAAACACATGGCCTTGTCCTTGCAATCCACTTACAAGCAAAGAAAAATTCTTTCTGTTGTGTGGGGTCTGCTTTGCAATTAAGCAGGGCAGTCTTTGCCATAACCCGTGTTTGGGGCCGAGAGTCATAGGAATTACCATACCACAGCCCAAGGTGATGCAGACCAGTGGCAAGAGAGTTCCTCTAGACGATGGAGCATCACTTCGTGCTTCAGTGCAGTGAAGAAGAGGAGCCCTGAGGGAGTCTTTCCTACTGCTCTGGGTTTAAAACATGTAGAGGCTGGGCAGGAGCAGCCAGAGCAGAGAAGGCTGAGAAGATGCTTCTGGTAGCCAGTGATGCTGAGAACTCCTCCATGGCTGGTGGAGACAAGCTGGGAGGAGGCTCTGACCCCATGCTGGCCAGTGTAGGTGGCAGGATGGGGAGCAGTGTACGGTTTCTGTAGGGTCCATAGTACTGGTGATGGGGCTTTTGTTCTCTGCAGGTCAAGCAGGGCTGGTGCGGGTGGAAGCTGTATGTGGAGCTGTGAACATGGGTGGTGAAAGGACCACAAAGGGCTGGTATGGCCCTTGTGTCCCAGCAGTTCTGAGAATGTCTGGTTTGTGTGGACAGGTGGGAATGCAGGAGTGAGGAGACCTTTGCTTTGCAGGGACAGCACCAGAGAAAGCCACAGGATGGACATATGCTCTCAGATGTTTTTGCTGAGGCTTGGAGAACCCTCTCCTAGCCATGTCCCCTGTACAGCTCTATCAACCACCCTCAGGTTTGGCTTCAGTCCTTTGCTGTTCCCTTGCTGGGACCTCTTCCTCACTCTCTCCTGTGCCAGCCTTCCCAACCTTATCCCAAACCCATTGCACTCCCTTCCCTTTCAGCGCTGCCATCCCGTGCTATGGCATTCTGCACTTGCATTTGAAGTGCAACCGGAAATTCTCCTGGAGGTGACAACCCTGGCCAGCCATGTGATGTGCTAGGTGACAGGCAGAGACTGCCAAACTAGGGACATTCTCCTCTCTTCCCATCTTCCCAGCCAGCCCTGACACTTTCCACCTGGCTTAGCGATACCCAGAAAAGAGTTGATGCCAGCTAGACACAAGCATATAGCTTCGGTAAAGTTGTGCCTCTTTCTGCTCCTGGGTCTTTACCTTCCCTCCAGGGGAAGGTAAAATGAGAGCTTTTTGAGAGGACACATCGATGAGGAGTTGTGAGAGATTGGGAGATGAAGGGGGAGAAAGCAGTCTGGAGAAGAGGAAGGTTCAAGTGCTCGGAGAGATGAAGGAGAGACAGAAAGGGTCAAGAGCAGAGAAAGTGAGATAGAGAAAGAAAGTAAGAAAGCAAGATATGGAGGGCTAAAAGGGAGTAACAACAAAAGCACAGGGAAAGGGGCCATGGAAGCTGGGAGGGCAGTAAGAGGGTGGAGGAGCAGCACAAGCTGAGACTGCTGGAGTAGCAAAGGCAGACATTTCAGCAAGGGAAGAGGAGATATCTCTTTTGTTCCCATCATCAGTAGAGACCCAGTGCTTCTCAATCCATGGCTCTTTGTACTCCTTCAAGATCCTGAAGGCCCTGTGCTGAGCAGGGCTGCCCCTGGGAAGCTCCCAACAGAGACCCCCCCATGGCACTGTCTTCCCTGTGCTCCCACAGCACAGGGGCTGTGTTGTGGGGGGAAGGCTCGTCCAGAACTGGCTCAGTACTGGTGGAGAGAGACTGCTGCAATGGGGGATGAGATGGAGTGACTGCAGGACAGCTTGGTCTCATCTGTACAGGATCAGGAGCCTGTGACACAAGCACGGCTTTGGATCTTAGCACTGAGCAGGGCAAATGCAGCCTCTGCAGCAGAAACATGTTCTTTTTCTCTGGGTTTTGCTTTTCTCTTTTTTTTTTTTCAAATACAGCTATTTTCCTCAAGCACTTTGATGCTTCTCAATAGATGCTACAGCCCAAGAACTAATTCTGTCTCCTCCCACTGGTCACTTCCTCTGAACCACAAAATGTGTCTGTCGCTTATCCACTTCCAAGCTGCCATTTCCCCTTGGGAAGCCACAGCAAGAAATGGGCTTAAAAAGCTGGGCTACCATGCCCTCAGCCCAACCAGCTGCCTTCCCACGCACTGAGGAGCCAAGAGAAATCTCTGCTGCCCTCACTTGAAGACACTGCGAGCACTGGCTCCACCATCTCTCCTGGAGTCTCTCCTTGCCGTGTCTCCAAGTGATTAAAACAGGACCACAGCATGACCCACACCTCCCACCTCCAAACCTCTCCTGCTCCTAGAAATCCTTCCCCCCCATCCCTATTCCCCCCAGACACGACAGAGAGCTGAGACACAGAAACAAGAGAAAGGAACATGACAGACAGTCCGCTATGCAAAAAACAAACTGAGGATGAGGACACTCTGGGGAGGACAGGGAGACCTCACCTTGGGTCACTCTCTGGCACATAGGTAGGCACGCACACACACTCACACTCGCATCCTCTCACACACATGGAGGATGCACCACATGTTTCAAGATGGGTCCATGGTAGACTCAAGGGTAGCAGGGGTGGGTTGTCATATCCAGAGACACTGAGTGACAGTGGGGATGTGTGTGTGTGTCATTCACAGGTTACTTTCATGGTTTTCCTCTGTCTCGACAGTCATGGGGGGCAGCCCTCCGTTGTCATTCAGCCGCTTGGCCCTGTAGGTCTCATAGTGGATGTTGTGGGTCACTTCTTTCAGGTCCTGAAGGTGGGTCCTGCAGGGGGCAAGGTGAAGGTGGGGTTAGGAGGAAGATACGATAAGCAAGATGAGCTCAGTCAGTATTAATCTTCTGATGATCATTTTATTCCCCAAGATAAATGGAAGATCTCTTCAGGCAGTCTGGCTAGTGAGCATACCCCTTTCTGCGTGGATTGCATGGGTGCCATCATACATAGCTGAGAGCTGGAGCATCAGCATTCAAGAATACATATGCAGGATGCAGGATATCGGCTGAAATCCCTGTCTGTGCTTGCCAGTGTCCTGCTGCTCACATCTGTGCCAGTGGGACAGCCACTGGCCATCCTGGTATGTCAGAGCAGACATGGTCTTATCTCATCTGAAGCAGAGGTGAGACAAGAAAGCACAAGACAAGCACCAGGAGGGTGTAGCACGTCCACTGCAGATGTTACCTCAGAACAATGCTGTGAACATCATCTTTAGCCTCCATAGAAAGCCTGTGGGCTTGGATTTCTGTGTAGTTTGTGATGGTCACTTGGTTAGGATGTTTTCACTGTAAGACTCAGGGGAAGCATGTCTGCTGCAGAAGGTATCGCAGAACAAAAAGAGGGCAGTGGGGTGATGTCCAAGCATGTCTCAATACCACCATACCAACAGGTGGAATGAGCCACAGGGCTCCATCTTCTAAGAGTGTTTCCTTTATTTTCTTAGTTTTGGTGTTGTTTTAAAACCTTCTTATATTTATAGGGAACTGAGGTGACCCTGGGTCTGCACCTCTTCTACAGAATTTAGGGCAGGTATCACTTGTGCTGAGACAACTCCATGAAACAGAGTAGAAATAAGACTGGACAATGAAATACAGAACTTTCCATTTCCAGGTCATATATTCCAGCACATCTCTCAGCCTGGTAGGACACATGACCTAGGATGTGGTAGTGGCCTCTTTTTCACCGACTCCATCCCAAACCCATTGTCAGCAAAAAATAGAAGCAGTTTCAACCTAATATCCTTAATGGGATATAAGGGGGGGGTGATAGTACCCTGCTTTTCTCCAGGCATCCAGCTCATACATGAAACTAGTACCTACTTCACATAGTGGTCGTGTCACTAAGAGAGGCACTAGAGCATCCAGCCCTTAACTCAGTCTAACCCTACCCCACATAAGTCTTCAGTGCCTGAAATATACTCTATTTTCATTTCCATAGGGGCTATTTCACTCTAAGAGGGTCTCAGGAAGACACCCTGCTCATCAAGAGCAAACTGGTGTGTGACCATGGCCTTACCTGATGACAAAATCTCGAAGTAGGGCAAATTCACAGTGAGTCAGGTTTTCCACTGAAAAAAATAGCAAGCAAATGTTAGGTTTGACTTTTTCCAGCAACCGCTTTCTGGTTACATGGAAGAGCATGGGAAGGTCATTGCTATGGGGCAGGTTCTGGTGGGCAGAGCCTGCATACTTCAGAAGGGACAGACAGCTATCTGAAAGGCACAGTCAGGCATTGAGGAGACATGCTAACAGATGCTGAGCAGTCATGTGTGCAATTGTATTTGAAAACCAAGGCAGCCTCAGGACCTCAGCCTCACACACGGTGCTGTTCAGAGTGGCTCCAGCTCCTACCAGTTGGCAGCAGGGGTACCACATTGACCATGCCAGTTCCCTCCCAACAGTGCTATTTGAGCATTCTCCTCTTGCTTGGTTTCAAAAAGTTTATCACAAAAGGGATGGGAAGGTGGCCATGGGACATGCCGTCTGGATCCTGGTTTATTACTGGGGCCTGCAGAGAAACTTTCAGCTCCCAGAAACAAGGGATTCTTTTACCTTCAATGATTCCCCAAGGTGTTTTCCTGCCCAGGACTCTTTTGCCATTCACTTGGTATTCCTTGTCGCTGCCCACTACTGCAAAGGGCATGCTTTCCTGCTGGGGAGAGACATGTGCAGAGATCTATTGAACCCATTCCAGAGAGCAGCACAGTCACTGTTCCCCATCTGCTTTCCTCCTCTCAGCTCACCAAACATAAGGCCTTTTCCAAGAGGAGAGATTCTCCAGGACAACACTGGCAGTCCTCTTTACCCTTGCACTCCCCAAGCTTAGTGGGTAGTTTGCAGCAGTGCAAAGACTCTGATGGGGCAGGGGGGAAGAGCTTTTCTGTTCCCATCTCCAGCATTTCTGAAGAGGGGGATAACCAAATAAGAAGTACCTTGGCTGGTACTTCTTACGAGGGTCTGTCAGCCCAGCATTATCCATATAGAGAATTTGCCCTGTTTCTCAACCAGGTTGTAGTTCTCCACCAGAAGAAGGAGATAACTCAAAATAATCCTCCCCAGCAAGACACATGAACATTCAACAAGTTTAATGTCTGAAATGGTTGTACTGAGGAAGACCAGAAATGGGGTGGGGATGCAGCTTTCCTGGGAAGTGGGACAGTAGGTGAGGCTATTGGTGACTGAGACTCTTAGCACAGGGAGAAACCATTCATTTCCAGAACACAGGTGCTGGATGTTCATAGATTCGCTCTGCTTTATAGTATCACTGGGCCTGGGAAGGGACTGCAGTTACCAAAGGAGCGGAGATCAAAAAGCAGTTTATTTCTTACATGTGATGCTGAAGTGCAGAACAAAATGTGGTTGGTGCTCTCGTCAAAACCAGTAACTGTTTGGAGAAGGAGCAAAACCCATCTAGTCTTCTCCAGAATTTGTAATATATTGCCAAATGGGAAATGATTAATAAGATGGACAAGGTGGGAATTTCTGCTGGGGCTGTGACAGTTGGGGCAGTCAAAAGGGCAATTGTCAGGGAGCAGTACAAGAGTTTCTTGAGGACTGTGTGGATGCCAGTCTATTTTCAATAAGAGCCTAGCTACAAAAATGATGGGTGGGATAACAAAATGCACTAGCATCACGAGGCCAAGAGGTGTTGTCAGTACGAAAGCAGCCTGGGTTATTATATGGGAAGATGTAAGTTTGAGGCACAAAGAGCAGCATTTTGGGAATAACAGCAAGAATTTCTGCTACAACTTCAGAGCTCATGAGCAAGTAGTGTCTGAGGGAGTGGAAGGACCCCATGTGCTAGTCAGATGCAGAATGACCATGAGCCACCAGCGTGATACAATTGTTTAAAATGCACATGTGGTCCATGGGTTTAGCAGTTCAGATCTCAGGAGAGATGGGAGAGCATCGGGTACCAGCACCAGTGCTACAAAATCAAATCAAACTGGAGCAGTCACAGGAAAAAGTGACTAGGAGCATGGACTACTGAGGAATGGAAGGCTCATCCAAAGAAGCTTGTCTCCTTTAGCTGACCAGAAGGTCCCTACATCTGTTGCATCTTTCATTCATGAACCAAGAAGCACTTAAAAACCTCTAGTGACACATGTCCATTTTACACTTGTTAAATATGACAAGCCCTCATCCCCCCTTCCCCTCCCATGATAAAATGTTTCCTACCCTGATTTTGTCGTTCTCTGTTTTATCCTCCAAGTCCTCATCAAACTCTTTCTGGGGGTAAAACTCGATCCCATTTACTTCTAGCTCTTTGCGTACCTGGGCAGAGACACATCTTGGAGCACAAAGCAACACAAAGCTGAGGGAAAGGCAGGTGGGGTGTCTGGGCAAACACATCTGGGACATCCTTCCAGCAGGCAGGGGCTGGAGGGATTGTGCCTGGGAACTGTGCAGCAAAGTGAGGACACACAGAGGCAATGATGAGTCTTTCTTCCCAACCCCCAGTTACTTGTCTTGCTCTGCTGTTCCCGTGACACTAGATGACACAGGGATACACGTTTCTTCCCCCTCTAACAGATGCCTTTCTTGCCACAAACAGCTGCATCTTCAGGACTTACCCACCAACCCAGCACTAGACTCTGCGCATGCCCCAGGGACTGTGCTGCAATCCCAGGAAGAAGCATAGCGTGCATTTCTCCCACCTCCAAGCCAGGGCAGGGAAGGATCTCATGCAGGAGAGGAGATACTCACTCTTTGTTTGAACTCAGTCTTTTCCTCCAAGGTCATGGTGTCAGCCTTGGCAATAACTGGGATGATGTTCACTACTTTGCTGAGATGTTTCATAAACTCCAGGTCCAAAGGCCGCAGGCTGCAGCCCAAGGGGGAACAACATGGAAAGGGTCACTTTACCCTCCTCCCCTTTCATCCTAGTGACTCTCCCAGCATCAGGGCATCAATTAACCCCCCTTGTACGTACCCTGCTTGCCACCACTGTGCTCTCATTTCCTTCTTCCTATCCATCCTGCCCTCTCCCAAAAAACAGTGGTATTTCTCCTGCCCTTGTTATCCTAGACCCTTCCAAGCCCCACAGCACTCGAAATTAAGCTAAACAGTGGCCAGTCCTGCAGGCAGGACCCCTGGGCCTGAGATGGAACAGTGCAGGGTATGTATCTGGTACAGAGCACTGAGGACTTGAGGAAGGATGGGGGACTGTGTACATACGAGTGGCCTGTGGGGGAGATGAAGTAGAGGCAGCAGTGCACTCGCGTGTCTGGAATTCGTTTCTTCCTTGCAATATTCACCTCCTCTTTCAGAAATTTTTCATATTGCTCATTGATGTATTTCTCAATAGGCTCCCAGCTGTTAAGGTGGGAGAGAGAGATGAATAGACAGGTACAAATCTCCACATGTTCCTGCCTACAGTGTTCCTAGCTCTGACAGCAGCAAAGCACACTCAGGCATAAAAAATACCCACCACAAGCATCTCACCATTAGCTGAGATGTTTAAGAGTTTCTGTAACTGGGCACAGAAATAGGCACTTCCTATGTAATGTGTGCATACCCCCGAGCATGCACACAGACCCAAGGTGCTCACAGTTCCATGTCCCCACTACTGGCTCCCTAAGTGCAATAGGAGTCCCAGGTGCTTTCCAGGCCAAGTAGATGAGAGTTGCTCCATATACCACCTCAACTCCAGCCCTTTCTGTGACACAAGGTCTTGACCATGTAAAACTCACCAGTTCTCGTTGTTGATCTGGTCCCCAAATCCTGGTGTGTCAATCACTGTCAGCTTCATTTTGACACCGCCTTCTTCAATGACTGGGAAAGACATTGCAAACAATCAATAAACCTCCCAGGGCACTGCTCATGTTTCTGTACCCTACAAGGGAACAAGAGTGCTCTGCCTTCATCCCTGCCCAGCAAGCATGACCAGGCTAGGCTGGGTCATGCCTCAACAGTGGTGACCCCCACTTGCATTTCTGACACCAAATTTTGCTGACCTCTGCACCAAAGCCACCTTATACTACTCTGCCACAGGAAAATGGATTTGTGCTCAGTTTGTGGCCCAGAGCTAGTACCTGTCTTACACAACTTGTCCTCCCCATCCTGAATCTGAGATGATACACATTACTCTGCACCACTGTAGAAGCTGTGCTGATGCTTTGCCATGAGGAGATGTATTCTACCAAACTTGGGATGGGAACCCACTAATGCAGCTTGTATTGACTATTAAGTGTCCGCAGGTGGGAATGACTTACAGCAGGGCTTAATCCGCATATGTAGACTAATGTGTTGGCAGAAGAAACATCTATAACTCTTTTTCTACCCCTCACTTTTAGCTGTGGCATCAGTGGCATCACTGTTTAAGAAAAGCCATGGCTGGATCTGAGGCCATCTAAAACTGACACTTGTCCTTTAGCTTCCCATGAATAAAGGACTGCCTAATACCAAAGAACTGTTTGCATAAACTACTGGGGTCTTCTGCAAGACTGTGCTGAAGCATAAGTATTGCTTCACCCCAGCAGCCTGGCTCTTACCATGCCCAATGGCTTTGATCTCCACTGTCTTGGGGATCTTCTCCTCCCGGTTCCATCCTGAAGATTTGCGGCTCACCTGGGATTTGAAGAGGGTGTTCACCAATGTAGATTTTCCCAGTCCACTCTGACCTGAGGATTGCAAAGAGGAAGCCTATGACATGTGCCACAGCCCTGCAATGACAGCAGGCCCAGGGGATGGAGCCAGGCTGGCAGGAGAAGGGACTGCAGGGGTCTCCTTGCCTTGTGCAGGCTCTCCTTTCCCCTGCACCAACTCCTCTCTGCAGGGCTTGCCCTCCCACCTGACCCCATAGGAGAGTCCCTGGCCATGGTTCCCAGTACCTCAACTGCTACGTGCCTACCTACAACCATGATGTTGAAGTCAAAACCTGTCTTCATTGTTTTCTTACGCATCTGCTCAATGATGGTGTCTATACCGATGTAGCCCAGCAAGTTGGCGTTAATGCCCATGGGTTTCATTGGTACGACTGGTTTTTGTCGTGGCTCTGGGACCAGCTCAGACATGGCTGCTTCGTTTTTGTTCTCCACTGGTCCTACATAGGGAGAAAGATTGAAAAATCATCATTAAGGTGTAATAAGGACCCCCTTGCTGACTTGTCACAGGGACTGAGGGCAACTTTGAGCATCCATTTCAAGGGTACTTGATGACTGGATGGCAAGATTGTAGCAGTAAGAAGTTCCTCTTCAGGGAGGAACATCTACTTGAATTTCCAGCACACCCTTCAATGTATCATACCAGATGAGGAGGTAGAGAAATGGGGTTTGTTGAGCATGCAGCATGCTGAATGCTACCTCAGCACGAGGTGAACCTGGCTGGGTACCTATTTGGGTGCCCAAAGTTCTGTGTGTGCCTCCTCAGTTTTGTCTCCCAGTTCTTACCAGGTTCACCAGTGTTTTGCCCCTCCAAGTTTAGCATGAAATTCGCAGTGGAACAGACTTCCAAAAACTATCATGTGTCAAGTCCTGTCATTGAAACAAAGTTTGGGATTTACCATGAGGACTTCAAAGCTTAGACCTTGCCAGGGACAGCTGCATTATTGCCTGTGCTGTGAAGGCTGAGTTCCTCAGAGAAAGGCAGTGATGGAAGTGCAAAGCATGGTCACAACCTCTGCACTTACCTCCCACCCATAGATCAATGGGTTTTGTTATGCTCAAGAAACTAATCATTGTGACCAATAAACGAATTATCTGCATCTTTCCCTCCTCACTTCTTCCATGTAAAACAAACAGGCAAAGAGAAAGCTCCTGCTGGCTTTATGGGCTCCCTGACTCTTTCAGGTGATGGCACACACTGCTTGAGGTGGGCCTCATCCATTTATCTCCATCTCTTGTCTCATTAGCGAGCAGCCCCCACCCGCTGGGAGGAAGCTGGAGGTTGGGAGAGAACATGACATGGGATAAAAGCTGTAATTGATGGGGAAGGGAGGCATGAGGGATAAATCTAGAAAGGAAGATGAAGGGGATGGGAATCAAATACCTTTCATACACAGACCAGCTGCAAACTAAAGCCTCTCCCACTCTAATTACTTGACTCCCCCATGCTTTGTCTCATTAGATGGTTATTTTCCCAGGACAGGGACAGCATCTGTTTTTGCTTGCTAAGCACTCCACTTGTTTTGGAGGCCACTTCAGTTGAAGTATCTCACACTAAATTATCCCTTTCCATCATTCGGTGGAGTTTTTCGCTCCACTCAGCAGAACCCATTGGCTGCAGAGGAGGATGTGAGAAGCCAGGCAAGCGACTGCCATTCAGTGGGTGATGGATGCTGCTTGGAGAGGAAGGTGATTCAGAGGTCACCAGGCTGGGGACACTGGCAGCACCAGTTCAGGGTCCTTGTGACAGCTCAGCCGGGCCAGGCAGAGACCGGGGCTGGGGAGAGGTCAGAGTGATGTTGTTTGAGGACAGGGTTAGGCTGCATGGGTGGCTGGTGACCCTGCCCAGCATTTCCACATCAAAGCCCTTACATAGGCACAAGGGCTGCTCTACACAGTGAAGATTTTACATTGTATGTAATCTTTAATACCCCATGATCATGTGCTGAGGGCGGACCTTGTGGAAGGGCCACCACTGTCAGGGAGAAGGGTGCCTCCACCCAGCCCCTTTGACACCACTTGGTAAGTTTTTTATGTTAGAGTGGGAGAAGGGATGTTCCCCCTGTGGGAGAGGGTGGTAGCACTTCCACCCATGCACAGCACTGTGGATAACGTCTGAAGGTTCTTGTACCTTCACCTTGCTGGCAGGGGAGAGCTCTGCTGGAGATGGTCCCTCACTCTGAGCTATCACCATCCTCTCCTGAAGCAGCGAGCAGTAGCCTGGGGGGACCAGAGCACAAGATGGACTGTTGGCTTGAGCCAGGTTGGCAACTCAGAGCACCTCATGCTGCCGGGCAGCTGCCGGGGGAGCAGCCTGCCCAGCCAAATGCTTCCCAGCTGCAGTCTGCTCTTGCACCCATCACGGCTCGTCTGTGCCTTCCCTGCTGACGGAGCACCCCCTGGGGCTCCTGCTGTCTTTTCCCAGCTTTCTCAAAGCTGCTGCCAGCCAGGAGAGCCCTGCACAGCATGGTGGACCAAGGCAGCCAGCTCTCTTGCACTCTGCCCTTTGCCCCTCCTCACCCAGGTACAGGACCTGTGCCATAGTCATGTGGCTGTGCCATGCCCCTCATCCTGCTGCAGCATCCTCCAGTGCACAGCTCACAGAGACCTGCTCTCGTCCCACCTACTCCAAAGACAGGGAGAAGAGAGAATGAGAGAGGGAATGATGTGGGGAAATGGGGCAGGGGATTGTGGCCCCAGTAGCGCACTTGCCTACTGCAGTAATGGGGGCAAATAAACACCAGAGGTGGACAGGGAGCAGGATAAGGTGAGAAGAAAGCCCAGCTGAGCAGCTGCATGGGATGACTGCACGACCTGGCTGCAACCCTTTTGCTGCCTGGGCTGTAGCTTGTCTTCAGGGAATCTATTGCCCTCTCTTTTATGCCTCCTTATTCTTACACAGGGAGGAGGAAGCAGGTAAATTGCTGGCAGCCAACCTCAAGGCTCACTAAGAAGTTCATAGCTCATACCTCAATCTCACCGAAGGATGCTTTGCCCAGAGCCAGGAGATGTTCCCAACTCTGCTGTGGACATTCAATATGTGGCCATCTGTTTGCAGGCTTTACTGCTGGAGCCAGGAGCTTGCAGCAGCTGGAGCAGATATTTCAGAGTCAGGTTCCTGACCACCTATATAAAGCCCTGAGATCAAGAGAAAAGATCTGCAGAAGACTCCTTAAACATTTCCTGGATTTTCCATCAGTGATGTTGCCCTGAGCATTTGATTTTGGACATTCAAGGTCTCAGTGTAGGCACCCTCCCTTTTAACTCTCTTTCCACACAGCCTCGGGCAGGGAAGCCCCATTTTGCAAAGAGGTGCCCAAGGGCTCAGCTTTCCACACACAGTTTTCCGCTTCTTGACTCCCACAGAGGAGTCCAAGGAGCCAGCTGAGGAGCAGCTTGCTGGGGAGGTCAGGGTCTGCAAAAACCAAGGCAGAGCTATGACAACCTCCTTGAGACATGAAACGTGCCTACTTGGTCTCTTGGGAATGGCTCCGCTTCACATGCAGTAATGCTAATGCCGCTAGGAAACCTCATTAGTGCCCTGAATGACTGGTCAAGGGGTACTATTGTGCATGCTAGGCACATCCTGGCCCCTCCAGATGTCTGCTGTAATGAATACATGATAGGGTACTACAGCCAGTACAGCTGATAATGAATAGAGGGTTAGCCAAGGTTAACCACTTGCATCCGCTGCTTGCATTGTCACCCTTTTCCTTGCCACTTAGTTCCATGTGCTAAGCCAAGTTCATTTAAGAGGTCATTGCTGCCTGGTTCCTGGTGGGAGCTGGCTTGGGCTGGGCTGACAGGGGATAATCTCTGGCTCATAGGAGATGCTCCACTTGGCTCTGGAGCAGGGAGAGGTGCAGCATCTGGGACCAGGGAGGGCAGAGCCAGAAGGGCAATGGGTGCCTGGAGAGGTCCCCATGGTCCCAGCTGGCTCCTCCTTCTAACACCCCCTTATCCACCCCAAAACCACTCCCTGAAAGGCTGATGTACATGTCCAGCTGCAAACACCACTCCTGAAGCACACGCTTCACATCTGCCTACCTCGTGTTCACAGCAGATAGCTGGGGACAGAGGTGGCCCTGCGGGTCCCTTAGGGGCTCAGATAGCTGGGACTAACATCTACTCTGTCCCCATAACCCAGATACAGTAGCATCCCCTCCCCCTGCCTTCCCATCCTTTGTCTAAGTGGTAAGAGGGAGGGAGGGCTGCAAACAGTTGCTCACCACAGCCCAGCTTCCAGCAAGGAAAGGCTATTTAACCCCCACATGGACAACCTCCTGGCAGCTCCCGTGTGGCATGAGGCTGTCCTGCTCTGGCTGGAGGCAGAAATCGACACATGAGTCTCACCCCAGCCCCTTCCACTTGCATGGCTCTGGACCCACAGTTCCACTGCCTGCAAACATGGAACAGGGAGGAAGGATGGGGTTGGAGCTTGAAGGTGTCTGACAGGGGTAACACCAGGTTCCTGGGAAGAAAAGCCAGCAGCTCCTTCAATAGCCCTTCCTCCCTGGGGCTTGCAGGCATTGCTTCTGATCTGAAGGTGCTGGACTGAGCATCCCTCTACTGGAAAATCCCTTTTACCCCTCAGTTTCTGTGATGACCCAGGCATTTCTCCCAGTTGTGCAGTGCAAAGGCTAAGCTGTGCCGGATGCACTGCGTGACCTCAGGGTGCAGAACAGAGCCATTTTTCTTACCAGATCTTTTTGCCTGGCCTGAGGACCGCTGAACATTTCCAGTGAAGCAGGGAAACTCATCCCAGTCCTTCAGCTGCTGCAGCCTTCCTGGCAGCAACCTTCCTTCCCTTCAGTGCTCTGCAGAGGGCTCAGGCAGGAGCCTGGCTCTGCCAGGGCCGCAGTGAAATCTAGGGCAGTGTGTGCTGAAGGTTCTCTGGAAGTGAAGGGGCTGGAGGTGAAGGGGCCGGGCACGTCCCCAGCCCCGCCGCTGCAGGGTTAGATGCTCACCTCAGCCCCAGCTGTACCCAGACTGCCAGTCCCCGGCCGTGCATCTCTTACCCCATAGCCCGGCTCACCCCTGGGTGGCACGGCTGTACCACAGGGCGAGAGGATGCTGAGCACCCCTGGACCACCGCAGCTGCCTGTGCTCCTGCCCGCCTTCCCGCCCGTGCAGGGCCTCCCTGCCCGCCGCTGGCTCCTGCACAGATGCCCAAGGAGCAGCACAGGATATTGCCCCTGCAGCCGCTGCCTGTCACTAGCAAGGGACAAGCCAGCCGACGAGCAGCTTGTGGGCTTCCTGCAGCCCTGGACCAGCTCGGATTATCTCTTTCAAAGCAGCCCCTGACGGCAGCTACTCCAGATCAGATCCGCAAACAGCCCATCTCATTCTCCTTCATGCCAGACTGCTGCCACCAAAAGGAAAAACGAAGACAGACAAAGCCAGGACCGATTTCCCCTGCTGCCCTTCGGGGTTATTCCTCCTCCGTGGCCAGAGCTGGGCAGTATGGAAGCACAGCGGAGGGTGCCTGCACAAAAAGCCCCAGCGGCGTCCCTCCGGCATCGCCCAGCCCTGCCAAGCCCAGAGCATCCTACCTTTGAACATGAAGCTTCCTTTGTCTCCGAATCCTCGCCCAAGGGGGTGGGTTTCCCCTTACTTTCCTAGCCTGACGCTGGCAGGGCACGGTGGGCTACGAGGCGCCGCTTTTACCTCCCTCTTTCTTCCCTGTATCCTCTTCTCCCCACCTCTCCTTCCCCTCCTTCTCCAGTGGCTATTTCAGCGGAGAGGGGATGCTGGTGCTGCTCCTGCTGCCATCGTCATGTGACCTGAATATTAAACATCGCCGCAAAATCTCCCCCCGCGCACCCTCCCCGGCTCCATCCCGGGCCCCGGCCCCTCCGGGGGGGCGAACAACCACCGGGATGGGGACAGCACCGCCAATGGGCCCCCTCCGTGCCCTGGAGGGGCCCCCCTTGCACACCCACATTACACAGGCCTTTTCTTACCCCTTTCCCTCCCAATTCCCCAGCGTTTTCAGCATCTCTGCTTGTTTAGGGAGGAAGATCTTTAACCCTTCACAGCTTGGCTCTGGCAGGGCACTCAAGGGCACTCTTTTCCCCTAGGTATTTATTGCAAGGCCTCCCTTCTGCTTTCCCGGAGGAGGGAAATTAGGAATGTTTTGGCTCATCAGAAGTGACTTGCCCTTCAGATCCGCTTGTGGAGGCGTGAGAAACCTTCTCTCTTCTGGAGCTGTGACTCCTGGCTCTCAGCCCGTGGTGCAGAGGCAGAGCGAGCGCTGTCCCCTCTGTGTGTGTGTGTACACGTGTGCATGAGTGTGTACGTGCGTGTGTGTTCATGTGTGTGGTGAGCAGGAAGAGGCGCTGCCCATGGGCCATGCTGGGGTACGCAGGTCACATCCCGTGTGCCCCCGCAGGCATACACACATGCCTGCACTGCCCACCTGCATGTGCCCAGTGGATGTGCTTGCATCTGGAGAGGGGGCACATCCTGGAGGGGGATGCCCCTTCCCCTCTCTGTGTTTCCTTCTCCTGCATTCTACAAGAAATCTGGAAAGGGACTTTTTACAAGAGCAAGTAGTGACAGAACAAGGGGGAATGGATATAAACAGTCAGAGGAGAGATTTAGATTAGACAGTGGGGAAAAAAACCTGGAACTGCCCAAGGAAGTTGTGACTGCCCCATCCCTGGCAGCGTTCAAGGACAGGTTGGACACAGGGCCTTGGAGCAACCTGCTCTAGCAGAAGGTGCCCCTGCCCATGGCATGGAGTAGGAACTGGATGCGCTTTAATGTCCCTTGCAACCCAAACCATTCTGTGAGTCTGTTTGTGAGCCCTGGCTGCACTCTGCCCCTGCAATGCTGTGCTGGGGCCAGGGCAAAAAGGAAACTGCACCCTCTGTGGGTTACAGGACCATTTAGGAATCACTGTCAGTCATTACCCAGAGTAGGCTGAGTGGTCCACAGCCTGGCTGCCTAAGACAGATGACAGACAGAGAAACATCCCAGCACCCCCAGCATCTCCTGTCATGGTGCCCATGGCTGTCCATTTCCTTGCTGAGTGCCAGGCTCACCTCCACACAGGCTCACCTCCTGTCTGCCTTTGCCCACCCACATTCCCAGTGTAGGGAAAGGAGAAATGGCCTCCAAGGAAGGAATTGCTCCCCATCCTCCCCATGTCCCCCCATTGCTCCCGCAGGGCCCTGCCCCATGCCAAGCCCCATGGCACTACCAAGGCACCCCTTTGCGCCTCCCTCCCCCCTTGCCCAGCCCATCCCAGCAGCAGAGACCCACCGGAACATGGTGGGGCGCAGGGAACCCCCATCTTCATCACCAGGGAGGCTTCGGCCCCGCCACATCGCTGGGACCCCGAGGCCACTGTGGGCCGAGGCCGAGGGGGGACGGGGGTGATGGGGGCCGGACCCCGCAGCCGCTCCCAGGGGAGCCCCCCGGCATCCACACTGGCCTGGCGCAGGGTGACCGAGAGGCAGCTCCGCTTCGTGGGGGCACCAAGGGGGCTGTCCCGCCGCTGCGACGGGGTCGGGATGCGACTGGGGCCGCCTGGAACGGGCAGGTGGCCGCGGTGATGGGCGACGTCCTCCTCCATGGCTGCAAGAACGAGGGCAGGGTCCCGGCGGTCCCCCCTGCCGGGGCCGCGGCGTCCCGGGGCGCAGCTCCCCGGCAGCGCTGCCCAGCGGCCAGCCCGCCTCCGGGCAGGACAATAGCGAGCCTGTGCCCTGTGCCCACGCCTAGCGCTGCGGCCGCTCCTGCCCCTGCCCTGGCGCCTTCCTGGCTCCGTGCCATGGGCAGCCCCACGGCACAGCCCCTGCCCTGCTCTCCTGGTGGGAGGTGATGGAGCAGTGCAGACCCACCGGGTCAGGCCGGTGCTGGCTGCTCCCAAGGACAACCGGGGTGATTGGGAAAAAAAAAAAAAGAAAAAAAAAAAAGAAAATCTCTGAATTTTTTAAATGTTTCTCCATCCTCTCACCCCCCCCCCCCCCCCCTTCAAATAGCAAATTTCAGTTACAGGATTATGCCCTCCTGAGAAAGTTCGCTCATCAGGCGTTCATCAAGGTTAACGCTTCTTTCCTTTACTCTGGTTTTCTTCTGCTGCTTCATTATACTGATTGTTTCTTAATTTTGTCAGCTTCGGGGTCGAGCAAGCAGCTTTCCACTGTGCACCTTCCTCACCATGAAAGAGACTTCGAAGGGCAATGCAGTGACAAAGGAAGGAAGAAGAAAAGTGTTTTGGTGGAACAGGATGAGAATATGTGTGTTTTGTTGGGCAAATGGGAGCAAAGAGGAGAGATGGGCACACGTAGCACGCAAAGCATGGCACCCACAGTGGCATGTCAGGTCATGCACCCAGCCTTTGGGTGGCCAGGGCTGAGGGCTGGAGGGATAACAACAAGCTGTGAGGAGTGCTGGGGATAAGGACAAACTAACTTCTCTGCTACTTTAAAGGCAAAGAGACAGAGAAGGTGGAAAAGACCAACCTGATCCTGGGCAGTATGCCCAGCACTGAGTATCTTGCCTGATGCTTTACACAGTTTAATTCAGTGACTATTTCCCTCTCCCCTGAGGTCTCTCTGGCTGCACAGGTCCCATAGGGGTGTCACAGTCTCAGTTTTCAGGCAGTGTTTGCATTTGGCTGAATTATTCCTAGATAGCCCTGTGGCATAACCGGCACAGACACCACGCGGATGAGGACCTACCCTGCTGTAAAGGAAACCTCACTGCACGCTGGTCCTTGCTACCTGCCTGGAGCTGCAGGGAGGCAGCTTCCAGGGGGAACAACAGGAAAAACGAGCATTGGCCACGCATTTTGTCACATAACTTTATTCCACTGGGGAGGGCTTTGACACCGCTGGCAATAAAGTCCTTCATACACATGGAAAATACCTGGCTTAATATTGGCTGCATTAGGACTGACAGCGCGAGACAAGCCAGAGGAGGTGAACAACCAGCTTCTCTCTAGTCCAGCCCTGACCTGTTTGTTGTCTTCTTTTTGCTTGGTTTCTATAGCAAGTCATGAGCAGAGCGGAGGTGAGAACAGGCAGGACAGCACTCAGAGGGGGGCGCAGAGGAGGGCACAGGGGAGCCCCACCACACCACGGATGCCGGCCGGGTGAGGGCAGCAGCAGCAGACCCAGCCCTTCGGTTTTACCGGGCTGGTGGCTTTCCCTCTTCTCTTCCCACTCAGCGGGTGAAAGCAGGTTTGGAGAAGGTGCGATGGCAGAGCAGTCTGCACTGGCTCAGGCCCCAGAGACCAGACCCCCCTTCCCACAGGGACGGTGTAACCTGTCCCTGGTGACTCCAAGCCCCTCAGCTCCAGTACAGAGTGCTTTATTGCTACACCATGTCTCAGCTGGGGTCCGTGCTCAGTGCTGCCCCAGCTACAAGGGAGTGGAGGTGAGGAAGAAGGCTTCCAAGCTGGCGCTTGGAGATATGGCTGTGTTGTGCCAGAGGGCAGGGGATGTGAGCCATGCAGACCATGCAGCCCAGCCCCACGGCATTTCCCTTTCACAGCTCAAGTCACCAAGGCACAAAAATACATGGGATTTACCTGTTTCAGGCTGCACCTGCACTTTGAGCAATTGCTTGCCAGGGCAAGCATTACTTTGGGAACAGGAGTAATCTCACTCACTGCATCTCCCTGCAGAGCAAGACTCCACAGTTAGGGTACTCACATCTCTGTTTTTTGGCTGAATGTAAGGACTGAATGAGGGATGAAATGTCCCAGAAAGACTCAAGAATATTTGCAGGATGTTCTGACCCATTCCTTCCTCAGCCAGAAACCATAGAGCTAGAAATTAATTTTCATCCCCAGAGAATTACCCACGGACCATCACTCACTCAAACCAGCCCAGGACACCCTCCTCCTTTCTTTGGGAATAGAAGAGAAACCTTCCATTGACGGGTTCACAGGAGAAACTGAGTGACATGAGCCCATCTAGGACACATGGCAGATTCAGGCAGCTGGCTTGAGAGACTCCTGCTGCCCAAAGCAGCCATCAGGGACTAAACAGAGACAGCACCCTGGGGATGTGGGTCACTCTGCTACTGGCAGGTTCATGAGGCGGCATGGGATGCACAGACTCATGCAGATGTGGTGGTGGCATTGTCTGACATCCCCTGGGACATTAGGAGTGGGGCACACAGGGCCCTGCATGTCCAGGGTACTCACTGCTGCACCCACTGCATCCAAAGGGTGGGTGTTGGGGTAGTAGGAGAGGTGATGAGAGGCTTTTGAGACAACCTGCTGCCACAGGTTCAGAGCTCTCCCAAACCTGCCTGTACACACTGGGCATTGCACTGGCTGGGCTGGCAGGGAGGGAGAAGGTATGATTACCAAGGGACCTTTCATTTGAGTCATTCACCAGTCTTGGCCATGGGAAGGAGCAGAAGTCCTTGGCTGGGTGAGGGCTATGAGCATGTGGGAAGCCCTGAGCCTACAGTGCCACACAAACCTTGCCTAAGAAACAAAGGGGCAGAAAGGTGAGTGGTGAGTACAAAACTCAGACCAGCAAAGAGCAAAGCTGCTATCAGCACAGCTTGCACAGGGCCGGACTGTCATCCGTGCTGAGGCTTGCAGACTGCTGTCCATGCAGGAGAGGCTCTTCTGGACTGGATGGGCAGCGTGTCAAACCTCGGGCACCCCAAAGGCCAGGTTGTCCCGAATCATCAGTGTCTTCCGAAGGTCTCGTTCCATTATCGGCCTCTGAGTTCGCCACTTATGGGCTTCCTGGAGTCCTGGCTCAAAGTAGTAAATGCAAGCTCCAAAGCCCACCAGGATGAGAATAGAGATCATCAGATACACCGGCACAAACCAATCCAAGAAGTGGGGCATGGCTGCCAGAGAAAAGGCAAGAAACCCCATGCAGTGTAAGCACCCAAGAAACACAACAAGCTTCATGATGAGACACCTGCCCCATCAGCAGGGCCCAGCCTCCCTACACCCTTCCTCACTGCCCCACCACACTCTCGTTTGTGCTAGGTCGCACACCAAGGCACTTCAGCCTTTGGAAGAGAGCAATCCCTTTGGCTCATTGCTGGCACCCCCTCACTGAGTGGCAGTCCTGCTCCCTCCCCATAGACAGGGGTGAGCCTGAGCCCCCAGCCCTGCTCCTCATCTGCTTGTAGGGGATTCTGCTGCTCTTTTGCCTGATGCTCCATGACCCCTCTGAATACCCAGTCTGAGCTGGTCTGGCTTGGGGTTGAGCCCTTCCTTGCTGCTCACCTATTTGGTGTCCCGCTTTGCCAAGGCTCAAGGACCTTGCAACGCTTGGCTGAACAGAGCCCAGATCCCACATCACATCAGGTGCTGGGCAGCGGGAGCCACTTACCAGGGGCAGCCGATCTGTCTTGCCAGGAACCCCTTGCCACCCAGGAATGAGGTGCCGAGTCTGCAGCAGTGCTGCCCTGGGGGACAAAAAACAACATAGACGCATGATCACTGTCGATCCGGTGCTAAAAATGAGTGAGGAGGACAGAAAACCTTTTCCTGCCTGGCCACCAAGGCTGAGGCTTTATGGAGGGGCAGGCAGATGGGGCTCCAGCCCCACAACCTGCTGGTGCCCTGGCCAACATACACCCTGACTCAGGGCAATTTAAAAGCTGTAATGGCACCATGTTTGTGCCCAGCTCTTATCCCCATCCTTTGCGATGGCGCAATCCGCATTACAACCCACAGTAGTGCCAGGCTCAGGCACAAAAAGCAGCCCTACAGGCTTGCCCTCCAGTGAGGGTGTTGAAATGCCCCTTGATTTCAGTGGCAACAGATAAGGCAGAGCTGCACCCATGCCAAGCTCCTGCTTTTCCAGATACCTGAAAGATGCCACCTGCAACTGTCACCCAAGACACCCCTCAGCCTGCAACCTCATGTCCACTGCCTTCCTTGTGTGGGGCACTTAAGGGGAGGCTGGGGAGAGCTCTGAGCATCTCCATCCTCTTTCCTGCTTCTGGCCTGTGTTTCCTCCCACTTACTGGCACGGATGTTGATACTTATCTGTTCTCCTTGCCTGACAGGGAAGACCTCAGAGGATTTTGCCTCCTCCTACCATGCTGTTTGGCTTTCAGCAGCCACTGGATTTGCTGCTCATGGTGCTGCCCCTACCATTGCCAAGTCCTGGAGGACTTTTTCCATCTCGCTCTCAATGATTCACGCCTCCCTTTTGCCAGGTCCTTGCTCCACCTGATCAAGAGCAAGGGGACTGGGCAGCTCAGCATCAGCCACCATATGGCTGGGAGCAAAAGGCAGTCTTGGTGCTGCTCCCACCTCTTCACGGCTGCCTCTGCCTCCCTCAGGAGAAGCTCCCTGCCCCAGCCTGCAGTAACATTGCAGATGTGTTGTGGGGAGCAGGGATCCTGCTGTGGGGCTTCCAGAAGGAATTAAGCACAGACCATGCCTCCTGACAGGAGTCTGAGGTCCAGGTTTGGCAAGAGGCCCCTCAGTGCAACTTTCCTCCATGCTCTGCAGAAGCAGCTCCTGTGCACCCCCTGCACCCCTCAGCTGCTGCAGCCAGGCTGGAGGACAAGGATGCTGCAAACCCCTCTTCCAGAGGTGCCTCTGCCATCAGCCCCAGCTCATGACACCAATGGTCAGAAAAGGTGACTCGGGCTTGGGGCCCCCGGTGCAACGGGAGAAAAGCCAGCAACCTCATTTCCTTCCCTGACCGTCTGCTTTCCAAACCTGGGAGTGAAGCTGCCATCCAAAAAGTACCGCAATAAAAAGCAGCCTTACAGACTTCCCAATTTATCCTTTCTCTGTAGCCGGCAGCGCCAGCACTTCCCAGCTCCTCGCCAGCAGCCTATTCTTCAGTCTACTTGCTATGCAGCCCTCACCTTGTGCTGCTTCCCCCCTCACTCGCCTGTCCCTAGCCCCAGTGAAGGATCCTGGCCATGGCTAAGCTGAGGTGTCATTCCCCACACACACAGCCTCTGCAGGACTAACCCAGCAAAGCCCTTGCTCTTGTCAGGTGGGTGAGCAGATTTTGGCTGAAAATGCTGAAAAGAGGGAGTTTTAGTCAAAGATGTCAGCTTTCTGGAGCAGCCCTGCATATATTAAATGTGCCTTAACCCTTGCTGGACCAGTAGTACTCAGCACCCCATTTGCAATGGGACATCTGTGACCTCCCAGAGACAATGTAAGTGTTCTTGGTCCTTCATCTGAGGCAGCATCTCACAGAGGTAAGCTGACTGACCCTTTAGAAAACTCTGCTACATGTGTCATTCCAGTCCCTCTCCTTCAATGTCACCCCTGCATCCCTTCATGCCACCTCCTGCTGCCCCCCCCCCCCCCATGTGCTGTGGGTGCCCTTGTGATGGGCAACCCAGGGGCATACTGAAAGTGACCTGGCAGAAACTGCTCAGGAGAGGCCAGGAGCAGGGAGAGGGGGCTTGCAGGGGACATGGAAACACAGTGGTGACCAGGCAGGGGTGAATGAGGCAGGAGTGCCATGCAGAGTGCCAGGACATGGCACAAAACCTTCCCGTGTGAATGGGTGGGAGCACACACCAGGTTGCAGCGTTACCAGCCACGGGCTCACCCCGACTATAGAGGACTCCCAAGGACTGGGCACCCCGGGGCAGCTTGGGGCAAGGGGCTGCCGATGGCTGGGGACCAGGACACGACCCCGCTCCCATACATTGCATCCCCGACAAAACCCCATCACCTGCCCTGCAACGTGCCACCTACCTCCTTCCACGGCCGCAGGGAGACGGGGTGAGGCTGCTCCCTCCGGCATCAGCCGGGCCGGTCGGGATGAGTCGGGCTCTTTCCCCAGCTGGCAGTGCCAGGGAGAAGGGACCCCGCTCCGGGAGAGGAGGGCGACAGAGAGAGGCGACAGGCGAAGGGCGGGAGGGAAGGAGGGAAGTCAGGAGAGAATGAGGGAGGGAAGGAGGGATGGCGGGGGCGTGCAGGGGTGACACGCAGCCTCATTTCCCACCGCAGCTCCTGCGGGCTTCCCCCATCGCCTCCCCGGCAGCTACAGCCCCCCTCCAGCCTCTCCAGGGCACCCTCCGCCGGCCTCAGCCCCCGAAGGAGGGAGCGTCTGCACCAATTGCATCCCCGCGTAGGGGAGAGCTGGAGGCGGCGGGAGGATTTTAGCAGCCGTCGTTATGGCAACGGGCTTCCCGAGCTCACCCGCACATGGTACCCGGGAGGGAGCCACGGGAGACGCGGCCGAGGCATGTTCTTCCCTCTTCCCGCATCACCCGCAGCCCGGGCTGCAGCGCCGGAGCAGCTGCTCTCCACCGGGCTGAGAAGGAAGGATGGGGCTGGGGAGGAGGCGAAGTGCTAGGGGACACGTGTGTAGGCTCGGGATGATGGAAATGTACGAGATGTTAAGGTTCCGCAGTTCTACCGGTGAGCCCCGCCAGGGGCTGGGGCTTGTCAGCAGCGGGATGGAGGCAGGGGGAGGCAGGAGTGAAAGGGGGAGGGAGGTTAGTACTCCCTTTGAGGGGTTTATGCAAAAATGAAATAATCAACACTGACCAAAACTATCTTCCAGTGGAAAACAAAAACATCGCTGCCTGAAGTAGTGTTTTTGCTTTCAATGGAATACACTGTTTCCTAGACCCATACCTGGCCCTGTCACGGCTGCTGCAATGTTAAAACATTTTTGGCTTTTCAAAGCAGCACAGAACAAACACCACCGAACAGCTACCAAACTATTTTGCTGTTGTTGTTGTTTGTGTTTTGTTTTTTTTTTGTACACAGGGAATTTTTCACCATGACCCAGCAGTCGTTTAATACAAGTGTTCTAACAAAATCCATCCAACAACTCGCTCCAGCCCTGCCCGCTTAGCCTCTAACACCTACAGCCCCGCAGGGCACCTGCAAGGGGTGGTTGTCAAGGCCTGGTGGCTACTAATATCCACCAAACTGTCTGAGCTCCAGATTCATGCCCGCTACATGCCTATGCCCCAGGAGCTGTGAGGTGCAAGGTCTGGCTTCCCAGTAGATTGTGTTCCAGGCACAAAGGGATTCGTTCCCTCCCCAAGTTCGTCACAGAGCCCATATGTGCTTGCTAGCTCCAAAGGGTCCCAAGCGACCTGTCTCCTGGTCTGCGCTGGGGTTTCATGCATTGGTGCAGGGATAGGGCTGTGCTAGGAGCTGTGGAAGGTGGCTGGCACACTCTACCATTTCTTTCTGATCCTCCTTTTGTCCTCCCAAGCCCCACTTCTGCTTGATGTAACTTCATAATAGCTTACAAGCATTGAGTATAGGTTCGATATACCCCTCTACCTAGCAGGATATTTGCATGGAGGATCAGATCCATCAGGATTAGCGAACTGCTTCTTGGTTTGATGGGCACTCCAGATGGTTGCCATGTGCCTCCAGAGAGAAGCCTGCAAGTGCACCTTAATTTTAACCTCACTGAGCTTCAACCATGACACCCACCTTGACCACCAGTGCAATAACTGCTTCACTAATCCCACTGCATTAAGAGAAAAGCAGAAGCCTCATGGTTTTGACAGTACTGGGAGAGAAATGTGGTTTGGACAAATCAAAAGCCAAACAGATTTAAAAGAAAAAATAAAATGTTGAAAGGATATTATTTATTGTGTTCCCAGAGCAAACCCTAAGGGTAGGCAAAGGCACAGTACATGTCATGACATGGCAGCCTCCCTTACTTCAAGAACCCTCCCAGCTGAGTCCAAAGCACCCTTGGAGGTAGCAGGAAATGAGCACAGGAGCTGGGATATGCTTGCAGAGCCTCTACCTCTGACTCCACGGCAGCTCTTGCTGTCTGTGACAGGGCTCTCAGGTGCTGTCACATCCTTTGGTTTCTGACAAGAGGTATGGCATTGGGACGGCTCCAGGCTCCATGTACAGCCCAAACCACATGGAAACGCTTCACTGCTGCTCAGCTTTCACTATGAATAAGGCTGCTGTGCGCCACTCAGCATCTTCCAGGCATAAGCATGTGCATATCATTCTGCCTGGCCCAGGGGGACTTCCAGCTGCTTCCACCTCACTTGCAGGAAGCCCCTGAGTGGCTGTGCACACACAAGCCCCTCAAAGCCATTCACTCCAGGATACTTGCCCACCACCAGGCTTCTGACTCTCCGTATGTCTGGGCAGCCACAGATTCACCTGCATGATGAAGGCAAGCATGGGGTTGTGTTTGATGTGAGAGGGCCACCCAGACAGAGCAGAGACCATGAAACCCTTCTCAGACAAAAGTTCTGGCTGGAGAAAAAGCAGATGGTTGGGCAACCTCAGCCACATGCTTCCTGCTTGTCGCATGCCCAGAAATCACAGCATGAACAACATACTGAGCTGGGCTTAATCCCAAACCTGATTGTCATTCAAGTTTTGGCCTAACAGGTTTTCTTGGGGTTCTTTAGCATCCCTTAGGCTTTTATCAGCATCTTCCAAGATAATCAGACACTAGTCTGCCTGGTTTTAAGGCAAGACCAATCCAGCAAACACTACTCTCTCAAGGTCAGTAGAGGCATGGGAGAAGTTGCATTGTATCAAACTAGCCTCCCCCAACTGCTGCAGTAGAGGGCAAAACTCCTGCAAGAGTCACAGAAATACCTCCCTGCTCAGCTGCTGGAGGGGAGGGAGGTGCTGCAGGATGCAGAAGGCACCCTGGGTGCATGGCAGGGCATAAGTCAGACACTCTGGTGGAAAAGCAGAATAACCTGCCTTCTGGGTGCTACTGCAGCTTCCAATAAGGAAACCCAATTGAGAAGCTTTGCTGAGTTGATCAAAAAGGTAAGGAAATGTGTGCGGTGACTTAAATTAAAGAGCAGAATGGAAAAATCAGACTTACTCTGTGCCTAATGATAGCTGGGGGGAGCCTTTGCCAAAGGAAGCTGAAGTTGCCAGCAACATATGTGGAAATGTCATTAGTTTCCCTAACAATTAGCACTTGCTGCAACTGATATTGTTTTTGTCTATTAGTGAGAGAACAAGCGCAATGAAATACACGACTTTGTGTTCTGCAAGCTTCCTGGGCAGCACTGTGAGAGGTCACCTCAGAGACAGCGAAACACGGCCAGGTGACATCTCCAAAACTCGTGCTGAATGGGGCTGGGATGAAACCACCACTGCCAGGAGATCTGGGAGCAGGTGCTGAGACAACAGGGACCACTGGGGTCAGCACTCCTTTTGAGACTATCTCCAAAGCCTGTCTCCTTTGCTCCTCTGGCTGCTTGGAGAACAGAGTGACAGGACAAGGGGAAATGGCTTTAAGCTGACTGAGGGGAGATTTAGGCTAGAGATAAGGAAGAAATTCTTCCCTGTTAGGGTGCTGAGGCACTGGCACAGGTTGCCCAGAGAAGCTGTGGCTGCCCCATCCCTGGCAGTGTTCAAGGCCAGGTTGAAGAGGACTTGGAGCAACTTGGTCTAGTGGAAGGTGTCCCTGCCCGTGGCAGGGGGGTGGAACTGGGTGAGCTTTAAGGTCTCTTCCAACCCAAACTGTTCTGTGGTTCTATGATCATTCAGAGAAAGTATCTCAAGAGTCAGTCATCAACCCACTGGGTGAAGTACACAGCAAAGTGGCCAAGGATACATGACGGCAAGGTGTGCTGTATAACATTTTTTTCTAGCAGGTGGTGCTGTCCTGCTGCAGAAGTGACTACACCATTCCTGGGAGGACTGGTGATGGCCAGACCAAGTCTCACTGATGCAAATTGCCTTCATTGGCAGCACCAGAGAATTTTCACATTGGCTACAATTACACTTCTACTCATTTTTTGAATGGTTTGTTCTACCACAGCAATATACAGTGCCCCACGGAGTACTATCAGGAGCTTTACCCTTCTGTATCATGCCCTGCTCTTGTCCCTTCTGCCTGAGCTGGGGGCCAGGGCACTCACACCCCTGCATCAGCTCTCCTGCACAGCTCAGAAGGGGAGATGGACTCATTATTCCTGCTTTGCAAACTGGAAACAGGGTGGAAAGAGGTGAAACGGCCTGACACAGCCATACAGTGATATGTAAAATATACCACAGGGTCCATCACCAATTGTGTCTAAACCCTCTCCCCTCCTCTCCTTGCCAAGCTACAGATCTAGACAAGAGCTGCAGGCACATTGCCAGTCTGAGTCTCCACCTCCTTATGCTATTCTCTCCCATGCAAAGCAGTTTATAAATGCTACCTTTTGGCATTAGATCTGTTTCATACCCCCTGGTCTATGGGTAAATAGCCATTGAGGGTACAAGACGGTGACTTCTGCTCTCCCCTCTGGCTCCCCAGAGAGGTGAGCTCGCTCTGCTGGCTCTTCATCCCCCGTGGAGCATCCCTGCCCACATTTCAAAGAGGAAGGAAGGCAAAGTGAATCTGCCTGGCGCAGCTCGCAGTGCCAGCTATCTGTCAGCGGCTTTGCAACGCAGGAGTACATTTGCTCTGCCAAAGCCTGGACTTTCAGGCAGGGACCGGCAGTACCACTGCACTCCCCCCATCCCATTAACCCCTCTGTTGGTAAGGGGCTAAGAGCCCCTCTGGCTAAAGGGTGCAGTGAAGGCGGCACACAGAGGAGGGAGTGGGGTGAACCTCTGTGTCCCCACAGGAAAGTGGGGGTCAGCCCTGCAACGGGAATTCTGCCCAGGGACAGCCAATAAACCTGCTAGGGACAAGACAAAATAACTGTGGGATTGGTGGTAGCTCCCCTGGACCCACTGCACCTCAACAGACAGCATGTTGTGAAAAGGAGGAAGCCTGCAGTGACAGGGAACAGCGAGCATCTCCCCCAGCAAACACTGAAGCCACCCAGGTCCTGCTGCGCTGCCAGAGAGCAGGCAACAGGAGCACAAAGAGGACAAACACCTTTTAGGTGGGTGCCACAGCTTTTAGCATATTTCCACAGCAGCCCAAATGAGCATTGTCCTAATTGCTCTCCATCTCCCCAAAACCTGGGAGCTGGGTCTCTTTATTTACCGCATCTGCCTGCCTCCCATCTTCAGGACACGTCTTCCCTTCCCCCCGTCAAACTCAACAACCACCAGAAATATCCTGTAATCTCTTCTGCTTCACCTGTAATTTGTGTCATGCTGGCAAGGAGGAGCGGAACCGTCTGCCTTTGTCAAGATCAAAAAAGCCATGGCAGCCATGTAATGTCAGCTTACATTACACCACCCTCACTCCCCTCTGCCTCCCCTCTCCTGCTTGCTGCAGCGGGGGAAGATGTCTTCATCCTCCTGTGGCCTTCTTCCTCCCCATGGCACATCTGGCATTCACAGCTAACCTGGCTGATGGCAGAAGGAGGGCCAGCCCCAGCAGGGAGCTGAGGGGATCCTGGACCCTGCCCCACATCAAGCTGGAGCCAAACCTGGGCATGAGGCAAAGAGCAGGAGGTGCAGCAAAGGAGACCGCATGCCACTGGGGGACACTGGACCTCTGAGGCCTTTACATCAGTGCAAGTCATCCTCCCGCTCTGACCTTGGACTAAGGAAAGCTCAGCCCAACCTTCAGAACTGCAGTGCTTCAGCACAGGCTCCTTCCTGCCTGTCTCATGGACAGGGGAGTGCTGGGCTGGGCAGGGTCCGGCCAGCCCTAGGGCCAAGGGGCAGATGCTCTGGAAAGGGTAGGATGGAGACTGGGCTGCAGGAGCTGCTGCAAAACCTCACATGGGGCAATTCGGCATGCAATGCTGAGTGCTGCTGCTGTGCACTGTTAGTGACATTCCCTTCTCTAGCTATTATATTTACCCGGAGTACTGTGTTCCACTCTGCGGTCCCCAACACAAGAGGGACATGGAGCTCTTGGAGGGAGTCCAGAGAAGGGCCATGAAGATGGCCACAGGGCTGGAGCACCTCTCCAATGGAGGCAGGCCAAGAGAGCTGGGCTTGTTCAGCCTGGAGAAGAGAAGGCTCTGGGGAGACCTTAGAGCAGCTCCCAGTGCCTAAAGCGGCGACAAGAAACCTGGAGAGGGACGTTTTACAAAGGCAGGCAGTGACAGGACAAGGGGGATGGCTTTAACCTGACAGAGGGGACACTGAGTTTGATGTCAGGAGGAAGCTCTTCACGAGGACGGTGCTGAGGCGCTGGCACAGGTTTCCCACAGAAGCTGCGGCTCCCCCGCGCCTCGCAGCGCCCAAGCCCGGGTCGCACGGGGCCTGCACCAACCCGCTCTGGCGGAAGTCGTGCGGTAACACCGCACAGCACCGCCCTCACCCCTCCCCAGTGCACATGCGCGCTGGGAGCCCCGCCCCCGACGTGCGTCGGTTTGAATCGCGGCGGGTGAGCGATGGCGGTGTTGCGGCCCTTCGACAAGCTCCCGGTGCTCAACTCCGCCACCTTGCTGGTAGGTCCGCTCTGCGCCGCTTCCCCTTCCCCTTCCCCTGCCCCGGCCCGCCGGTACCGCGCCTTCCGACCCCTTCCCCTCGGGAGCCACGGCCTTGCTGGCCCCAGTGCCGGGTCGTGCGCGACCCCCGGCGCCGCGGGTGCCTTTTGCCAGCGGCCTCTGACCGCGCTTTCCTTCTCTGTCCGCGCAGTTGGTGGGTTCGGACGAAGGGCTCCAGCAGGAGCTGGCCAAGGCGATGCTCCAGGAGAAGAAGAGCTTCAAGATTAGCATGTGAGTGGTGGGGAGCGGGATCGCACCGGGCCCTCCTGCCTCCTTGTCCTAGAGGTAGAGCTAAAGCGGCGGCTGTGACGAGGATTCACGGAGCTTCCGCTTCAGAGAACGTGCTATGGTAAACGCTGGAGTGCGTTACTGCGGGGGGAAACGCGGTCCGCCTCCAGCGTGGTGGGGTTAACCTCAGCCAGCAGCCAAGGACTGCACAGCCGCTCGCTCACTGCCCTCACCCCCCCCACCGGTGGGATGGGGAGGGGAACCGGGAAAAGTGTAAAAACCCCTGGGTTGAGATAAGAACGGCTTCATAATTGAAGTAAAAGTAAAACGTTATAACAATAGGAAATATTCATATAGCTATAGTATTTTATGTTTCCTCCAGAGAGAGGAAGGAATAAACAGATGATGCACAGTATAATTGCTCACCACCCACTGACTGATGCCCATCTCTTCGCTGAGCAGCAACCGGCCCTTTCCAGCCACCTCCCCACAGTTTATATACTGGGCATGATGTGCTGTGGTATGGAATACCCCTTTGGCTGGTTCTGGTCAGGTGTCCTGTCTTTGCTTCATCCCAGCTTTTTGTGCCCCTCCTCGCTGGCAGGGGATGAGACTGAAAAGTCTTTGATCAGGGTAAGCACTACTCGGCAACAACTAAAACATCTGTGTCTTATCAGCATTGTTCTCGGACTAAAGCCAAAGCACAGCACTGCACCAGCTACTAGGAAGAAAATGAATTCTCTCCCAGCTGAAGCCAGGACAAGCGCAAGCAGTCTGGGCATGGTTAGATGTGGGAGTGGAAATAATGCTCGCATTCATCATGTTCACTGTGCACATACCATTCCCCTTTGGATGTTGCACAGATGCTTGATTACTAAATTGCAAGAGAGTGAGAAGAGCACAGGTATTTTTTCCCCTCCTGGGAGATAGGCATATACATGAATTTAACATGTTGCAATGGGACAAGTTGCAATGCTTGCAGCTCTTTGAAACCGAACAAGTTTTGCTGAAAGATGTCCATTGCTTTTGATGCTCTTCATAGCTATTTTTGATTTTCTGTGCGTGCATGTGCTTTTCGTCCTCAGGCTATTAAGATGCATTTGGAATTTCAACTTCAGCTGCATGACGAGCCCTCTCTTAAAAAGCTTAACTAATGTTTTATGATGAAATGTCCTTGACAGCTCTCTTGCTAAGACCAAATGAATTTATTCAGCTCTTCAGAAGGCATTTGTGTTATTTCACTGCTGTAATCCAAGGCTATGCAGTAAAGGCAAACTCGAGCTAATGATCTACTAGCCAGTTAGTGACTGTATTGCCCTCATCATGGCATTTTGGATGTTTGTGCTAGCTAATAGTACATTAATAACCCAATTTTCTATTCAAATCCTGCAGCTTCTGTTGAGCTGCAGAGTGCCATAACTAATTGGCTACTGTTACTATAGCTGGGTAACTACCTAAAGGCATGGAAACTTATGCTCGTGCTGCAGAGCAAGGTAAGTTCCTGCCCTAGTATCATTAGGGAAGCAGAAGTCTGTGACAGTTGTCACAGCTGTGACACCCCTAGCTCCCCTTCTTTGGGATTATATACATTACAAAGAAATATAGTGTTTTCTGGCAAGACTACCTGCCAGATACTGCTGTTTAGAGAATTGGAGGGCTGGGGTTCTTGTGTTTCTTATCACTTGGGGGGAAAAAAAGGCTTCTGCAGTGCATATCTGGAGGCTACTGGCATCATCTAGTGATGTTGGCTTAAATATCATAGAATCATAGAACGGTTTGAGCTGGAAAGGACCTTAAGATCATCCAATTCCAACTCCCCTGCCATGTGCAGGGACATCTCACCCTGTACCGTGTTGCCCAAGGCTCTGTCGCACCTGGCCTTGACCGCTGCCAGGGATGGAGCATTTACTACTTCTTTTGGCAACCCATTCCAGTGCCTCACCACCCTCACAGTAAAGGACTTCTTATATCTAACCTGAACTTCCGCTGTTCAAGTTTGAACCCATTAACCCTTGTCCTATCACTGCAGTCTCTGCTGAAGAGTCCCTCTTCAGATACTGGAAGGCTGCTATGAGGTCTCCATGTAGCCTTTTCTTCAGGCTGAACAGCCCCAACTTTCTCAGCCTGTCTTCATATGGGAGAATATAGTATATAGTGGAATTCTAAATCGTGGAGGTTTTGGGTAGTTCTGCACCTGCTTCCAGACAATGAGATCTGATACTTTCCTTTCACCACAGCTTCTCACTAAATTGCATTTTAAATTGATAAGCTTGTTTGTGTTGCAATGTGTCTTTCAAGCACACTTTGCTCATAACTCGTGTTTGCTTCAGAATGTTTTTGTTAAATCATAGCTTCCTTACTTGTAGGAGGCACCACACCTTTATGTGGAGACTGGCAGACAAAAGTACAAACTGCATGTGATTAGTAGAAGGGAATGTGTACTGTGGCTGCTGGGGAAAGCTGTGAAGTCCTTAGTTAATTGCTAGAAGTAATGTTTCCCCTAGGAAACCAAAACCAGTGTTTCTCTCTTGGCTTCCAGAGACAAAGTGGATTGTGAGAGAGATTGAAATTCTGGGATTTATTTTTTCTCCAGTCTGTCTTTCAGGTGAACTTCCAAAAATATGCTTCCCTGTGGAAGGCCCAGATAGGCACTACTGAAGCTTTTCCTTTTTTTTTTCTTTTTACTTGTAGTGGGAAGACACACAGAAAATCCCCACCCTGTGTTTTTTCCAACAGCTGTATCGGCAGTGGTAGTATTGAATAGAAGGAAATATCAACCAATCTAGTAACTCCTGATGCAGTGAAAGGGATAAAAAAAGGGGTAATGATAATAGGAGCTCTTTCTGAATTAAAACTTCATCTATAAAGTTGTATTAGTGATAATATGCTATTTTAAGGTTTTGTGAATATAACACACCTCTATCACAGGCATCTGAGAAGGTAGACTCTCCTGTTTGAGAGCATGAGCAGTATCTTTGGAACATGACGGGAAAGCACTGATGCATTTTAGATGAAACTTGGCAGCAAAATACACCAGTAAAGTACTGAGGTTCACTTTGTTAGATAGGACGACTCTTAACAATTAAATGACTGCTGTATGGATCTGTTGGGAACAAATGCTTCTGTGAATCTTGTTATGCTCTAATAAGCTTCCCATTATAAACAAGCTTGTCCAGCAAGTACCACTGTGCCTGTCAACAGCTATGAGTAGGCCTATGATATTAGAATACCACTTAAAGAATTGCAGTGTCTCTTCAGTTCCTACATGTTTAGTGTGCTTTCTGGTAACTTGCTACATGGTGAACTGTGATGGTTATCTGGATGTGGTTAAGTGGATAATGTCTTGCCAAGCTATTTGGTTAAACTGGACAATTTATTCTCTTTCAGTCATCTTGCTACATCCCTCCCCTTACCTTCAGAGGGGGATCATCTTCGGCCCAGGATAGATCTGATTGTGTTTACGATTGACATCAAGAACAAACACAGGTAAAAGAAGGGCAAAAATCTGAGAGGGGAAACTGATATTCTTTCTTGGATTGATAAATAAATCTGTATTTTTACTGTGTCAGAATTTCTGAATAGTGGAATTCAAAGCCAAGACTTGCTGTGGTGGAACAGCTCAGTAATACATGCAGTGGTTTTCTGGCCTTCAGCAATGGATTAGTTCTGAACCGCTCTGTCTAATAACATGCCTGTTGTGCACTAAGTTGCCATAGCAGAGAAGGCAGAATTTATTCCCGAATATGGATATGTGGTGATGGGAACTGAGCTTTGGAAAGATGCTGTCTCTAAAATTAGATGGAAATGATGGTCATGCTGTTAAGTTCTGTAATATACAGAGGGCTGATGTACACTGGGCAGTGCAACCTAATAACCTGCCAGTTGCTGCATCTGTGTCCCCAGTTCACTGATACTGCTGTTCAAGTTGGATCAGCACTGCAGATGTCTTTAGGTAAAAGAGAAAGTTCTGCAGGGATGATCCCTTTTCTCTCATCTTGTGCTCATCTTTGTAGAAATGATGTTTCAGTCCCTAGGCCATAAGTGAAGACTTGCTAAGGCACAGAAGTCAGCATTTTATTATTTACTTAACTTGTGAGTGATGATCCTGGGCTCTCATTTACCAAAAATGACAGGCCCAGCTGCATACTTATAGCACAAATGGTGCTGCGGAAGTGTGTGGGCTAGCTCTTCTGAAAGAGCCAAAGTAGTGCTGAAGTCTTGTTGGATGTTAATGAATGTGGATGCTTAGTGTCCGCAAATCACAGAGGAGACCATTCAAACTAAGTCTAACTGTTGAGTCTTGGGTAGAAAAGGATATGTTATGGATTATTAAACAGCTGTGGGTATTACAGAAAGCTCTCATGCCATGCTTTTAGCACAGAGCATAACTCTGCCAGCTCTCAGATCAGCAGATGTTAACATCAGTGGCTTTCTAAATGTGCTTCTGAAAGTTACACTATTTGTCCTTATGCTGAACTGTTTTTACCTCCCTGTCCAACTGGATTATCTGTGTTTCTCTGACAGCTTGAAGAATGTCGAAGATTCCTTAGCTCATGTGGCTGCCAGCTTCTTCCTGGGGAAAGTGTGCTTTCTTGTCACTGGGGGTACGTATGCCATCTGCCCTCTTCTTCTCTAGGCAGCACAACTCACTGTTGATTGCCTTAAAACAGAGCAGTGACTTAACTTGAAACAAGACAAAGGAAACCAGTGGCTTTGTCAAAAGCTTTGTTTAAATTATATCTGAACTCACCTGTGGGGGGTTTTGATTGTCAGATGAAACACTGTTCTCGTCTCATGCTCACTTGCTCTCTCCTTCTTGTTCTTGCCAGTAAGACCTCTCTTCTCTGTCCCTAATCCCTGAATATGATTTGTGCTATTGATTTGTATTTTTTTCCTGTGTTACTGTAGAAGTCTATTCTATCTGCTCTTGCAGATATGTCTTAATGATTATCTTAATAAGCAGCGAGGAGTGTATGATACTGTGGTAATAAAATGCATTTAAATGGATGAGCTACTAAACTATTAAATATGGTTTTAATACAACACTGGTATCCCTGCTGTGTACTGTCTAGCCCTGTTGTGCCTCTAATCTCTTTCTTCCCCCCCCACTGCCTCAAGTAGAGGGAGTGTTTTCCTGTATCCTCCCTGCTTCAGCTCTGAGGAACTGGAGTGGGCAGACCATACTGCTCAGTGTTGGACAAGAGGTCCCGTGTCCTTGGAATTTTGGGCTCAGGAAGCCTAATTCTGGGGTGAGAAAGAGTCTTAGTGTTGTCCTGTACTATGGCTCTTCTGAGCAAGTTAATTCCTCAGAGGCTTGAGCACCCTGTGATACCACATGAGCCAGATTCAGACTGTGCTGATAATAGTGTACCAGTCCCTTATCCAAAATGGTAATGTTACAGTACTTGGTAATGTGGTAGTACTATTCCACATTAGTATTATGAAAGACTTCTGTGCTAATTCCATTGTGAATCTTATACCATTCTCTTTGTACTGCTCACTGTTGCCTTACCTTCTACAGTGCTCTGAAAGCTAGCTCTGGATAATTTTGTGGATGTGGAATTCCCTGTAGTTTTCTTAACTGAATGTTAAATATGTGGCTTGTAATGTGGGAAATCTTTTTCTGTAGTTGGCAGGGTGAATTTCTGCAGTGTAGAAATGAGTTCCATCTTGAAACTGGGAGAAGTCTACTGCAGTCCTGTGCTATACTGTGAGCTGGAGGTAAGGTGCTGATTTGGTGTCTATAGGGTCTTGTGCATTCCAGTGCTCTCTGATCCTCAGGAACATCATTATCTTAGCAATAAATATATGTACATACACTACTGTCTTGCTTAAGTGTTAAAGACCAGACTCTATAAGAGTAGTAGAGGTACAGGAGTCTGGCTGTTCTTGAAATGAGTCTTGTAAATTACCTGCTCATTCCTGTGCTACTTCAAAGCCTCAGGAAGCCAAGTCTAAATTAATAAAGACTTCACTGATACACAAAGCCTCAGTACACTTTGTTCTTTGAGGCATTTTCTCTTCTTGGGAGCCCCATAGCTGTTATTTGCCATGTGGCTCTCTTGTCTGTATAATGCTTCCTGTTAGCCAGGCTTTGTTGCTTCACAGGCTGTTTTGCTATCTGATACACCACTCTTTCCAATTACCTGTTTGGTCTGAAAAGCTGGAGGGAGAGTTTGGCGTTCAGCAAATGTGTGTTCACTTTTCTGCGTGTTCGTCATTGCACCCTCGGAGATCACTTCCCTACCAGCAGGTAATATCTGTGCCTTTGGCAAGCCCTTCAGGGTTTTCGGCTGACAACACTGTACCTTACTTAACATTAGGGGAGTAAACAGGCCTGTTTGGAGTTTTCTGTAGCTGGCTGCTCTGAACCATACTTAATGCCTGCTCTGGTTTTGATTTTATTTTATCACAGCTTTGCACTGCTTTTCTTTTCTGTTGCTAAAATAATTTCTCAATTTTGTTTCCAGTTGGAATGGATACGAGTTGCCACTGCTCAGCGACTTCTCCGGATGTTACAGATCTGTGCTGGTCATGTACCAGGAGTTTCTGCCTTGACCTTTAACTTTATGTTGAGGAACTCTTACTAGCTTCCCATTGTGAGAATTGAGGATTTTTACTTCAGGCATTCAAGCTGCTTCAGTTGGAATCACACTGGGAAGCTTTTTTGCCTAACGTGTCATGATCACTCATCCGGAGCTGTTCCTAGTTGCTAATCTCTCAAGAAAAGCTTGATTTCTGCTCAGCTGATAATGTAGAGGTGCTGGGGGGGAGGGGAGTTTGAACTGGGGACTCCTATCCATTATTACATCTCGGTCCCATTTCATGATCAAGTTTGAGTTTCACCCACTTCGCCAGTGGCCAGGAGCTACATGTTTTACTGAGAGAATATCAGAAAAACAAGCTGCTAGCCCAAATACTTCATATCATGTTGAGTATCTTAGTTTCCCAAAGTACTAGAGAAGAGGCAGCAGGTTCCTGCTTCCTTACAGTTGAAATATAGCACCTTGGACTAACATGAAACCTGCCTCCTAGGTTTTGTCTCCCCACTAAGAGAATAATGGGGAAGAAGGGTTGTACTTCAGCGGGCAGTTAGTGATCCAGGTGTGTGAGTGTCTGCCCAGTGAAGGGCTCAGTATTCCATGCCTGGTACCTAACTGGGGAGGAAGGGACTAAATAAGGTAATTGAGCACTTTAGCTTTCTTATAGATCTTTAAAGAAAAAGGCTTCATCTAGCAAACCCAAGATAACAAGCAACCCTATTTTATTAAGCCTAGGATAACCATATTCTTACTGCAATTCAGCAGTTTGTTATGGAGTTGTAAGTTAACAAAATGTGTACTATTTAATAATTAGCTGTATGCTCTTTGTTCAGGTATATGGCACTGGCTCTGAAGACCTATGGGCACTTGCCCAGGTTTGCCCGGGCAGGGAGGCTGGTCCTTGCTCGCAGCTTGAGCTTCCAGTTAGTTGGTGGGCTGCAGTCACGGCTTCAGCCACGGGGTGGTGGCAAAAGCTTTTCAAATAGGAATCTTCCTGTATACCCACTTGAGCCACCTTCTCCAATACGTTTCTTGAGTCGCTGGGATGTTTCTTACCCAGAAATGCGTGCCAGGTAGAAATGAAGCCCAGAGAGAATGTGTTAGGCTTCCTCCTGGTTTAATTTATTTAATCCCCAATAGTGTGCTTTAATGTAGCTAGGTGCAGAGCTTTAGCTGTGTGTGCTGTTTTGCTTAGCTTGTTTCTGACATCTGTCTGTGAGCAGGAAAAAGCAGAAAGCAGCACTGCAGGCTTAATCAGCTGTGAGTGTTGGCAGTCCTTGTAAAGACAGCTCAGCAAGGCACAAAGCCTGTATCCTTGCTCAGAGGACACACAAATCCCAGCTACAGTTGTATCGTTGCTGGCAGGGGACAGCTAGGTTGTTTATCAGCTGAAACAAAAGGAGCTGAACCATTCAGCTGTGTTATGGTGCCCAAAAGGGTTGGACTGGCTAAAACCCAAAGGAGAAAGAAATATGCAAACTCTCCTGGCTGTGTAAGAAGGATTGGAAGCTTAATGGGCATGCCCTACTTTCGGCTAGCTTTGTGATCCTGAAGGTACCAGCTAGGACTTGGCCACCAGAGTGAGGCAGTCATGCTGAGAAACAAGTTTCTCTGTTGGTTATGCTGTCTCAGCCTTGCTCTTGCTTTGGGTCCCTGAAAATAAATGAGACCATGGTTTAGAACAGACTGGTTTCGATTTGCTCTCGTTGTGCAGGTGCAATCTGGGGGAGGGAAGGAAGGGCTGCGGCATGAAATGAGCCAATCTCTCATCTCCTCCGCAGCTGCTGTAAGGTAAGGAGACTTCAGTCTCCTAGGTTGCTCCCTGGTTGTCTCTAATCACTATTGGACTGGGGTAAAAGCCCTTTGGCCTCAAGAGTAATTTTGCTGTGCTTTCTTGACTGGTGAAAACGAAACTTTCTTTGGTTCACCCAGACTGCTTCATAGCAACCCACATGTGCTACTGTCCATTCCTGCACCTTCAAACATGAGGTTGGTTTTTTTTCTACCACTGTGTTTCAGATGTGGTATTTCCTTCTACTACTTTCAAAGAAGAAAGATTTTGTCTGTACCACTTCCTACAGGTGGCCAATCCCAGCTGGTACAAAATAAAATCTAGTTCCTTAAGAGCAGCATCTCACTTCACCTTGAGGCAAATATTTTTCATGCTCTTAGGAAAAAGTCTTCACTAGAAGTGGCAGGGGAAGTGGTGCATATCTAAGAATCTGACACAATGTCTCAGGTCCATCATGTTTTACAACTAAAAGTAGTTGGGACACATCTAAAGCTACAGCTTCAGCTAAGTAAATACGTCTTGGAATTGTCAGCTATTAGTTTGGACAGGCTGTAACACTGCCCCTACCAGAGAGGACAAGGCATCTGAGGATATCTTTCATCTGGATGGAGTAGCCAGGGCTAACGTTTGATGAAGGCCTTGTGAAAGTAGTACTTGGATTGGGATCAGAGTCATGAAAAGCCTGAAGCTGAACTAGGGCTAGTGACTGTCATGTTTAAACATTAGGAAAAACCTTGCCAAGGTGGCTGAAATCTAAACTAACAGATATTTTGGAGTTACTTGCTTTCTCTTTCTCTCTCTCTATTGCCTCAGTTCCCTATCCCGGGGGAGACTTTCAAAGAGAAATCCCCCTTTCTGTGGCCAGAGCACCCATGCACGTTCCTGGTTTGACTGCTTCTGTTTGTGGATGTGGTTTTGTTTGTCAGCAACATTAGTGTAAAAGCAGTGTCATAAGTACAGAAGACCTTGCACAGTTGCACTAGCATAAGCTTCAGTTGTGCAGTGCTTTTTTTTGGGGGGTGGTGGTGGCGGAGCTGGTTGAGGCTGTAAGAGGGCCTGTTCTGCTACAGCAGGTTTACCACAGGATTTTGCCTTCAGCCTGGTCACATGAAGAAGATTCTATATCCTCAGCCTGCTAGCTGAGCTGCTCTGTGTCAGCGTGGTTGGCATTGCCTACTGGGACCATAGTTTTCTGCTAGCCCAGGTTTTCCAAGGGAAGAGGTTTTGCTTGCTGGCATTGCCACACCAGCAGTTAAATCAGACCAACTCTTAAGCATGATAAGACATGATATGCTTGGTCTATACTAGCAGGAGAGAAAGTCTGTGTACGGATATGGCTCCTGTAGTAAAAGATCTCTATCCCGGAACAAAGATCAGAGAGAAATTCAGCCCTGAGGACTTATCTTTCCCTCCAAACCCTGAAACTTGTGGTAGAGGTTTAAATTCAAGGCCACCTCTTATATTTGCTTTGGGCACTGATTAAAACTCAGTATCTCTGCTTGCCAAGACCTGTAGTTGGAAGGGGCTGTCTGGGTTAGGTCAGCTGTGGCGCTCGGCAGCTGTGCTCAAGCTGTAAGAGCTGCTTGGCAGCTCTTGCCTGCTGCTGCTGTGGACAGTGGTCATGAAGAAACTTGTGTTGCCTGGAGCTGCCCTGCAGAGCTCCAGCAGAGGTACCTGCTCTGCTGTAAAAAGCAAAGGAGATGCTTTCTCCCTTGGGATTTTTAACTTGTTTTGCAGGAGCACTGGGCTTTGCTCTGGCCAGATTCCAGCTGCTACATCTCCATTCAGCTGGCCCAGATCCCCTGGCAGTCTCCTCTGAGTGTTCTCCACTTCCCACCCCAAGCTGGTGTGCAGCCTTGCTGTGGGCTGCTGACCAACTGCCACTTTTCATTCAGTGACCAGCTGTCCTTCACTGGTGGGGAAAAGTGATTTACATGCAAGAGAAAGCAGTGGCTGGCACGGCCCAGAGCTGGGAGCCAGAAACACTGGGCTCGTGTCACCTCTCTTCCTGATTCCTCGCATGACCCTGGGTGCACAGGTTAAAACTCACTGGGCTTCACTTGCTCTGCCTCTACAGCAGGAGCTGCCTTCACTGGAGGGGTGTGATGAGGGCAAATAGACATTGCTTTGGGGTCACAAGTCTGGAATTGAGGGGAAATATTCGGAAGAAACCTAATGAGCAGAGTGTGGTTGTTACCTGTGTTCTGGGGGGGAGGGTTTGGTGGGACCTGCTTAAGATTGGTTGTGTTTTGTGCTGCTTACCTGCCTGACTCTGCTGCAGGGAGGCTGCCTGAAACTGGGCTGCGATCCCGCTCATGAGGCGTTGCGGCATGGTTGGGTTTTGTTGTGAACTGGAACAAAATTACACTCTGAAGCGCTGAAATTCCCTGTGCAGTTCAATTATCCTTGAATTGGCCGGTGGGAGAAATCAAAGTCTCTGGATCTCTTCCTCATTGTTTAAATATTAATACGGCACGGCGATGCTGAGCAGGATGGCATCCCCTCGGGTCGGCTCTGTGCAGGGGGGGCCGTCTTGGCTGTGAAAGAACCGGTGCGGAGCGAGAGAGAGAGGTTGGGCTGAGGGGCCTCGGGAGTGATGTGACTCGCTCTGACTCCTTGGCAGCTGAGCAGCACAGCTCCTGGCCCTTGCTGGGGCACGTTTCCCTCGCCACGGGCCTCTTCTGCCGGAGCTGATACATGCCACCATGCTGGCCCCCCTCAAGCTCGCCGCGCAGGGTGGTGGTTTGAGAGGGGCCAGGAAAGGCAGGATCTGTGCCCGCCCCTGCCCCGCAGCCTCCTCTGCCGAGGGCAGTCAGTGGGGTGTGGAAGAGACGTGTTCTACACAGGTGCAGGTGCGGCTGCGGGCTGCATGCGAGGGCCCCGTGGGCCCTGTGCGTCACGGGAGGGAGCACTGAGATGGGGTGAGGGCAGAACAGAGAGAGGCCACCTTCCCCCGGGGAACCTGCTCTGCCCTCCAGTCCAGCAAGCTGAAACAGCCGTGCTTGAGAGCGGTCCTTGTGCAGGAGCCAGGCACAGCTTCACCGACCTAAAAAGCCCAGCTAGCGTTAAACATGCTGAGGAGGCTTTCCCGGCTTTCCGTCCCTGTGTTCCCATGGAAGCTCTCGAGTCCCGCTGTGTGCCCACGCTGCATTGACAGGGCTATGGTGGCTTGCTGTGGCTGGGCCTGCCTTCCTGCTGCCAAGCTGGCCAAGTCACCACAGCACTCTGCTGGAGAAACACCATGGGTGTTTGCTGAGGGTTGGCGGTCCTTGAGGCACTATTGCTGTGCACTGGTCAGCTCAAAGCTCTCCTGACCCTCTGTGCTGGCTGCTCTTCCAGGTTGGATGGCAACACGGGCGCTGCCCCAGTGTGACCTTCTGGATCTTCCCCCACCGCTGTTTCCTGTTCCTGCTCTTCCAGAGATGACAGCTATGAAGCCAGGGCTGCGTTTGGCTCAGCTCGGTATCTAACAACCTGTGGCTCGTGCTGCAGGGGAGCACCTCTCTTCAAAGCAATGTGCCAACGTCAACTAATTAATCCTCATTCTGCCATGGGACTGAGGGGTGACTCAGTGCCTCGTGCTGTTACTCCGAGCAGCAGAGGATCAAAGGCACTGGAGCTGGGGAAGCCCTGGGGTAAAGGGGTGTTGCTGGTACCTGTAAAGGCTCAGTCTTGCTCACTTGTCTCCAGGGCTCCTTTTTAGCCATGCAGAGGGCTGAAAGCTCTCCTGCCTTAGAGATGGGGCTGACCTGCCCTCTCCTTGCTCTGCAGGGAATGTGCTTACTACCCAGTTGTTCCCTTTTGATCTTTTCTTTGGTTACAACTCAATTTGGCCATCCTGAGCAATTCTTCCTCATGGTCACTCCTTAATACCTCCCTGCCATCCCAGTGTGTGTGTCCGGGTGACGGGCAGGGGCAGGGAGGCTTAGGCAGTGTGTAAACAGGGCTGTGGTGGTGTTGCACATCCCCTGTGGGCTCTGTGACCCTCTTCAAGCCACACACCAGGCTGTGCCAGCATGGCAGGCCCAAAGGAGTGCAAACAAACCCAGCTCCCAGCCTTGGGCTTCCCTGGCGTCCACTGTGCTGCCGTGTGAGCTGCTTCTGGGGAAGGGAAAGAGAGAGGGGAGTTGCTCGTGTGTAGATGTTGCATAATACTGACCCAGTTTGAACACAAGTTTGTGGGCTGGGAAGAGAAAACCAACCCCTCCAGGGCAAGGGTTCCTGCATCCTGTCCTCTGCTCCGTGTTACAGGAGATGAAATGTGAAGCGTGTGCTTTCTCCGAAGCCTGCCTCTTCCGTCTTGCCCAGGTTACAGGAGGAGCATCACCTGTGCAAACCCCCTCTGTGTGTGAGCTGTGGTTTGGCTGAGCTCAGCCACTGCATGGGACTAATACGTAGTGATGGTGTCCTATAAATTATATAGTCGGTATGTTCGCCATCTGCTCTGCGCTGAAAGCTGAGTGTGATTGAGACCTTCCCCCCTTCCCAAAGCTTGGCTCTCTTGCCAAGCTTGAAATGTGTGCGGATCTCCCGTAAGTGGTTCTGATTGAATCAGGTAAAGAGGGAATTTTTTTAACAGGCTGCAATGTTCCCTGCACCCAAAGTGAGAGCTGAAGCATAGGCCAGCATCCTATTACGAGGCTGTGAGTAAAAAGTGAGTCTGATTTAATGCTGATTAGGTTCTAAAGGGAGCAAATCTTGATTGCAGTGGTCGCGTCAAAGAATCAAAATAGTAATGCAAAAAGCAAAGGAAACCCCAGAGTGATTCATATGAGAAGGGGAAATAAAGACAGACAGTCATGGCGGAAGAAGGAGTTTGAAGGGGACTGAATTGCTCTGCTGCCCAAAAGCAGAGGGGATTTGAATCAGATTATCCTCATTAGATGTCTCTTTAAAGCATCATCAAGCCAAATGAATGGTCCAGAGGAGAGCTTGCAGACATGGTGGCTGTGATTATCAGCAGGGATTTACAGTCCTAGTTATCTAGCCTAGAGACAAGATTATTACAGGGTACAAAGCTGTATCTGCCCCCAGATTCTGATGTGTTTTTAGGTTGGGTGATGGGAGATGCTACGTCACTGCACAGTCCCTTGGAAGCCTTCCTGCATCCGCTGGTGGCCAGCCCTATGCAGTGAGGTGGTGCAGCGTGGAAGGGGAATGCAAGCACGTGCCAGGGAGCTGTGCTGGCCAGGAGATGTTCCCTAGGGGCAGGTGGGCAGCCTTCCCTATGGACTGTGGTGGAAGGCAGTACCTCCCCTGCGGGTGCTCTCCCTGGGATGGGAAATAGAGAAAGTGATCTCAGAGCGGGGATGATGTCCACTTGCCTTGACAGTGCCGTTCCACCCCCCACCTCAGTGTCTCCCTTCCTGTGCCAGTGCAACTCAATCACGCTTTCATCCAGAGCCTTTGAAGTCCCAGAGGCTCATAAGTGTATCCAGAGGCAGCCCCTGCTAGCTGTCGGGAGGATCATCCTTTGAAAGGGAGCTGAATGCCTTTGCACACAGGTCCCTGGGAAGCCCAGGGTGGTGGTGGTGTGAGTACAACCCAAGGCTGCTGGCTGATCCACCTCTCCAGCCCTGCATCTGCAGCAACCCTTCATCCTCCTGTTCTCTACCTAATGCATTGTTCCCCTCTTGCTTCTCTGGGCTTTGGCAGGACAGTGGAGGCATCAAGCCCAGATGCTGGCCAGGACAGCAGAGGCACAGGCCAAATCTGCCTTTCAGCTTTCTACTGCATCGCATCCTTAACGTGGCCATGGAGATTCATTACATTATTTTGAGCTGAAGGTTCCCTCTGGCCTTTTTACACCAGGCCGGTGTGTGAAGGTCGTTGAGAAGCCATAGACCTGTGCAGGTACTGGCAAGCGTGGCGAAGTCACTGCAGGCTGATGAGACATAGCCCAGTGCTTTGCTGGAGAGGGAGGAGAGGGGAAGCTGTCAGCCGGACCCTCACAGCGACAGCGCGGTGGTGACGAGCTCACTGCCAGAGGCAGCCAACCGACTGCGGGGCCCGCTTTGGCTCACTGGGGACATGCTTCCTCGCTTCTCATCCTGGATCGGGGCTTCGCTCATGTCCAGACACGTGCTGCTCATTCCTCCTGCAGCACTGCAGTGCTTCTCAGTGCTGCGGGGCTGACACCAGCTTGGGTTTGGCATCTGACTGTCCAAACAGCCTACAGTCACAATCCCTGTACTCCTCCTGCTCAGCCACTCACAGGGCATCATCCGGTGACGCTCGGAGAAGACAGAGCTCCCGGGTGGCGGGGCTGAGGCAGGCCAGACTTGGACCTGCTGCCCTAGCCTGTGTCTGGGGTGACAGGAGCTGCAGGGTGGCCCAGGGGCCTGTCTCTGGAGCAGTGGTTAGTAGTGGCAACAGCACAGGCTCATGTTCCCTTACTCCTACTTAAGCTGTTGCAATCTGCAGGTGCCATAGGAGTTCTGTTTGTTTTTTTTTTTCCCTGTCCCCTGCTTGGGCTGTCCTTAAATTATCCAGGCAGGCTGCTGGTTTTAAGTATCCCTGTTAGGATGGCTCCTATGGCCAGTGCTGAGGAGCAGGGCTGGGCTGCAGTGCACAGGGGCCGGTGGGGAATCATTTCTGTGTGGGGAAGGCGGGTGGTTGTACAGCAGGAAGCAGAATAAATTGCAAGAAATCAATACAATCAGGAAAAACATTGTTTCTTCTGCCCTGGGATTGTTTGCAATCACCTTTGTGTTCTCTCAGGTTGCCTTCTTGTTCAAATAGATTCACCAGACCACTCCTGTGTGTGCACTGGAGACGCAGTTCTCCTGCAAGCAGTTCATTGTAATAAAGTGCTATGCAAAATGCAGTTGGGGCTGGCAAGTTTAGTTTTGACTTCCAGGCTGACTGAAGCAGCTCCCTGTGCCTGGCTGCTGGAGCCAGCTGCAGAGGGTGGGGGCTCCAAGGGATGCAGCCCCTTACCCTCAGCAGGCTTTGATTTTGGCTCTGGAGTCATCTGTTGGAGATTCCTGCCCCGAGAGAGCATGGTGGGGCTCTGCTGTGGGTGCTGGAGAGGTTTCTGCCCCAGTGTGCACATGCCTGAGCCCACCTGCTCAGAGGTTTGTGGTGTGGCAGCACATTGTCCTCAGCCACCGGTTTCTCTTTCGGTGCTGGAGGTGCTGCCTGGCCCTGCCGAGCACATGGAGGTTTCCTATGATATGCAAAGCTGCGGAGCACTTGGCCTTCCCCATCATCCAATGGGGACAGGATGAGCTCCCACCCATTCTCAGCATAGGGATGGGGGCAGCATCCCTGATGCAGGCAGAGCAGTCAGGGGGCTTTGGTCACCATTTGCTTGCAGGGACATCCAGGCAGAAGAGCTGGACTCAGCTAAAGGTGTGTCACTCATGACACAGGGGGTTGTGGGAGCCCAGGCAGTGTGCGGGGACCCAAGCCTTGTGAGAGAGCCCCACTGAGCTCTGTGGAGTGGCAAGAGCAGCCAGCACATCGCCTGGAAGCACCCCTCGCTCCTTACCACCTCCTCATCCTCACAGGGGAGGCCAAGGGCTCAGCTCCCCCAGGGCTGGAGGCAGGTTTCCTGATATTGTCCATGGTACTGTGTCCCTCCTGGGCTCTCTAGGGGAGGGAGCAGTGCTGACCCACCACTTTGTAACCCTGGAGGGGTCTTCAAAGGGCAGCCCACTGTAGAAGCCTAATGTGAGTGCTCAGCATCACCTGTGGAGGGGTCCAAGTCCCTTTGAAGAGGGGCCAAGGACACCTGCTCATTGTTCCTTAGCCTCATGGAGAAGAACAGGTCCAGGGACATGTAAACAAGGAGGGAGAAACTGAACAACCTTCAGAGCTGGTGCTGCCAGGGTGCTGCCCTGTGCCAAACTCCCATGCACGTGCCTGAGCAGTGCCACAAAATACCGTGGCAAGAAGCAGAGCACCACCTACAGAGGGGTCTGAGTTTTGAGGTCACAGTGAACCTCTTAAAGCCTTCAGTTTCCCCACATTATTCATAAAACCCTCCCAGGTTTTGCCCCTAAGCCCAGCTGGCTTAGAGAAGGCAAAGCAGAGCAGGACTAGGCCATGCAAGGGATCCCAAGGAGGATCCGGTTTGTGCTGGAGCCCTGTGAAACCAGCTCCTGAGAGCCACAGTGGGACCTCTTGGGAGGAGATGCTTCCCACCAGCCAGCACAGGGGTGTTGGAAAGGGGAGCACGGGTGAGGTTCCAAATGTGCTTTGGGGGTTGGCTCCAGCCAAAGCTTTCCAGAGGCACCATCTGAATGTGGGGCAGACATTGGGCAGTCCCAGGGAGGTGGGCGCATCCTACCAGAGGCTTGTCCCAGAGTGACTGGGTCTGCTCGACAAAAACCTTGCAGCTTCTGCAATCAACAAGCCTTTGGGTTTCCAGTGCACAGGAGCACAAGGTGAACTTTTGGTGGGCATTTTCTGCTGTGGGCGGCTCTGGAGGTGTTTGCGTGAGTCACTTCACCCACCCCGACACCAGAGGAGCCGCTCACACTGGTCCGGTCACTCCTGTGTGCACAGGCACCCGCAGAATGCCACTGTCCCTCCATGCTCCTGGGTCACTGCCCCGTCCACCGTGGGTATCCCAGCAGCCTGCCTTGGCCCAAGCCAGCCCTCCCAGTGCGGGGCTGGAGCACGCGGCACTGGGGATCCAGCCCTGCGACTCCAGGGTTAAGATACAATTATTAACAGCTTGTTTGATATCTCCGCTGGTTTATTTGTTTAATAAAGGCACTTGGTTAGCCAGAGTCCCAGGCTCCCGGGGCTTTCATTTCACTGCAGAGGAGATGAGAAACACGCATTTCCTTATCCAGTGAGTCATTTTTTCTGCTCTTTAATTATGCATTTGTGCTATTACCAAGTGTATTCAGCTCTGAGGTGCAAACAGTTCAAACTACTCATCAAGCTTTAACTTTTGCTGCTTCAAAACCAACCAACCGCTGCTGTGAAGGGCAGGGGAGGCAAAGATGGGGGAGATGAAGATGGGGATGGCCGATGCCTGGAGCCAGCCAGGCAGCATGGGCCATGCTCGTGAGCAGGCACACGTGCAAGTGCTGCTGGGGAAGTCAGTGGTGATTTTCTCCATGAGTAAGCGTTATCGTGAATTCGAACATCATTTTCTTGGCCCGGGAGGAGGCAGCTGGGACAGAAACGGAGCATGGAGGAGCTGCAGAGGAGGATGAAGAAGGCTCATGAAACGCAGGGGAATAGGTAAAGTCAACTGTGGTGATGGGACTACAACATCCTTCTATGTAACAGGAGCTGGGATCACTTTATTTGCAGGAGAACATCACGGCTGCTGTCTCAGGCTCCCTGCCATGCATTTGAAGCTTCAAATTTTCACTCCAGGTATCAAAATGGGAGCCACCAGCTCCTGAGCATTATTGTAAACTTCACCCTCCACGTCAAAAGCAACACGTCTGGGCTTTCCCCAATGTATGTATTTGACTGGAGGGGTCACAGAGTTAATCCTGGCAGATGCCAGGACCCATTTACCCCCACTGTGCATTAAGCTGAGAGGGGAGGGAGAGGGGCAGGGTGGAAGTGCTACAGCAGGACCCATGGGAATAGGGGCTGGGAGGTCACCGAAAGACAACTGATGCAGGGGAAACACAGCATGGGAGTTTCAAGGGGAGGGTGAGAGGGGGGTGATGGAGGAGCATCACCCTTTGGGAAAAGGAGACCAGCAGGTGGAAATACCCCAGGGCAAGAGGAACACCAAAGCCTTTGGAGCAGGGAGGCATTTCAAGGGCAGGAATCCTTACAGAGCACTTACAGAGCTGTTTTGTGGGGTCCTCTGCCACTGTGTGTGGCTCCAGCCCCACCAGCCCACAACACAAGATGCTTTCTGCTCCCTAGTCCCTTCCCTTACACTTCTGTGAGCTGCTTGCTGAGGACAGCAGGGGCTCCGGATGCCCTCTCCTGCTGGAGGCAGGTCTCCACTGTGGAGCTCAGATGTGGACTGGAGCAAGCCTGGGCTTTTCTTTTTCTCCCTGCTGCAGGTCATAGCACTGCATCACCACTTTCCATCGCCCCCGAGCTGCTCCGGATGCTCCCTGCTGCTGAACACATGCCCTTCCAGCTCCCATGCCTGCACCTTGGGGATGTGCTGAGAGAGGTAAGTGCTTGGCGTTCTCCTACTCACTTGGGGGGGGGGGGTGGTGTGTGCTTATCGTGATTATGATGGAGGGGCAGTAACTGAGTTAGAGGTGCAGAAATGGTCTCACATCTCCTCAGTGGAGCCTGCAGCTCCCTGGGCTTGGCACAGCCATCCCCACTGGCATGGTGCTTGGGCAGCGTGCTGCCTGGCAGCCAGGCGAAGGGCTGAATGGCTGGGCATGCAGCTGTAAAGGGAAGTGAAATCAAGGCAGGCGTGGAACTGGTGGGCAGTGACCAGTTTTGGTCAGCACTTTCACTCGCCCAGAGCTCCGTGGTGCTGGGTGGGAAGGGCTGAGGCGGTGACAGGGCCACTTGGGTACTGCCCTGAGGCCAGCTACCCACCTGGGGCTTCAGGGGTGGTGCGTGGAGGCTGTAGGCTCAGCTTGGCAGAAAGCCGTTGGAGAGGTGCAGGCACATCCGGGGAACAAGGCCTCTGGCCTGCTTCAGAGAAGCTTGGCTGCCCAGTGCTCTGCCATCTTGAGCCAGAGCATACTCCAGCTTTCCTCGTTATCCCATCCCAGCCTTGGTTCAGGCCAGCAAGTGGCAGAGACCTCACTAGAAAGAGCCTGGAGGCCGTAGCTGCTGCAGGGATGGGACTCCAGCAGTAAAGCCCTCTTAGGGCTCTTGTGGCCAGGGCAGGTCTCCTGTGCTGCCTCCTTCAGCTGAGAGCAATCCAGCAACTGTGGCTGGTCCCTTTCTTCCCTATGGGGTGAAAAAAAACCAGGACATGACTGTTGTTTGGTAGGGATGGAGAAGAGCCACCTATAGCACTGAAATCCATCACCTATTAATTTCAGATCTCAAGCATCAGGCTTCAATGTTCAGGTACTGGTGGCAGGATATTTCTCCTTCTCCTGATCAGGAACACCTAAAACCGTTAAGAGTTTATTTAGTCCCTTCAAAGGGGTACGGGGACCAGACTGACTTGGTATGACTTACTTTGCCCACACCCTGGGCAGCTGCTGAGCAGAGCCAGATCTGACCCCTGCAAATGAGACATGGTGCCAAGAGCTGGGAGGATCCTTGCTGCACATCTAGGTCTGGGATGGAGACAATGGAAAGAGCGAAGTGATGGAGATCATCACCATTAATAGGATGGAGAACACACACCAGTTATCCTGCCTGTGCAGCGATCACTAACAGGCCGTGTCCTGGGGGCAGTGGGAGCTTTTAAAGTGAAAACCTTGGTGCCCCTGCACTCTTCTCCTGGGGTCCTTTTCTGCATTTTCCATCCAAGCTGGATCCCTACAATGAGGTCTTGTAAAAGTACAGGCACAGAAAGCCTCCTGTAGCACGGGGTACGCCAGGGAGGCTTGGGTCACGCCGGAGGACATGCCCTGGATGGAGGTAACATGGGTGGGCTGGGGAGGTGACACCACTGGGTTGGGGTGCTGCACAGTTGGGAACACCAGGGGCTGTGGGGACTTTGGAGGCATAGTGTGGAGGAGAGGAGAGGTTTGAGGGCAGTTGCACAGGCAGGGATAGGGCTTGAGCCCTCACCCTCCTCCTCCCCAGTGAAGATCCGCCCCATGGCAAGCGCAGTGATCACGAGCCCCAAGGGAATCAGCAAAGCTTGACAGACTGTATCTCCCTCTGCCACGGGCCCAGGGGCGCTGCGATTTCACACTCGGGCGGCCCCTTGGCCGACACGCCGTGGGGGAGCCGGGCTCTCGCTCCCACTCCGCCATGTCCTCCTCAGGAAAAGCCGTCTCTGCCTCCTCCTGCCTCTCCTCCCAGTGCTTCGACCCCCTGACCAGGTCCTGCGTCAAGTGCTCTGACCTCTTCAAGGAAAACACAAGTAAGGGGGCAAGGGTGGGTGGGGACTGAGCTCCCCAGGACACATTGGTGAGGGCCCAAGGGGGCTGGGGGCACCCTGGGGTGGGCAGGTGAAGGGAACCTTGTCCTGCAGATGACAATGGAGGAGATGACGAGGGATGGAGAGCTGCCTTCACCTGGGGGAGGGGGGAAGGAGGAGGAGAGAGGAAGAGGGCAGCCCGTTCCAGTGCTGGGAATGCAGTGGAGGGAGAAGAGTGATCCAGCCCAGTGCAGGGATCACAGCCTGCCAGAGGGTGACCATAGGAAGAGCAGGATGTCCTCATCTCCCACCAGCCAGCGCGTGGGATGAGGGTCCCGTCAGTCAGGAGGACAGTTCATTGAGGGTGATAACTGCTGAAGAGCCACTCTCCTTCACAGCCACTGCAGATGGGTGGGTAATGCTGCTGCCCTCCTGCCCTCGCCCCAGCTCTCCCTTCCCTGACACTGCTGGCATCTCTCTCCACAGCAGAGCCTGCCAGTGCAGTGCCCGCCTCGGCCCTGGAGCCCACCCACCCCTCAATGGACCTGCCCAGCACCCTCCTCCTCTTCGGGGTCCCGGCAGCAGTGGTGTTCGTCCTGGTCCTGGCCACCCTCTTGGGCTTCCTGGTCTGCAAGCTGGGGAAGCGGAGGAGAAAGACGAAGGAGGCGGACAAGGAGGCCCAAGGTAGGGGACCTCTTGCTCTCTCTATCACAGCACCCTGAGGACCCCAGGGCAGATGGAGTTACTTGTCACTGGCTCCCCTGAGGCACATCCCTGTTGAGGCTGGCTTCTCCACCTTGACACAGGCTCCACAGACACCCTGGAGCATTGTAGGGCAGCTGAGCTGCCCCCTGAGCGATGGTATCCCACATCCTCCCCTGAAACACATACCTGCACTTGGCTGCCAGTGCAACCCTGCTGAAACATCTCTCCTTCTGCTGGGTGCATAAAGCACCTTCTGGCACCATACCCTCTTCACAGGGTGCCCATACAGAGCACTGGTGAGGAGCCTCTCTCCTAGTAGCTGGGAGACGGCCATGGATCGATCACGGGCTGTGGGGACAGTGGTGAACTTCTCCATAGGGAGCCTTTCCCCATGGTGCTGTGACTGGGGGTCCTGTGTTTATCGCCCAGCTTGCCATTCCTGCTTGGGATGCCCAGTGCCCTCCAACACACACCCAAGAGACCCCAACAGGGTCAGGACCAGGGCCAGTCCCATGGGCAGGACACTGAAACACCTCACAGGGCTGTCCCCAGCAGCATCAAAAAAAGGGCTGGGGGTGAGAGTATTTCAATACCCTACCTTTTCTGGTGGTGTATTTTCATGGTGGGGGGAGGCCACAGTGCCCCATGATGGGGCATCAGCCAGGGGGTGGGTGGCTGTTCCTTCCCCCCAGAGCCCCTGTACCGGAGGGGCTCAAACCTGGCCACTCTTCTCAGCAATGGTCTTGCCTGGCATCACTCCTCCCCATCCCTGGGCAGGGGGAATGGTTTCTCATTGCCCACATGCCACCCATGGCGCTGGCTGGGTGACTCAGGGTTTTGGGGACATTACCCAGGGCTTTTCCACTAAACCAAGTGTGTCTGTGATCACTTGTGATGAGCACACCTAGGGAAAACACCAATAACGAAAGAGGAGGGAGAAACCCAGCAGCAGGAGAGGAGCTCATCAGAGGCATCCCTCAGCCATGCCCTGCCGTGTGCCCTGGTCCCTGTGTCCCCTGTCCCGTACCCAGCCAGCCCACCCCTGCAGCACTGGGTGCATGGAAAGCCGCAGGAGCTCGGGGCCAGCAGCACACGCCTGTGTTTGAAGGGTGTAAACAAGTCTATTTTTAAGTGGGAGGTGGCTGGGGAGGGCGAGCCACCACAGGCCGGGCTGCCCTGCACCGGCAGGGCTTAGCGACAGGGCTCCAAGTGCAATTTTCTGCCTTCCCCTGTTGTTTTCTAGGTGGGGGGAAAACACCTCCTTATAACACCAGTTGTAAGCAGGAGCATCTCTGCAGTAGGAGAGGTGTGATAGGGACTTTGTGTGCTCTTCTTCCTTCAGTACCATCTTCCCTACCACGTGTCCCCAGGGATGGGACCCTCTCCCTGGGACCTGCCTCATCCCACTTTGTAAGCCCCATAACTCCCTTTTCTTGCTCCCTCCCAGCAAACATGGAAGCCACCAGCCCCCTGCCCATCCCAGGCTGTCAGGACCCTGCCGTGATGGAAGAAGATGCCACCCTAGCTCTGGCCCCATGTCAGCATCTCAATGGAGGCCTGAAGATGCTGAATCCACCTGGAAAAGCCGGGGCAAAGCAGAGGCCATGCTGCCAGGGTGATGCCGATGGCGACATCATCCTGCTCTCCACCGTGTACCCCCGGCACGAGGAATGCAAGCATGGCTTCCCACTGCCTGCCACGGAACTAGGGGCCACAGCCTTGGTCACCACCAAAACCACCCAGAGCTGTGCCTGAGAGGAGAGAGCCTGAAGGCAGGGAGAATGGGGCGAAGCCTTGCATCCATGTCTGCAGACCGGGTTTCACCTTGAGCAAGATGAGTATTCTAAGATGACTTCCCTTCTCCATTTTCCTGTTTGTGCCAAGTCCTAGGTTATACCTGTAAGTGCTGGAGGAAGACGTAATGGATCATGCTGAGTTATGCCAAATACTGCCATGGCTGTACCATTGGGAGGAGGCAGAGTGAGACGTGTTTGGTGAGGACAGAGCATGGCAGGGGCTGCTGTGCCATTTGTGAGGCTGCTGTTGTGGCAGGACAAATTCGCTGCTGGATGGCTGATTCCTGTGAACATGGGGCTGGGATAGCAGAAAGAGAGTGGGGAAAGGAAGATGGAGGGGAAACCAAGGAGTTACACTGGGACCAAATCCCACACTGCTGCTATTAGCTCGATGTTTGCTACTGATCTCAGTAGGAGGAAGCTTGGGAACATATGGAGCGAGGCACATCCAGCATCCATTCACAGTCCTGCTTCCCCTGTCTTCTGCAAGCTGTAATATCCAGATCTCTTGTCCCTCTGGGCACTCTCATGCAGTGGCAGGCGTCCACTGGCACTCATGGGAAGCCCCTTTTCAGCTGGGGATGGGAAACAAGTTCGTCTTTGCAAGCAGGGAGCAAGGGAGGAAAGAGGGTAAAAAACATCTGTCCGCTCCAACCTACAGTCACTTAGTTCAGGGGGGACCAGGGGCAGGCATACTGCTGGTCTAGAGGAGCTCCACGAGCTTGTCACTACCGCCCCAGACAACCATCACTTCAGCTCACTGTGGCTGCAGAAATACCACCTATCACTTGGGATGGACGTTTCCATGCCATGCAACACCGGGCAGGGAGTGATGCGAATGTAGGCAGGATAGCTATTTGTGTGAGTGTCTCCAAAGCTTTGCCTGTGTGCCAGAGCTGGCCGGAGTTGCTGGTCCAAGGCATTTCTCTGTGGATGGTCTTGTTCACCTGCCCACAAATTGGCTTCATGTGCAGGAAGGGCTCTGCTTCAGAAAGGAACTTGTTAACATGGGGGTGCTGTTCTCAAATAATGACAGCAGCTGATCCCCTGGCTGAACAGACCTGGGCCAGTGGGTTGGGTGAGAAGCCCTGGTGGCCCCAAAGGGGGTGATTGGGCAATTAGAAGGTATTTGCAAGAAGCACCATCTCAGTGGCAGCCCAGGTTTGCTTGTCCTTTGGTGAGGTGGCTTCCTCAGCCAGGTGGCCTTGGAGACTGAGCAGGGCAAGGTGTGGGAGCACTGCCTCCAAGCACCAATGGGCCACCGGGGGCCACAGCTCATGGCAGGGTCACCCAGCAGCAGTGTGCAGGGGGGATGTCCCTCTGATGATGGGAAGGTGACTGCCTGCCCAAGCCTGAGCTCTGCTGGGGCTGCAGGACCAGGCATTGCTGCTGAATGGTGCCTGTCCCTCTTCGCCCCTGCCCCTGGCACTGGAGCTGAACTCACAGGATCCATCCCAAAAGGTGAACCACAGGTGCCAGGGCCCAAATTCCTCACCATGACTCCTCCCCCACACCTAAATACGCTGGTGGAGGCAAGTCTTCATCTGGGTGAGACTCTGCACGACCCAGGACAGGATGGGATGGGACTGGACTCTTCCACGTGCCCGGTGACTGTCTCCTGGCTTGTGGACCTGTGCAGGCTCCAGCACTCCCAGTTACCCGCAGCAGCTGTGCTGCCAGTTGCAGGAAGATTATCCCTGCAGCACAAATTGGGCATCTCCTCGTAACTATGCTGCACACTGAACCCTATGAAGTGACTTTGAGCAACCTTTGTGCATCCGTGCAGTGGGGAAATGAGCCAAAGCCAGGCCGGGGGACATTTTAGCACTGCAAGGACTGCCTGTGGAGGCAGAGCAGCCTGCTTCACTGGAGATGGTGGTGAGAGTAAAGTGAACCAGGACTGTCAGGAGCATCTCCTGCTTCCCACCTGGTGGCTGTTGCGGCTCAGCCCTGCAGATGCACCACTCACCCTGACCAGCATGGCCATTTGGAAAAGCAACTGTCATACAATCCTGTTGGAAAAGCCCCTCTTTCTGCTCAGGTAAGGGCTTCTGCTCTCATTTCTATTAGGACTTCAGCCGGGCACCAGCATCTGCAGTTTGCAGAAGTGGCATTTTGATCCACATTGGATTCCTCAACCGGTGAATGCCTCTGGGATCCCCTCTCTTTTATGGCATGCAGGGCATCTTCCTCACATCTTGTCTGCCCGACTGCCAGTCATGGTGGGACATTGTTCCCTCCTGCCCAACCCACCTGGGCCTGGGATGGATTTGCAGCCCCCTCTGTGCATGTGCCCCCATCCTTATGTACAGGGCAGGGGGATGTCTGTCTGTCTGATACATGGAGAGCAGAGGGAGCAGAGGTGAAAATATGGTTGTAAAAATGAAAAAATAAAGTGATCCCATTGCCAATGTGTTCCCAGGGGTCTGTATGGGGTCCCCATTCCCCAGGCTTCAGGAGTCTCCACTATTGTGGGCCCGGGGGTACAACTGGAGAGGCTCCATTTGCACCAGCTTACTGGCATGTCCCCTGCATGATGAGGACCAGTCGAGCCTGGCCACCTCCATCCCACCACAGCCACCCCGGGAGCTCTTTGGAAGGATGAGGAGTGGGGCAAGTGTTTATTGGGGGCTGTCGCCTGTCTTTGACTTTCCACAGCAGTTTCTCACTTCCCCCTGCGAGGCAGGAGCTGTGCTTCCTCCCACCCCACGGCCCGCCCCGCTGCCTGCCCCACTGCTTCGAAGGGCTGCTTCATTGGGCCACAGCAGTGCGGGGTTTCAGGGAGAGCCAGGGGAAAGTCTGAGGAAACCCCTGGGCAGGAGGAAGGAGCTGAGCTAAAACCTTCCTCGATGCAAATCCTCCTCAGGCATACCTCTAGCTGTTTCAACCTCCCTGCGATGGGAATCACAGGGGTATTTGAGCTCCTGCAAATTCCATCAATGATGCTGGTGGTAAAGGGTGGAAACCTTGGTGTCCCTAGGGATGCGCAGTGATTTCCATCCCTGGCCTTACAGGCAGGAGCCAACTGGCCAACAGAATGTGGTGGTATGGAGAGGTGAGGCACCAGGGTAACCTTGGCCAAAGCCTTCTTCTGCAGCCACCAGTCATGTCTGCCAAACCCTCCTCAATCTCACAGGCTCCCCAGCATCCAAAGTGCTTGTCTTTCCTCCACCAGCCTACCTGCCGGGGTTCTTCTGCTTCACTTTGTCCTCTCTCCTCCCCTTGCTGGTTCACCCACCAGTTTTAGTCTCCTACAGTTCATCCACAGGCCCAGGTACTCCAGCCCAAAGCAGCCCCCACAGACGCAGCTTGCTCCTCCATAGGCTTTCTGTGGGTGCTGGACCTTGGCAGCAGGCAGGGTATGGTGGGCATCATTTTATGCCATGCATGAAGCAATACTCTGATGGCCAGCGTTGAACAGGGACCACTCATCTCTGGCCTCAGCCTCCAATAACCCCACTTGCTGCAAGAAGATGGGGCTGCATGGCCACCCCATCACCCACCCCAAGGCACTGATCTCATCTTGCCCCACAGGAGCCTTCCCCACTTTCCAGTGCTAGCCATGGCAGAGGGACACTTGGGTGCAATCTCCAGGGGACACCCGTGGGAGGCCATGGGTGAAGAGGAGCGGCCATCAGGCCCAGGTTACCTGCCACGAGATGGCACTGACACTGCACACTAGCTTGTGTGGCTGCAGCACCCCAGGGGACCTGCATGGGAGGGTGAATGCACGAGAAGACAGCGAGGTGAACCAGGGAGGTCAGGCAGGCTGGTGGCCAGCCCCACTTTGGCCAGGCAGAAGAGTGGCAGTTGGGCATGACTCTGTCTGGTCATGCAGCCCATCACCATGGCCTCTGGGCTGCCAGGGAGAAATGGTCCTTGGTGGCTGGACACCTATGGGCAAAGCAGGCATGGAGTTGTGGGACAACCATAGGCACAGGGGGATGCAGCGAGCTTCTGCTCCTTCCACCAGCAGCAGCTGGTGAGCAACTCTGCTGAGGCAGAGCAGCCCATCGCCAGTGCTGTCAGGCCTCCCACAGGACTCTCTGGGACCCCCAGCTGGCACTTCCCTTGCCCATCCCTCCCCATCAGTCTCTACCAAAACAGAAACCCCCCTACTCCCCACCAAGCTCCCAACTGGAAAAGGCCCTGGGCTGGGGAGGAGAGGCCACCCGGCCCCCTGCATGAGGCTGCCGGGGGACCACTGCCTTCCTGATGCTGCTCATCAGCATCCCTCCCTAATTGCTACCCACTGCCTAATGACAGTAATTAGGGAGAGCGAAGCTGCCTGGGGACTGGAAGCGCTGATGGAGCTGGGGGAGCCAGATGGTGTTCACACTTAAGGAAAGATTGGAGGAAAAAAAAAGGAAGGAAAGGAAAAAACACACCACTCAGCTTTGATCAGCCTCCCCTTCTTTCACCTAGTGTCAGGATCACTTTGGTCCATGGGCACGCCGAGGAGATGCTGAGAGGTGGCACTGGCTGCCTCCTGCCTCCCCCTGTCTCCAACCCAGGAGTTTTAGGGTGCCAGAGGAACAATGGAAGGGGGCATGGGGCATGGTGTGGAGGGGGTTTCCTCACTGCCTTCATGGTCTCTCCCGCTGGGCCGCCCATGCTGCTCCCCTCTTTGCTGGCTGTGCTCAGTGAGCCTTTCCCAGGCGGTAAGAGGAGGACAGCCAAACCCCACCTGAAGGGATGCAGCGAGCAGGCAGCAGCTTCCCTGGCAGAAAGGGCTGGCCAATGGGCAGCCCCACGCTTCCCCCAGCATCATGAAGCAAGGACACTGCCCCCCAAAACAGACCTCGGAGGCCAAAGCGTGGACAGGGACCACGATGCTCCCAGCTTCACCTCCTGCAGCCAAATCTCTCCAAACTTCTCACCAAGCCCCTTCCCCAAGCTCTGGGTGATGCCACCTGCCTCCAGAGCTGCCTGCCAAGCTGTGGGTGCACCCAGGGCTAGGGGGGATATGGGGGGTCTGAGGGAAACCCTCCTCCTGCCCCCAGCCACTGCCCTGAATGCTCTCAGGGTGCCTGGGCCATTGCCCTCACTGCACCCCAGGGATGCAGGGACAGGGACATGCTGGGCAGGGAGGACACTCAGCCCCATGGAGGAGGATGCTCAGCCCTGTGCTTGGTGTCAGCCTGACCTTGCTCAGGGGATCGTCTCAGAGGGGACCCAAAAGCAGGGGAGAGCCTCTGTGCTCCTTCCGAGGCACTGCTGTGACAGGGACCGCAGGGGACACCCCCAAGGCATGCAGGGGTCTCCCCCCAGGAGGCCGGCCACTCCATCGTGCCGTTCCCAAAGGACTGTGGACATGGACATGGGATGTGGAAGGCTCCCAGGAGTGAGGGTGCACTTTTGGACCCGCACCCCAGAAGGGATCAGCTGGGTGGCGAGGTGGCTGGTGCCAGAGCACACAACACAGCCCTGCCTGCTACAAGCCTCTTCCCCTCTTCCACCTGCTTTATGATATTTCACCCTTTTCCCCACCTTTTCCAAGCACGGGGCTGTGGAGCTGGAGGGGGCAGAGGCAGGGGGGTCACCAGCAGCAGGGTGCCATGGAAGCAAGGCCCCGTGTCCTTCATCCTCAGCTCTGGTGTTGGCCGGCCTCGGCTCACTGGCTGCTGCTGGAGCTATTCTGAGCCTGGATCAATGGGCAAGTGCAGGGGTTTGGGTGACAGCCACAGGATGCGTGCTGGGAGGAGAGCTGCGGGCAGGGAGGAGCAGGTGGGATTTTTCAGGAGATTCCCCCTGCTTCCCCATCCCAACAGGTTTCAGCAGTGCAGGTGTCTTTCTCGTTTCCTTCCCTACAGGGGTTGCAGTCTGACTGGGTCCTGCTGCCAGATGCTGCCTCCTGATTTGAGAGGCACCAGCATTTTGCAGAGCAGCAGAATGCCAGGATGAAGGCACCTGCAGCCAAAAGCTGTGGCTGAGACTGAGCTCAGGGTGACAATTAAAATAGGGGTTTATGGTGGGAGTGAAGGGCAGAAGAGCATCTTCTTCCTCCACTGCAAGTAATTGCCATTCTTATTCTCTGACAATGATAATGTTTTTAGTAAGGCTATTAATTCCTTTGTGAAGTTAGGGTAATCTTAAAGCATATGCCAGATCAATGGCGAAGGATGGGCACAGGAGGGATGGCTGCGGCTGGGCACCTTTACTAGCCCCTCATGGCCACCCATCACCCTTCCCTGAGGATGATCCTGCCTTATTTGCAGTGGGAGATACCGAAAGCACTTCCCATCCAGAAGGAGAGGGAGCACTGTTGTGACACTGAGCAACCCCACTGCACAGGGGCAGAAACAGCTGGAGCAGTGGATTGGGATGAGGGGAAATGAGAGACCTATCATCCTCCCTTCCATATCCTCCCACAGATCTCAGCCCCAGCCCCCAGGCCTGCCCGCTTCAGTCCCTTCCTGCCAAATTCCCTTGTGTCTCTGCCCCCCCGCCCCTTACTACTGATATCAAAACGAAATCTATAAAGGCAGCTGGGGTGATGTTTCCCAGCACATTCCCAATAATGGTCTCCCTGTGTTTTTGGTTTTCTATTCAGTTCCTCAATTATTTATCTATCTCTGCAAGGAAATGGGGACCCAGACTCGGGGAAGCAAACTTCCTGCCCTGTAGTGACCCAGGAGTTATTAAAAGAAAAATGATGAAAATTCCCCAATGAGTCATTTAAGATGTATTTAATCAGCTCTAACCACAGACACAAAGTCATGACTGGCTGCTTACTGCAGCATCAGCCGCAGAGGGACAGGGGCCAAATCTGGATCCCCCTTGGCATTTCCCAACAGGGATATTTGGGGGGAGTCCTGCTGGAGGAGGGTAAACCCTGAATGTCCTCATTTACAGTTTAGAGTGGTTGGGAGGTAAATATAACCTCCCCATAACCCACATACAGGTCTGGAGGAGGGGAAAGTGGGGATTCAGGGATGCAGGGGATGTGGGAGGTTATAGACACTGTGATGGGATGCAGGGGATTCAGGGCATACAGGCGGTGGAGGGGGACGTAAAGGGATGCAGGGGGATGTGAGGGACACTGTAGGAGATGAGGGATGCAGGGCACACATGGGAATGCAGTGGAAGAAGGGGTGCAGGAGATGGAAGGGGCTGGAAGGATGCAGGGGATGCAGGGGATTGGGGGGATGCCCACATGCATGGACACATTGTGCCGGGGGGCTGTGGAGAGCCCTCTGCAGGTACTGGGAGAACAGTGGGGTGCGTGCCAGGCCAGTCCCTTGGAGCCCTGCTGACCTGTCCCCAGAACTCCCTTGCCCACCTGAGCCTCATCCCAGCCCTCATGCCGAATGGCCACGGGGCAGCAATGAAAGGGACCCCTCAACACCACCTCCCCATGACAGTGGGTGTCTGCCACAACCAACTGGGCACTGAGCCCATGCTCAGGAGAGCCCCCTTGCCCTGGGGTTACTTTCTGTGGGAACCTCTCACACCATGGCCAGGCCTTTCTGATCCTCCACCACAGGGACTCGCAGGGGCACATCCTGCTCCTGACCCCGACAGTAGCAGTGGCAATGCGGGAGGTGGGTTAAGGCTGTGCAAGGAGTGTGTGCAGACCACTGTGGGTGGGCTACAGTAGAGAGAAATTGGTGGGGGGCAGGGAACCACTGGGCTGGCCTGGGAGGTGTTAAGAGCAGCTTATCTTTAGCTCATCCCTTGCTTTCAGCCCAAATCCAGAGCCACCCGCAGCTAAAATTCTAGCGCCTATATTGTGATGTACTTTGATCTCAGGCTTATGTGTGCTGCGGTGGGGGAAGTGTTGAAACCTGTCCTGCTTCAAGGGATGCTCTGATCCATCTTCCTCTCCCCACTGACAGCATGCACAAAGCCCAGAGTGTGTCCATGCAGAACCCCCACTGTCCCCCAACATCTCCCAGCCCTCCCACCTCTGCAGTCCTCTGCCCAAGAGCCATCAGCCAGCGAATGCTCACTTGGGCAGCACTTAACCCCTCACTCCGCTGCCCCAGGAGCCAGGCAGAGCCAACAAGCTGCTGTCCTCGCATGCCGCCGGCACGCAGGGCTCCGCATCAGCTTGAGCGCTGGGAAAAGCAAAGGGCATAATTTTAGGAGAAGCGTGTGAAATGTGTTGTGGCAGATCAGCCGAGGAGCTCTCCAGCAAAAGGAAAGCATTAACATTTGAGAAAGGTCCTCGCAACAAAGCAAAAAAATCCCAGCAGGCAAATACAGATGTGGGGATGTACAAAGCATCTGGGATGCGGACAGGGATGGGACAGGTCCAGTGGTTTGGGGGTGGTCCAGGAGCATCCCAGGAAGGAAAGGTCTATAAGCAGGAGTGTTACGTTGGTGGGGTGGAATGGTGGGGGCAATTGGAGCAGGAGGGACCTGCTCCTGGCTCCTGGCCAGGACCAAGAGCCTGCAGAGATGCAAGGGGATGGGTTTAGACTTGCCTGGGACAGGACTTTGCCTGAGTCTGAGCTCCTTTTCTCTGACAGCCCCTCTCCCCTACATGATAGATTCATAGAGAAAGGAGGGGAAAAAAGCCCTGCAGCATGCAGCCTGTGATTCATCCTTACTATATTTGCACTTATTATTAGAAAGATGAAAATATAGCCAGAGCTGGATTTACAGATTTGGTAAGCAGGACTGCCTATTTCAGCATATACTGCTTTTCCCAGTGATGCTCCAGGGAGACCAACTTACATCCTCGCTAGCACTAAAGCATCGCGCTGCACCGTGTGCTTATACATCTGAGTGGATCTATTAAGCAAACAAGTCCTTTAGGGACAGCAACGTTTGGGTTCCTGGTGGTGCTCGCTCAGCACACTGTGCAACCAGCTGACTCCTGTAAACCTCTGCCTCCACATTCAGCCTCCTGCTAACCCTCACCCAGGTTTTGGAGATACATCTGTCCATGAAAGCTGTGGGCAGGAGAGACTTGTTTGCTCTCTGCTTAGCAAACTGCATCATCCCAGGGGCCAGAGCATCCCAAAGGCCACAGCATCCTCCTGTACAGGTTCTTTCCCCTCCCTGAACTGCTAGTTGCAGTCAAGCAGCCAGGGTATCTGTTGCAGTCTCTTGCTTGGTTTAAGACCTTTGGGTTTGCTGAAAATAACCCCAGGTTCAGTCAATATTGTGGCTTCCTGCAAAAGATGCTTTCCAAGGTCTAATAAAGCAGCAGCCAGCTGTGTGACCTGAAGAAGAACAGAACACCTACCAGGTACCAGGAGCAAGCATCTTGCTTGCAAAGCATTGGTGTGCTGAGCCTGCTCCAAGTGCAAAAGCTTTCAGGTGTGCCAGCGTGGAGGGACTGGGAAGGCAGCACCAGATCCCTGCCACCAACCCAGGAATTCAGGTGTGTGTTTCCATAAGATGACGATGTGATGCCTGAAGCAGCTCAGGCGAGGAAGGCAAGCAGGGACCCTGGGATCCATCCCTCTGGCCACCACAGCCCACCCAGGGAAGTAAGCCCAATGGAGTGAGCAGGGACATTCCAGCAGCAGCGCAGTGACCCCCATGGCTGAGGTTTGCAGGGAACACGTCCTTGCATGATGCTTTTCTCCTTTTGTTGGAAGCAAGGGAGAGCCACAGCTTTTGAGGGGATTTTCTGGTCACTCCAGCCCCAGGAAAAGAAAAAGAGGGTACAAGGGAGATAGCTCTGGGGGACCGCGCATGGCACTGAGCAGAGGACCCCCTCATGTGGTCATGTTTGCTGTGAGAGACCCCGGAAGACTCCCTCTTCGGGACTGCAATATCCTGCATGATGCCAAGTGCTCACCGGAGATGGTGGCACCCCTATTTCTGTTCCTGGCCTCCTAGGAAACATGTGGGAGGTATTTTTATCCTCCTGACAGCTCCCTTAGTCACCGGTGCTTGCTTTAAATGGGTCAAGAGGGAATAAAGATGCTGCAGCCCTTGCTCCCTCACTGCCTGTCTTGGAGCAACTTGCTGGCAGCACTGACTCTCCCTCCTCTTGCACTCCATCCTGGACAAGAGCTGCCATGGACCTGGAGAAGCAGGAGAGGTCTCCCTGGCTCAGGCAGTGTCAGCTGCAATTAACTCCACATTAAAAGCCCAGTGGTGAGGCAGCCTCGCTGCTGAGGTTCCACACGTCAGGACTGCAAGGGATGCTTTCTCCCAGCATGGTGGGTAGGAAGGCGGTCGCCCTGATGGTGGCAGAGGTGAGATGGGCAGTGTAACAGTGGATGGATGCCCAGGGGAAAAGGGCAGCAGGACTTGTGGGCACAGGGTGGCAGGGTTGGCTCTGGGGCACTGGGAGCAAGTATGGCCTCTCTGAGCCACTTTGAGAAGGGGATGAAGTGCACCAGGAAACCCCATGAGAGTTCCCTCTGCTGCCAGTGAGGCTGTGCAGCAGATATAACACATCATGACAGCGTCTCGCATCACTGACCCTAAAACGGTGGTGGGCTTCCTGGGACATGGTGTACCCTGCCAAACACATCTGTGCGCCTTGCAATTGTGGTGCCAGCACCATGCTTCATGGACTCACATTCGGTGACCACCTCTGGAGCTGCAGGACACCTCTGAAGGTTTGGAGCATCTCCCCCTGCCCTGGCTACAGCCCCTCTGCCCCAGTGCAGCCTGGCTGGCTCTCCGAGCAGTGCGTCCCTCTTCCAGCAGCAACGCTGGCTGGTCACCAAGCCAGGACAGTTCAAGGATTTGCTCGTGAAGGGTGAGAGCAGAACTCCATGTTTGCCCATGCCCGGCATTTCAAAGGTGCAGTTTCCACTGTAGTCTCCTCTGGAGCCATGCTCGAGGGGACAGAGCTAGACTCCAAGGTGACCTCAAGAGATGAGCAGGGTGTGAGCCACAGCACCCAGGGGAGGTATGGGCCTAATCCTTGTGACATCTTATACCCAGAAAGAGAGAAAAACGGCAGGAGACAAGCTGGGAGCAAGGGGAGCAATGGCTAACAGAACCAGGCAGTCCCTCCATCACATTTAAGGGAGTTTGTTTTCCTCCTGTCTCCTCAGATCTGTCCTCCCACTGCAATCGCATGGAGCCACGCAGTATGCGGCCCCCGGGGAAGAGGGAAGGGGAGGGGGACCGGCTTGGGCTCATTGGGAGACATTCTGGAGAGAGGCTGCAGCTCCAGGCAGGCCATGCAGACGGGAATTCATCCCCTGCTGTGAGCCAGATGGAGAGCAGAGGGCCGGTAGCCTGCCCAGGATCCCCACCAGGTACACGGGGAGTGGGATGGGTGCCAGCAGCCCGGCTCTCTTGCTCTGGAGGGAAAGCATCTTTGCTGCAGGAGGACACTGCAATGTCCATCAGCACCCGTCCCAGGGGAGCCCTTGCACGGTGCTGCCTTCTTGTGTTACCTTTTCAAGGTTTTACTCTGTGAGCAGGAGGACTGGAAGCCCACATCTCACTAATGAAGGCAGAGCCCCACGGGCATTTGTGTGGAAGGGGAACCTGGCAAGGTCTGGGGGGCTCCAGCCCCTTCAGCTTCTAAAGCCACTGATCCCCCATAGCACAGGGAGAAGTGGCAGGAGAGCGGCTGCAAGGGCAGCGTGGCTTGCAGGGGCATCTGTCCCCTGAGGTACTGCTGGCGCAACAGGGAACTGTCTCTGGCGATGATGTGGAAGATGGTAGAAGGCCCATTCAGGTGTTGCTAATTCTGAGGACTGAGCTTTTTTTTGTCTGTGCAATTCCGCTGCTCGGCAAGGCATGACATTTCCTACTGCTGCTGCCCCGGCCACCCCTTCTCCCACTGGTCCTGCTGCCTGCTGAGGGCAGGCTGGTGGCAGCCGCTGTCTCCACACAGCCAGAGAGCTCCTGTTCAGGGCTGAAGGACAACCTGGACATCTGAGCTTAACATCCAAATGCGCGCTCGATGCTAAAGCATCGCCTGCCTCTCCAAAGAGCCCTTTGGTACAAGGCATCTCTGCTGCATGTACCACACCCTGCTGCAGGATGGTGCAAGTGATCTAGCTGAAGATGACCCTGCTCATTGCAGGGGGTTTGGACTAGATGAGCTTTGAAGGTCCCTTCCAACCCAAACTATTCTATGATTTTACGATTCTAAGTGTCTGAGGCTTTCTCCTTCACCTAAAGCGCTGGAAATACTTTAGTGAGAGCTACCTTAAGCTGTTAGCTCTCCCCATGAAACAGGGGCTCCAGCCCTCCTCAGGAGGGGCAAACTGGGTCAGGAGAGCTCCCAGATCTCCAAACACTTAGCTCTCTGCATCCGTCACACCTCCCATAATCAGGGGACCAAGGTCTCATCTTAGTCTCTTAAACACAAAGGGAGCAGAACCCAGGAGACGCTTCTGGCCATGCTGCGCTCAGTGATGTGCCTGTCATAACACAGCAGCTCTGGGGCACAGTGGGGATCAGCTTCCTGAGCCAGCTTTGCTCTGCCCAGGATATGGCTCCCCATTCCCATGCCCCAGTGAGGACCTTGGTGCGGAAGCCTCCAGCCAAGCTCCACACCTCTCCAAGTGCTTGGCTCGGCATGCAGCAGCCTGCCCTTCCCCAGCGGTGCCAGCTCCAGCGGCTCCACCCCTGCTGGCTGCTCCTGCTTAAAAAGGATGCGGACGGCAGCTTTTACACCTATTTCTGACCTGGCTCGAGTGCTGCTGGCAACAGAGGGGAAACACATTGCTGGTGGATGCCAAGCGCTCGTTTTCCTCCTTGCGCTTGCAATTACCTCCATTGCTTGTGACAAACATTGGCAAGCATTAAAAGTTAGCAGGGCAGTAACCCTGCATTTGAGCCCATGGCCAGTGAGGGCATGCACATCATCACCCTCTGCCTGCGAAAGGCTGATGGTGCATCCTGAAACAGGGCATAAAGTGGAAAGCAAAGGGTGAGACCAACAGCAGCACCTGGGGCTCTCATCACAAGATGTCCATCAGTGACGGGGCTCTCCTCTCACAAGACGAATGTCCATCACTGAGAACCCCATTCGGGGGACAACAGGGATATCTGTCCCTGCAGCAACTATTGGACTCTGAACATCTCCAAGAGGAGCAATGGGTGAGGATGAACACCTGCCCTGTGCATGGTCCGGGAGGCTCAAACTTAGCTCTCCTCACAGGGTCACACACCTTCCCTGCCCATAGTACATGAGCTAGCACACAGGAGGCTTCATTGTCCCCTCCATCCGCACCCCAACACTGTGCTCAGGAGATTGCAGAAGTGAGAGCAGACCTGTCACATCCTTCATCCTGAGCCTGCCCCGCTGCTTTTGGCACGGCTTTAATGATGCTTGGCTTGCTCCAGCCTGACACGCTGCTTTAGGCACATACATGTCACTGGATTCTCATGTATTATTCCTCTTCTTCTTCATTTAGTCCTATTCCTCCCATTGCACATTTTCCTTCTTACCTTGTCCTTTGTGAGGTTGCAAGTAGTTAGTGAGCCCCTCGTCTGGCCTCAGCGCTTTGAAAACCTCACATATATCATCAGGAATAACTTGTTAGGATTTAGTATCTCACCTTCTTTTCTTTCCCTTATTTTCCCAAGATTTTCCATGGATTCTCCTGCATCCCTGATCACAGGCATTTCCACTGTGCCCCATCCCCTAGTCCCTTGCTCCCCAGGGTGATTGAACCCACCCGATGCCTGATGATTGTCTCAAAGCTGCTTGCTAATTCTCTCCACTCACCTCTAGGCTGCACCTCTAGACTCACATTATACAGCACTTTTTATCCCCTCAAATATTTGCTCAAGCTGAATCTCACCCTGCCAGCTTGCAACGCCCTCATGCTCTCTGCAGTGGCTCACGTATGTTAGGAATGGTCCCTCACCACCTGATGAGAAAGGGAGGCAGGAGGAGAGCAGGATCTCTGAAGCATGGGGACAACCCAGCCCCAATGCCAAGGCTCTTCTGCTCTCACTAGAAATAGTGGCAATACCAGTGCCAAGCAAGTTGCATTTTACAATGAGTTTTGGTTTGTAGTGACTATCTCACTTTCCTTTGCTGCAGCAGTGAGGAGTGGGACAGGGGGGGCTGGCTGAGGCTCAGCAGTGGATACTTTACACCCCTCACTATTGCAGGTGACGAGCACTTACCTGGGTTCAAGGGAAGCCCAGACAAACTCAGGAAGAAGAAATCCTTTGGGACACACCAAATCCAAGAAGTAATCCCTGGGTCAGGAGTCCTCCATCCCCAGGCTGCTGGAGTTGAGGAGATGGTCTGGGAAAAATCTCAGTAAATGCTTGCCCTCCGACTGTCTCTTCAGCATCCCCCTTTGGTAGCTGCCAGGGCTGGACAAACCCTTGGCCTGACCCTGCCTGCTCTTGCCCTTCTGAGGGACTTAAAGACACAATGGCTTTGTCTTGGGTCCCTGGGTGACAAACACGGGACTTGTTTCACTCAAAGCTCTGCTGCTGGTGGCATCCATCCTGTTCCTGGGCTGGGATCTGAGAGACAGAAGTAAAATGCCCTATCCAGTGGGGGTACCAAGGTGACTCCTGATTGCCTCAGCGAGGCTCCACTGGCACAGCACAGGGATGGTTCCTGGCGGGGGGGAAGCAGCACGCTTGAATTTGAGTCTCCTGAAAGACTGAAGCTTATTGCACAGTGAAATGTCATCAGGATAATGACAGGAGACCTGAAGCAAATCCCTGATGCTAATAGGATTGGGCCGCCTTCAGCAGGTCTCACTCGCAAAGGAGATCGTGCCAAACAAAGCTGGCTCAAGAGCTTGTAGGCTCCCAGTGGGTGAGGGAGCTCTGCCCACAGCCAGCCCTCTGATAGCAAAGCCCTCTCCTCCTCCCTAATCTGTGGGAAAGAGATATCAAAAGGCAAAAGCATCCATCCTGGGACTGCTCTTGGGAAGCCAAGGGTGAGCAGAGGGGAAGAGGCAGCCAGGCCTGTGCCAGCCCCCAGAGAAGGGTGGCTGAAGGAAGGTGATGGTCCGGAAGGCAGCATGCTGCTCCCTATAGAGGCAATGTGCAGGAATAACACGTCTGCATCTCTGTGTTTTCTTTACCTTCTCACTCACTCTCATCTTGTGCCATGTGTAAAGCAAACCTGACGCGCTGGCCCCTCCTCTTCCTTCTGTAGTATGAGTTAAGGACCTGTTCTGCTCATGAGCCTTCTCTGATGCCTGCCCCAAAGCCCCTCTTTCTCAGGACACATCCCTGATAGCTTTTTTCACGCCCTTGCACCTCAAAGAAGGCAGGAGTGCTGCCTTGCCTTTCCCTTGCTGGAAAACGATTATCATGAGAGGACAGTGATGCTGAGCCCTTCTATGCCCCCACTGGAGAAGCCTGTCCCCTGGCATGGGACAGAGCAAGCAGAGGAGGAGCTGAATGTGCTGCAACTGCCAGTGTCCCACTAGCCATCCTGTTTCCATGTTAAATTTCCCGAGACGGCCACAAGCACAGGGCTGAGCAGCACACGCCTGTGCCCCCTCTGCCACGCATTCACACACACACACACATTTACGTGGCTGCATCCCATTCCACCGCTCGTAGTCCCCATGACGACCCTGGCACATCAACACCAACACCCTGCTACAACCACCCACATGGTTACACTCACCAGGGCAGGCTGGAGGTGACAAGTAACCCATTGCATGTCCCCAGGGATGAGGAGGGGCCGCAGGTTTGCATGGAGCAGCCTGCTGTGCCGGCCCTGCTGTGCCGCCCCACGGGTTCCAGCTTCCCGTGGCATCCGAGCGTACCTGGCATGCGGCCGGTAGCTGTGCCAGAGCCGGCGCTTGGCACGGCCGCCCTTCCCAAGGAGAGGCTCTGCCCGCGGCTGCCGGTCTGCCGCCGGGACGGCATGCCGCACGCTGCTCCCGGCCATATGGCCCGCTCCCGCAAACCCTGCGCCCTAAATCCCCCCGCAAACACCAGCAGCTCACTCTGCTGCCACTACCGTCGCCAGTCCTGAAGCTTGGGGTCCTTTTAGCTGCCACAGCCTGGGCTTTATTGCAAATTCAATAGGGGCAAAAGCAGCCCCGGGGCTGGCCCCACTGCCCCCTGCCTGCTCTGCAGTAGAGTCTCCCCAGCCCTGGGGATGCCCCGTATGGGCAGAGCTGCTCTTATCCCTTCTACATTTGGGTGTGTTTTACCCTAAATGATCGTGGTTTGAAATCAACAACTTGCGTGCGAGGTGATGAGGGAGGAAGGGGTGAGGAGGAGGGATGCCATGGCGGTGCTGGGTAAGCTGGGCTGTGCACCACCACCTCCATGTGTACTTATACGGTCTTTTGATGCTCAAAAGGCTGCTGGAAACTTGCTTTCAACAGGAAAAGCAGAGGATGCTCAGACTTCCCTCACAATAGCTTCAGGGACCAGCTGCACAAGCCCAGCATGGGAGTGAGGTTTGGGGCTGGGCTGTTCTCACTACTCTCACAGGCACCTGCAAGGGAATGGTTTGGGTCCAATGCTGCACCAGCTGCCCCAAAGCTCAGCTTAGTGTAAATGGGGCTGCAAAGACCCTGCACCCACCTGCAGAATGATATCCAGGCCACACCAGTAAAGCCCCAGGGGCCAGCGAGCTGCTGAGTACCGAGTGCCTGCACAGGGGGGGCATTCACCAGCACAGCCCCTGCCACCATCACAATCTCTGGGGTTAATCCTAAATGTAAAGTCCATACACAGCCAGCCTTGCCAGGACCCTGAGGGTCATAGCCAATGCTTGGGGGCCTCTGTGGCCATACCTGTGGGCACGGCTGCCCTCTAACAGCGGCAGCTGGGGGAGCTCAGGCTGCCAGCCTGGATCCTGCTCACCCGTACTGCAGCATCAATTAAAGATGAGCCCTTGCTTTGAGCTGATTTTCTCCTCATTCCTCTGGATGTCATTTGGGTTTGGATCCAGCCGCCTTTGGGAAGCTGGGAGCTTGCAAATCTCGACTTTTGAATGTTTGCAATTATGATCATAATGGTAAAGGCACATATGCTTCTGTGTTCTCTAGAAGCCATTACGAGGCACAGTTGCTCTTTTACAGCCGTTTTACAGCCAGAGCATCAAGCACAGGCAGGGGAATAAAACCCTTGTGCACATGGGGATGGAAGTAGGGTGGCTGGGAGCTGCTCCAGGCTCTGCCACAGCATCCCTGTGCCCTCCTCCCCGTGCATTTAACTTCCCCTTGCTTTAGCTCCCTATCACAGACACCAGAAGCCCATGACCTCCTTCAGCTTCCCTCGTTCACTGAGCCCGTGAGGACATATGGAGGGGAGCAGCATCTTACTGCACGTTAGCCCAGCACCCAGCCCCAGGGATCTCTTATCCCAGTCCTAGACTGTGGGTCCAGGACTTCCCAGCAGGATGCTGGTGGCAGAAGAAATTTCCCCCATAGTGAAGTTAAATATAGGGAGAGCCTCCTTTCTAGCTCTGCTCGTGGCTGGAACAGCACCAGCTTCAGTAGTTGAAGTTTTGGAGGGGAACAGGTTTGTCCAGGTGTCCTGGGGGACAGTGGGAGGTGCAGAGGATGCCAGCACCCCATGTACCCCCAGGGGTAGTGGCAGGACTCTGCCTCTTCTCTGCCTCCAGGCAGGGAACAGCATCACAGCACATGCTGGCAGTTCTTCCCGACAGCCTTCATTTGCTTCCAGCTCTTCCCAGCTGATGATGTTGGGTGTTAGCTGCTGATTTGCAAGCAGCAAAACCAAGTCTAGCTCCAAGTGTGCTCCTTGGCACACGGGCAGGAGGTGCCGGCTGGCAGGAGCCCTCCTGCCCAGCACAGCCCTTCAGCATTGGAAATCCACCTCACAGCAGCATCCTTTCCTCTGTTCACCCCTTGGCCAGGGGGCCAACTCAATGCTGCATGGCAAAAATCACTTTTGGGAGCAAATGTCGCTGATTCCCTGGCTCTTGTAGGCACTCTCTTGGTAGCTCTGGGGCTCTGAACACCCCCTGCCTGCTTTCAAAAGGAGCTGATTGCACCCCAAAGCCTCCCGTGCTCAGGGACACTCCCATGGCTTTGCTTCATATGGGTGATGGTGATGGCTCCCTCATCATCATCATCATCACCAGGGAGGGGCCTAGCAGCTCTGCCTGCCTTGCACGCTCCCATGATCGGCAAGGATCTGGGTCTGTTGGGATCTCTGGCCATGACACAGAGACCATTGCCAGAAACAATCTGTTTATAGTGTCAGTGCTTGGCGTGCTCCTCCCTGCCAGTATCCTATTTCTGCAGGCGCAGAGACACCCTTCGGTAGTCTGGGTGGCATTGTCACTGCAGGGCATATTTCTGTGACAACCTCCAACACTGGTGACCAAAGCCTACCAGAGCTCCTCTCCCAGCTCCCCATCCTGAGAAATGCCCATGGATGTTGCATGCTTGTGCTTTTGCTTTTTCTCTGGAGGTCCCTGCTGACCTGATTCTTCCTGCAGGTCCTGACCCTGATTCCTGGAGATCTGAGTGGTGTGGGTGCCAGGCTATAGCATTTCGCTGCTGCAGCCCCCTCCCTTTTGGGATACAGCTAGTGGCTGGGTCGTTTGTTTGGCAAAGACAAACTGAAGTCTCAGTGGAGCTGTGGGTGGATATGCCAGCAACACATGGAACCAGCCCTTGCCAGGGGGTTGCTCCTCCACACTCTGCCCTTGGGTTTGCTTTCCTTCTGGGTTGATGCACGTAGCCAACGCCTGTGAGCAGCTCTCCCTCCCTCGCTCTTGCTCCCAGAGACCCTTTAAATCGGTTGCTTCACACTCAGTGAACATCGTCTCCCCCTGAAACCCATTCCCGTTCTCCTAAGTCGTGCCAGGCAACCATTTTCCAGCAAACTCCCTGATTTTGGCCAGTTTTTCACACTGCTTGCTAACAGCCTGTTCAACCCTCCAGGCCCCTGCGGCGGCTTTGCTCGCACGCATGTCGGGAACGATCGCCCAGTGCCTGGGAAATGACTGCTGGCATCACCTGGGCAGCAGCAAACTTTGCTTGCACAGCTTCTCTCAAGGCTGATGCCGATGTTGGTTATTAGTGCTAACAGCCCCCGTGTCTGCCACTTCCTGCAATGGGGCCTTTCATCAGAGAGCCCCTCCGAGATTGGGGGAAAGTTGGCTTTTGGAGATGTGCAATTTTCTTCCACCTCACTGGCTTTTTATCTCTTTCAGAAAGCTCTGGAGGCCACAAGCTACCTTGCCTAATGGATCTCTATTAGGTTGTGGCACTGAGGGGTGCAATCGGATGTATCCTGGGCTCCAGCTGCTCTCCTTATCCATATTTTCAACAGTCTCTGGTTTTTGCCAGCCTCCAGATGGGAAGTGGCCAGGGGCCTGCGGGGCCAGGCTTGGTGACTTGAGAGAGGATATTTTATCCCCTAAAACCCTCCCACAGCAAAAAAAAAGGCAGCATTCCACCCTGCTGTTTGTGCAAAGCTCCCACCTGGACCACTGCATCACCTTGATGAGCAGGGAGGATGAAGACGGTGTGTTTTGTTCCCCTGTGTGACATGTGGCACAGTGCTCTTGCACCCCAGCAGCTTGCAACAGCCAGCTCTAGCCCCACATGCCCACGGGAGGCTGCCCAAGCTCCCAGGCAGGGCAGTAGTCTTTGCAGGATCTCCATGTCCATGTGAGACCCTCAGCCTGCTGGCTGTGGTGGGGCAGGTAGGGGATTGTTCTGAGGACAGGCTGGTCCACAGAGCTTCAGCACAGGCCCAAAGTAGGGAGCTGAGCCTCCCGACCTGTATTGTAGAGTCATAGAATCCCAGACTGGTTTGTGTTGGAAGGGACCTCGAAGCTCACATAGTTCCAAACCCCTGCCACAGGCAGGGACACCTTCCACTAGAGCAGCTTGCTCTAAGCCCTGTCCAACCTGGCCTTGAACACTGCCAGGGATGGGGCAGCCACAGCTTCTCTGGGCAACCTGTGCCAGTGCCTCAGCACCATCACAGGGAAGAATTTCTTCCTTATACCTTATTTAAATCCTCCCTCTGTCAGTTTAAATCCATTTCCCCTTGTCCTGTCACTACAGGCCCTTGTCAAAAGTCCCTCTCCAGGTTTCTTGTAGGCCCCCTTTAGGGACTGGAAGCTGCTTTAGGGTTTCTCTGGAGCTTTCTCTTCTCCAGGCTGAACAAGCCCAGCTCTCTCAGCCTGTCTCCATTGGAGAGGCACTCCAGCCCTCTGAGCATCTTCATGGCCCTCCTCTGGACTCACTCTAGCAGGTCCAGTTTAATCCCGTCTCTGTCATTACAATGTCTTTTTGCATCACTGCATGCCTGGGTGCTGGTATCTGGATGCTGGCACTGCACAGCTCAGAGGCAGCCCCATTCCCCAGGTTAGAGTACCGACAGGACAAGGCAGGATGAGGCAGTATTTTCCAAAGGAAACAGTGGTGGTGCCAGATTTGCTGCCCTTCCCTGCGACAGGATGCAGGACTCTCCAGAGAGGACTAGGGTGCAGCCATAAATCCCACATATTGCTGCCCCTTGCCCAGGCCACCCTTGTCCCACGCTGCACAACATGCCAGTGGCAGGCAAGGGGCTAAATGGCACCTCAGTTTACCGTCCCCTGCTCTTGCCACCACAGCCCAGTAAATGACACCTTTCTGGGGAGGGGACCGGGTAGTGAAGATTACTACCGTCGCTATGGGTGGCATCAGCTGGAGAGCAAAGCGGCGGGTGCACATCACCCAAACACGTCCGGACTTTGACATCCGAGCAAGGGGCTCGCCCGTGGCTAAAATCATCGTGGCTGTTGGGAGAATGCATTTCTGGAGGTGTCCCAGAACCCCGCCCGCCTTTCACCCACCCTGCAGCCCCCCTGTGCACAGCTCCCCTTGGGGGATGCTCAGACGAAGCTGGGTCTGCTGCTATCCCCCTTCCCCGCGTGTCCGCCAGGTGTGGGGCTGCTGGAGGGCCCCCCACAGCACCCCAGAGTGTCACCCTGCCGCTGCGCAGCTCCGGCTCGGGAGCGGGGGGGGTCTCACCGCGAAGCGGGGGGGTGCTCAGGGGCTGGTGCCACGCGTGCCCGACGGGGAGGGCGGGCTCCGTGCCGCTCGGTGGCGGCGGGCAGCCCGGCAGAGGACTCTGTGAAGGACCTTCTCCGGTTTCCTCGGGAGGCTCTCGGGCGGCGGGGAGCCGAGCCCCGCTCTCCTCCTGGCCGCGCCGGCTCCCTCCCTCCCTGCCACCGCCTCCCTCCTCCTCCTCCTCCCGCTGCTCCTCCCGCCCCGGGAGCTTTCGCTGCTTTTCCCTTTCCCCCCCCTGTCCTCCGCGGAGAGCGGTGCCGGGCAGAGGCGCGGGGATGGGGCGGCCTCCGGCCCCCTGCCCGCCCGCCCGCTCCCGCCGCCCGCCGCCGCACCCCTTCCCCGGCCGGCGGGAAGCGGCGGCTCTCCCCCGCCACCCGGCTCGCCTCCTGCTCTGATTCTCTGCCCCTCGGCCGGTCTGGGGGAGGCGAGGAAGGGGTACGTCCCCTCGCACTTCTCCCCCCCCCCCGTCATTTCTCTTTTCGCCCCCCTTTTTTTGCCTTCCCCCTATCGCCTCCCACACCCCATCCATCCCGTTTCTCTTCCACTGGGGCTCTTCGGCGGCCATGCGGCCGGTCCCGGGCGAGCGGCTCTAAGTCGCCCCTCGCCCGAATGGCCCCGCGGAGCCGCGGGCGGATGGAGCCGAGCTACGTCGTGGGTATCTGCTGCCTGGTGCTGCTGGAGCCGGGCCGGGTGTGGAGCGGCGAGAGCAGCACCGGGGCGCCAGGTGAGAGCGGGAACGGCAGCCAGGTACCGGCGGTGGAGACCACGGCCCCGGCGCCCACCGGGGCGGCACCACCGGGTGGGGATCGCTGCCGCGGTTACTACGACGTGATGGGGCAGTGGGACCCGCCGTTCAACTGCAACGCCGGCATCTACCAGTACTGCTGCGGGACCTGCGGGTACCGCTTCTGCTGCCAGTTCAAGCCCGGGCGTCTGGACCAGAGCGGCTGCTCCAACTACGACACCCCCAATTGGGTTAACACGGGCCAGCCACCCACCCGGGTGGACGAGACCCCCGAGGACCCCACTCGTGACAGGACCAACATGATCGTCTACATCATCTGCGGCGTGGTGGCCATCATGGTGCTGGTGGGCATCTTCACCAAGCTGGGCCTGGAGAAGGCACAAGGTCCCCAGACGGAGATGACCGTCTCCAGGTAATGGGGTCCGGTCCCCACCTGCCCCACTTGATCCCCCCCCCGGGCATTGTTCCCAGCCCCTTGTGTGGGGTTAACCCCAGCTTCACCCTGGGGCTGACAAGAGGGTGAGGTGATCCCCAAAACCCCCATCCCAGCATGCTGAGACATCGGGGGGGGGGGGGGGCGGGTGTTGGCTGCAGCCCCCCAACCTGTCCTGCTAGGGAGGGCTGCCAGCCAGGACAGCCTACATGAGAAAGGCTGATTGTACACCCGTGCCCTCTCAAAACAACATGCTCTGTCCCTTGAGGAGCCCTGTCCGTGGCTCAGGAGAGCCATCCCTACCGCCTAGTGCAGTGGGTGATGTGAGCTATAGGTTGTGGCTTCCCCCTGCCCGCCAAACCAAAGCTGTGGTTCCCGATGTGCAGGGGAGATGAGACTGGGTTTGACTGTGTGTGAGGTGACTCGGGACTGCAGTCCCCTTGGGCTCAGCCTCGCTGGCAGCGCAGAAGCGAGGGGAGATGGCAAAGGCAGCTCCACCGTGGCTGCTGCGTCGCCTCAGTGTGCGTGTACACACATGTGCACGCATGTTTGTGCGTGTGTGTGCACTAGTGTGCACGAGTGCCCATCTCTGTGCACTGGTGTGGGACACTGGGGGGGACCAAGCTGCACACCCACTGGGGCTCAGCCTCCAGTGGGCACTTGGGCATCCTCCCTATGTCCACTGCATCCTGTGGCTGCAGCCCCAGCTTTTCAGCCCGCTGCTGGAGCTGAGCGTGGGGGCAGGTTGGGGTGTCAGGTATACTTTGGCATTGGGGACCCCCTGCGCCTCCCCATGTTCCTGCCCAGCTCCCATGACTGTCAGTGCACCTTCTCTTCTCCCTCCTGCACCAGTCCTAGCTCCAGATACACCTCATTTCAGGGCTCTACTTCACATCTTCCCGGTGGGGACATCGAGCGTGGAAAGAAACCCGTTTTTATGTCATTTTGTTCAGGGAGTTTAGCTTAAAATGAAAAAAACAAAACCACAGAGCTGGAGACAGTGGTTTCACTGGGACAATTGGAGCCACACCGATTGCACCCCCTGGCACAGACACCCTCTCCTTCCCCCTTCCTGCCCAGAGCTTTGGCAGCCACTGGGTGCTGCACCCCAGCTCTGGACCTGCTGCACCCCAGACCCACCCAACTCCTTGCACCCACCCAGGGGAGCAGAGGCTGAGCCGCTGCTTTGAGGAGTGTCATATCTGTGCATGGATGGGGCTCACAGGGCCCTTCTGAGCCATGTATGGCAGTTTTGGGGGTGTCAGTGCTGTGCCCCCCTTGGCAGGGAGCCTGGCCGGGTGCTGCTGCACGTCTGCATCTCCTCCCTGTGTCGCCTGAGGAAGCGCTGGCACCTTGACAGGATCAATACGGCCTCCGCCAGCCTCCCTGCCTCCTGACTCCCCTTCCACTCGCCCACCGCCATGTCTCTTTTTGGCCTCCCCTCAGTTCCTGGGAAGGGGATATTGTGTGCAGGGAGAGCTCAGTCCCCAGGACACCCAGACCCCTTTCCTCATTCCCATGCCTTCTCGCACCACCAGGACTGCTGGCAGGACTCCTGCCACTACTCACCAGGCGTATCCTCAAGGCTGTGCCTCAGGAGCTGTGTTTCCTCATAGTCCCCCTCCCTCTCGCTAATCCAAACTTTCCAAATGAGTTCAGGGAGATCAGTGCCTTTTCTCCCCAAAGCCACAGACCTTTGGGGCATATGGCCCAGGAGAAGGCAAGTTTTCCTTGCCTGCCTTTGTGGGACAAAACCAGAAGGGCACCTCCATCACTGCAGAAGTCAGGTGAGGTTTCATCATCTCCTGTGCCCTGTATCCTTTTGTATAAAGCCACAAGCTACTCTGGTTCCACAGGCATGGTGATTGGCAAGCTACGGCAGGGTGTGAGCAGTGCATGGGGTATAGAGACCCAGGCACCAGGCAGGGCACCAGGCAGGGCACCAGGGAGGGCACCAGGCTGGACTGATGGGTGCTGGACTGATGGAGACAGTGCCAGGGCTGGGTACACAGCACTGGCACCAGGAAAGGGATGCTGTCTCCTCCATCCCAGTGAGCACTCAGTCGGCCCCGGCATTACATTCTGTCTCAGTGCTTGTGAGAGAACAGGGCTATTTCTAGCTGCCTCATTCCATACCCATGCATGGCTCGGGCAGTGCCACCGAGCCTCCCTCCTTGCGCCTCAGGTAGGAGCTTCTCATTTGCTCCTCGGGCACCGCATCGTGGCCTCGGGCCAGCTCCCTGTTGCACGGCCGGCTTGGTTTCCATTCCCATTCTTTTTTCCCTCCCGCCAGGGGTTTTCAGCTCCTGGGGAGTGCTGCCTGCCACCCCAGGACAGCTCCCGCTGCCACTGCTTGCACGCTTCTCACTCTGGGAAGGAAGGTCAACCACTTCTGCACCTCCAGATGTTTGTCATGGTCCTGGTCGGGGCGCAGGATGAGCGGCCAGGCTCAGAAACCCCACCAGCTCCTCCTAGACAGAGATACCTGAGCTCTCATCCAGCTTCTCCTAAGGTCCCCATGCCTCAGGCTGCCTCCAGCATGGTTTCTGCTGGCTTTGGCTGCTGGTCCGCCCAGATGAGCTGCAGCTACCTGGTGTGTCTTCCTCTCCCCATCCGCCTTCCTCCTGCAGGGCCTTATGGCAGCTGCCTCAAACCCCTCTCCTTCCTGCTCAGCTCAGGCTTGGCACCCATCCCCACCACTCGCTCAGCCTGGCCAAGCCCTGCATTGAGTCAGGAACACCCGCCCCTGTTTTCCTCCAGACCCTGGATCTGCAGGGACACCAGATTCTTGGGGGACGCTGGGATCTGGCTGTGCCCATCGTGTGAGAGCGGGCAAACACCCCTGACCTCCCTCAGAACCTCCTGGAGAGGGGACTGCAGTTTATGGCTGGGGTGAGCATGCCTATGGGGAGAGTTGGGCGAGAAGCAGCCTCCTGGGGGGCATTGGGATGCTGGAGAGGGGAAAACCAGCCTAGGGGCGTAGGTACCCTGGCAGTCGCTGAATCCCCAGTGCTGGCTTTTCAATCCCCTTGTCCGCCATGCTATTTGGGGTCCCAAAACTGACAGGGTTTCGTCCCTCACTGCAACTGACCACACCAGGTATTTCTGCGGTCCATGGCCATGCTTGCGGTTGATGCCCAAGGTAGTGGCTGGTGGAGGTGGAGAGGAGTTTGCAGGAAGTGTGGCAAGTCATTCCGTGCCATCTGGGACAAGGGAAGGGGCCCAGCTCCGGCAGGAAGGGAGACCTGGATCCCTGTCCCTAGACTGGATGCAGTGTCCCTCCAGGTGAGCTCACTCCCACTGCCCACACTTTGCCCTAGGTCTGTTCGTCTCTGCTGCAACCCCAGTTTTACAAAGATACCTTTTGCAGGATCCTTCCTGACCAGTGTCCCAGCCCCACCAGGCAGGTATCCCACAGAGTGGAGTGCATGGACGGGCATGGCCTGCCCTGAGCGGATGCACTGTAAGCCATAGGAAAGGTCCCCACCATGGGACCTTGGTGAAGGTGGCACTGTGGCTGGGCACAGAGGCTGTGTGCCCTGCCGGGTGCCGGCCCACCTGCAGCTGTGGTTTGCCATGTTTCTCCTCCACCACTGTGTATTCTGCCATGCCCTGGGTCACGCTCCCACATGGGCACCTTCATTTCATGCGCCAGTATTCCCATAGGGATGGCTTGGGAGCACTGGGAGCTTCATTCCAGCTCTTCCATGGAGCTGCCATGGCTTCCAGCATCACTGCTCCCGTATCTGCCTCTTCACTTGGTTTCAGGGCTCGTGCCAGGCTGGTTTGGCACAACCAGGCTTGCTGAGGGCTGTGTGCCCACACAGTCGAGACTGTGCTCAGGCAAGCTTTGGTGGCGGCAACTGACCTTCACACATGGCCTCATGCGCTCAGCACCCGTGGCCATGGCGGTGGATGGAGGCCTCGGTGGTGCTGCTCATTAGTTGCAGGTGAGCAGTGCAGGTTTAGAGCCACATCAGCCCTGTGTTCCCCACCTCCATCTGCACCCTGGAGCTGTCCTGGTGCCACAAACCATCCAGTGACCCACGGAGATGTGGCCTGACCTTCCCCAAGCCCCCAGCCACAGGACCATGCTGAGGGTCATGAAACTCCCCACAACACAGACAGACATCAGCTCGTCAGCACAGTGTCACCCTCCAGCTCCATCTCCCCTGCACTGCAGGGCCTGGGGACAGGGACTGGGATGCAGCCCCCAGGGGCCCTGCTGACAGCCCTGACTGGTGGTGCGAGGGTGGGGGGTGAGCCTGGATGTTGCCAATGCTGAGGGTTCATGCATGCTCCTCACCTTAGCAAAACAGCTCCTTAAGAACTGTTCATGCCGCTATTGGTGACTGTTATCATCCAAACACCCTGGGTGGTTGGCATGGAGGGCATGCTTATGAGAAAGAGCGCTGATGGATTTATCTGGAGAGGAAGTCACAGATAAAGGATTGCTCAAGCTTCATAAATAGACCCGAGGGGAAAAAAATACGAGAAAATAGGTCAAATCGCATTGAACTTCCTGGTGAAACGAGCCCTGTTGAGTGCTGGGCCCTGGGGACAGGCGAGAACAGGCAGTGGCCAGAGCACCCCAGGGAAGGTTGGAGCTGATGGGGCGGGAGCTCCCCGCGTTGACAGCCCACAGCCACAGGGATCTGCATCCCCCCGGCCCTGCCTGGGCACAGCTTGCAGCCCACCCGGGCTGGTGTCCAGAGCTCCTCTGGGTGCAGCACCCATGGCCAAAGGAGCCTGACTGGGCTCAGAGCTGGGGCAGTGGCTGAGGAGGGCTCTGGGGAGGTGAGGGGTTTCAGTACAGCCTGCCTGGGCAGCATGGTCCCGGGTCTGACCATCCTCACAGGGAAAAGGTTGTGTCTTCTCTTCAAACACCATTTCCCATGTTCTGGTTTGAACCTGTTGCCCCTTGTCAGCCCGGCACTGTCCCTGTTGCACCCTCTCTTCAGATGTTCACATACATTGATAAGATCCCCTGAAGCCTTCTCCTTTCCAGGCTAAACAGCCCAAGCTCACCCAGCCTCTCTTCACAGGACAGATGCTGCAGTCCCTTCATCATCTTTGTAGCCCTTTCTGTGAGTCTCTCCAGTATGTCCATGTTTCTCTTGTACTGGGGAGCACAAAATGGACACAGCACTCCAGGTTTGGCCTCACCAATGCCAAGAGAAGGGGAAAGATCACATCCCTTGGATAGGCTGGCAACACTTTGCCTAGTGCAGCCTAGGAGACCATCCTATGCCCCAAGGACACACTGCTGGCTCACAGTCAGCTTGGTGTCCTCCAGGCACTTTTCCACCAAGCTGCCTTCCAGCTGGTCACCCCCAGTATACACAGGGACTATTCCTCCCCCATTCCAGTTTATTCTGCTCCATGAGGGCCCTGTTGGCCCATTTGGGAGGTATTACCCAAAGCTCCCCAAGAACGCTGTCAGGTGAACCCAAAGGACAGCACCCTTGTAGCTTTGCTCTTGCCGTCACCCACTGATGTTGACTGGATCCGGACTGGGAGGGAAATCATCCCAGGAACAACGCTTGGGGCCCCGCAAGCATCCACACCTCTGGGTATAATGCATTGCTTTCCCCATTGCTCTCATTGGCTTCCCTGGCAATTCCCTGCCCTGGGTTCATTGGGCTTTTGAGTGCCCCGGGTCCATGAGCTGTCATATCCACCAAGTCAGAATAATTCCCCCCTTCCTCTCCAATTTGCATTGATGCAGCACGTTGAATTTAATCTGCTGTTTATCCAGCCTCTTGCTAACGCTGAGCTCCTGCCGCAGCTCACAGTGTGTGTCTATGAGCCAGCCAGAGTCACAGAGGTGCAAGGCATGGGGATTAAGGAGCCAAAATGAGCCCTGAGTGGACACCCCTGTGCAGTCATGCAGGGGGAATGGTGGGTCTCCTCATCGCAAAGCCCCATACCAGCAGCAGCCTCTTGTCCTGCCCTGGCACTTGCTGCCGAAAGCAGCATGTCCATGTGGACATGTCCTGCTCCGGTACCGCCAGTGTGCCGTGGTGGAACTGCAGCATCACCGTGCATGAATGTTAAACAAAATAGGGCTTTATCTTATGTGACGGTGCTTAATGTTTAATGCTCTTAGTTATAAGGAGGGTGTTACGCATGGATAGTCTGTGCGCTGGTGGCCGCTGCTAGCTCATCCTCTTCCCCAAAGAGGCACAAGCGGCCTCTCTAATCCCTTCCTCAGGATCTTCTTTGCTCTGAAGGGACTTCAGATATGTCACCTCCTCTCTCCACCTCCACCAGGCTCTCACTCTGGGGGAGCATCCCCGAGGTGTTGCTCCAGCTGCTGTCAGTTCAGGTTGCTCTGACTTGGTTTGTCATAACCTTGCAGCCCACCCCAAGCCATGTGTCTCCATCACCATCTGCACTCACTGGTGCTCCTGGTCCCAGGAGGGCTCAGCCCCCATCCACTGCTGGGGGAGCTTGCCAACCCCCATGCAGAAGCTGGGCTGGGACCCTAGGTGCACTCCTTGCTCCCAGCAGCCATTTCCTAACCCCAGGCTGCCTGGCTCTGCCTCCAAAGGCGGGGTTCAGATCTGGGATGCTTTGGTGGGGTCAGGGGGGCAGGGTGTTGCTCTAATGGCCCTTCATCCCTCTCCAGGACACTGACAGACCTGCTGAAGCAGCCAGGTCATGGCCCCTCCGAGCACATGGATGGCCTCATGGGAGGCATACAGGTCCCGCTGGGTGAGGGTCTGGCCTGCGGGTCCCCCCGGAACGACGCAGGTAAGATGCTGGCATGGTGGGGAAAAACAAGCTCCCCATGGTGAATAAAGGCAAAGGCATTTATTCACTCAGCCTTCAGCTGAGCCCCTCGCCCACCTACCTCTGCCCCCCCAGACAAGCCACCCTTGAACAACGCTGTGACCATTGCCCCCCCGCTGGGGCGGCCCCATGGCCATGGCAAGCGCCTGCCCCTGACCAGCAGCCTGGGCCTGTCGGCCCCTGCCTACGCTGCCTACACCACCCTCAAGGCTGGAGGTGAGTGCTGATGCTTCATGGGTGGGGTGATGCACCCCATAGACCCCACAGACAGGTGGGGAGGGGTGGGGGACTCACAGAGGGGCATAGGCAGGACCTGCACCCCAGGGCTCCAGCACAACTGCTCATGGCAGAGGCTTTGCTGCCCCCCACTGCCCCATAGACTTGCTCCACTGTCCAGCCAGTCAGAGCCCAGGATCCCCCATGGACCCACTGCACTCCCCAGCCCAGATCCTCAGAGCCCAGGATCCTCCATGGACCCACTGTGCTCCCCAGCCAATAAAGGCTCAGGATCTCACATGGATCCGCTGCACTCCCCAGCCAATCAGAGCCCAGGATCCCACATGGACCCACTGCACTCCACAGCCAGTGAAGGCTCAGGATCCCCTATGATCCACTGCAGTCCCCAGCCAACTAGAGCTCTGGACCCCTTAGGATCATCTGCTTCCTTCAGACAACCAGAGTTCAGGATCCCACATAGACCCACTGCACTCTCCATCCAATCAGCATCCAGGATCCCACACACACCTGCAGCACTGCCCACCCAATCAGAACCCAGGATCCGCCATTACCCTACAGCACTTCCCAGCCAATCTGTGTCCAAGATCCCCCACTCCCCAGCCAATCATCACACGGGATCCCTCCCGCCCCACTCCCTATCCCCACAGAGAGCGCCCCCGAGGACTTCTACCTGCGGCTGGGGGGCCCGGAGTCTGCCCCCTCCGGCACGCTGCCCTTCCCGCACGCCGAGGCGCCCGTGCTGCCCGAGGGCTGCCCGCTGCCCAAGGCCAAGCTGCCGGGGGGCCCGGCCTTCCCGGGGGGCTGGGAAGGGGCCGCCCCCCGCGGCCCCCGCCGGCCCGGCCTGCCCCTGGGCGCCGCCACCCCGCTGTACGGGCAGGCGCCGCGGCACCTCGCCACCAACAGCAAGACCGAGGTCACCGTCTGACGCCGGCACCGCTGGGGACGGGGCTGCCCCTCGGCCGAGCGCCGCTGACACCTGCACGAGCTGCAGCGGCCGGACGTGGCAGGGGACGTGCCGCCCTCCCGCCCCCGGGGATGGGGCTGGCGGCTGCGCTTCGCCATCGAGCAGGCACCGGTGGGCAGGCTCGCAATCCGGGCAACAAGCTTCAGCCGTGCCCAGCCTCTCCATGAAGGGGCTGTGCCGGGGCACACGAGCAGCGCGCTGCTCAGGGGACGATGCTGGACAGACCACAGCCCCCAGGGATGGGGGACACGTCCTGCCGGGACCAGGCACCCCCACCCAGCTCCTGTGAGCAAGTCGGGGAAGAGCAACGGCCTCAAAGCACTGTCCTGGTGCTGGCAGCAGAGCCACAGCAGCCCCTTTCCCTCCCCAGCCTCCCCTTACCCACTGCCTCAGCCTCCACCTTGTCAATAAATACTACATTAAACTGTATGGCCTTGGTATGGATTGGCTGGGGTACTCCATGCTGCTCCCAAAACCCAGCTCCTTCGGGTGCAAAGCCTGCTCCCAGCCATGGAACACCCCCAGATGGAGGAAGTGGTGGGAACAGTGCTTCCAGAGCCAACTGAACAACCCTTTGAGCAGCTACGTGAAAACCAAACAGCTCTTCTCTGCCTGAAGCTTAATGGTTCTGACAGTTTTACCAGGGGGAGCAGAGAACCAGAGATGGAGTAAAAGGACATTGTTCCAAGCAAGGTCAGGTAAAAGCTCTCCACGAATGTAGATGCTGCCAAAATTGCAGGCTTCTGGCCCAGCTCTGCCTCACTTGGCCCGGCTCAAGCCATCAGCCCCTTGGGTTGCTTCCAAAGGAGCACAGAGACACTACACTTGCTCCACCAAGGGGCGTTTTTCATTGCGAGCCATACAGCTCCATTGCCCAGGTTATTCAGACAGAGGAGTGACAGCTTCCTGGGGCACTTGCATGACTGAATGTCTCTGAAGGGTGGTTCAAGCTCACGGATGCTTGAGAGCAGCTGCTGGGCAGGATGAAGAGGGTTATAAAGAAAAAGGGCAGGCAGAAGGTGGTGGTAACGTTCACCTTTATTAGGTACCAGATGCTCAGGAGCCCTGGCACAGGGTTTTCAGACAGCAGATATATTCCTTGGGGAACCTCCCCACCACCAGCTGCATCTCGTATCACAAATCATCCCTACTCCAACCTCCATGTGGATAAATAGATTTTCTTCACACAATCCATAAAACAATTTTCTCCCACCCACAAACAAAAAAAGAAGTTACAGTATATACACACACACACACGTATAAAAAAAGGTGTAGGATCAGACAGGCAGCAAAACTGATGAACAGCATAGAAAAAACAGGGCAAAGACCCCTGGTCCTGGAGGGTAGAGAAGAACCAGCAGTGCTGGTTCCCTCTGTGAATCATGCCCCACAGCCTCCCAGCCCCACCGGTACTCCTTGCAGCCCAGATCACAGTCCACTCTTAGTGACAAGTGAAGCCTCAGCATCCTGGTTTTCCTGAAGCTTTACTTCCCCCCACTTTACTAAAGCACAAAACTTCCCCCGTGTTGCACCCAGACCCAGGGAAATAACTTGGAGGTTGCCCCAGGTAAGGAGTTTCTCTGGTTTAGGAAAAAACAACCACCAGGAAGACACTGTGAGAGACACTTAGAAGGATGCGATCCACCCCCCAAAATAGATCACCAGTAAGCTAGGAAACTCAGGAATGGGCAATCAAGACCCACCCAAACTGATCAAAGACACCCAAGAGCAACCTTCTTTCCCTTTAAAGGGATGAGCTCCCATCCAGCTGCAGACACTGGGAAGCAAGGGATGCCCCAGCCTGTCAGTAGGGTGAGGAGCACAGGCTCCTGGCCATTGCAGCAGGGTGTCCACCAGATATTATTCCCAAAATAAAGTGGGGGATGGAGGGAAGCATCTTCTGGTCCCCAAAACAAAAGCATCTTTTGTTTGCAGCTATAGCCCAGGGTCACTGAGAAAGGGCTTTGCTGGGAAACAAGTTTCTCCTGGATGCAGCTTCCACCTTGTTGAAGCCAAGCAGCTCCAGGACCACCGTCACTTGTGTTCAATGCTGCAGCACACAAAATCCCCAGCCCAGATGCCAAAAGACCCTGTGCAAGTGAGACAAGTCCCCGTCTCTTTCCCCTCAATTTGGAAGGAACTCAAGCTCTCACACCTGTCTGCAAAATCTGGATGCACACAGAAGCTTCTTGCCCCAGTCTGATTCTGCAGGGGTCAGGCTGCACAGGCCTGACTGGGACAGCATTGGACTGGGCTGCTGCCCATATCCAAGTGCTTCTAGATGCTGACACAGAGCACAGACCAGCTACTGCAGGGAGAAACAGGGATGCCCACCTGCCAAAGACTGGTTTCCACATTTGCACACACAAGAGTGTGTTCACTTCTTTGGAGAGATGCAACAGGAAAGGCAGGGAAGAAGGCGGCAAACCGTTTCCTCCCTGTCGCCAGTCTGCCTCCCCCTCTTGGAAAGTCACAGGTGATTCATCACCTATAAGTCAAAGTGCTCTGAACAGTCATGGTAACAGAGCTGGGAGACTCATCCCTGGAACCACTGCCTCCGAGTCCCTGCTGGAGCTCCAGAGCTGCTGAGCAGCTGGAGAAGGGAAGGAGAAACATCTGAACACAAGCTCTGGGGCTGGGAGCTGAGTAAAATTAAAACTCTGTTCCTAAAAACTGCTTCTGCATGAACAAAAAGGCACCAGAGCAGCACCCACCCTTCACACCGAGTGCAGGGCGCTGCACATCCACCTCTGCTGCCACCCAGCACTAGACGACCCAGGGTGCCCCAGCCTTCTAGAGGGCTCTGCTTGTAGAGCTGCCACAAACCCAGTCCCCTGCCAAAAAACAGAGGCAGCTGTCAGAGGAAGGAGATGCATGAAGTGGAGAGGAAGGGAAATCTGCTGCATCGCTCCCTATGTTTTTGTAAAGCCACAAACACTCCTATAAAAAACCTGTATAAAAACCGTAGGTAAATTTGCTGGGCAGTACTGGCCCCAAGCAACACTCCCGGAGCACCTCTGTAAACTGGGTCTAGGGGGCTTCAGTTTCCTCACATACAGCTCAAGGAAAGCTGGTGCCTTCCCCCCATCTCTTGGGAACAGCCCCAGACCTCAGCAACCGCAGGGGGCAAGGCCTGAGCAGACTCTCTGCCTTCCCCAAAGGTTACCACAGAGGTGTTTGGGAAGGGAACGAGATGCCCCTGAGAACAGACACGGGATGTGCCACTTCTCTATGCTTTGGGTGTGCGGGCTTCTCCCCCCAGCAGGGATGGGGGCTCCAGGCTGGGGCAGCACTTCCCAACAGCCCCAGGCACAGTTGCAAAAAACCTCAACTGAACGAGATTCCTGCACCAGTGCCTGAGAACAAGCAAGGGGGCTAATAAAGCTAAACCTGGGGCAATTAAAAAAGCAGAACAAAACCAAAACCCTCCCTCTCCCACCCCATCACGACCCCACCAGCACAGCCCTAACCTCACACTTTAGTTTTTTACAAGCTCCAGAAGGGCAGTCCAGGCTGATGGTCAACCAGGCTCTGCACAAGGCAGCTCCATGCCGGCATTAGGAGGCAGCGATGGCCGTGCCCCCACTCAGCTTGACGATCATCTGCTGGCAGTCATTGCAGGAGCGCTTGTCCCCCACCTTCTCCAGGGTGCGGGCAGCCTCAGCCAGCAGGACCGCTCGCTGGCCCGGCGAGGAGAGGAAGGAGAGGGGAAGGTGGCGGCAGGCCAGCAGGATGGCTGTGGCTCGCTCCCTTTGGCCTGGCAGGGTGTCCAGTTCACCTACAGGCAATGAGGAGAAAGTGAAGGGTGAAGCTACCACCTGCACGATAAACCCCACCGTGTGGGCCCTTGAGTGGCACCACTGAGCACAAGCATCTCTGGCTGGCATCATCGGCTGTGCCTAGAGTGGGGGGCACCCTGCAGCAGACCCCCAGGCAGCTCCTTTAGGCTAGCAGATGAGAACAGTCTGAGCTGGACTGGCAATCCTGTCTTTTACAGAGATGGGCCCTTTCACTTCACTTCCCAGGGCTCAATCCCAGCACCAGCACACACATCTGCCCATTTTCTTAAACACCCAGGGCATTTTACCACCACTACCACGTCTCTTGGCTCTCCCCTTTAGGATTCCTGGCTTCTGCCTTTGCACTGACCTCCCCAAACTCCAGACTGCCAAGTTTCAGGCACGTGTGGCTGAACAAAGACAAGTGTTTTCAAGCCTGTTCATTGACACCACCAGCTCAGGTCTGGCAGCTCACATTAACCAGCTCACAGAGATCAAGGCAGAAGAATTACCGTGAGCCATAGGGTGATGGGAGATCATTATCCTGATCCTCAGACACAGAGAAGAGGCTGCAGGTTGCTGCTATGCCCCCCTTACCTTGCCCAAGCACTGCCCCCTCCCAGTGGGGCCCCTGTGGCTGACCTTGCTTGCTGCTCTGGGGCGTGCGTCGCCTCAAGCTGTGCTCCAGCAGCTGGTGGGTGCGGGTAGGGCTGGCACCTGCCATCAGGCGCACGGTGGCCTCATGGAGGAAGACCTGGAAGTGGAAGGAAAGGTGGGATGGAGGGTGAGAGGTGAGCTGGGACAGGGGTGATGCTGCTGCTGAGCGTGTGTCATCCCTCTCCCATTGCATTTCCAGAGCGGAGCACTGATGCCTTGCCAACAGCAGAGACCCATTTCCACACTCCTCCCTCATCTTCCCACCTGTCTCTGGGGAATTTGCAGGTCAGGGCAACCGTGAGAGAGGAAAAAAGCTTTTGACACATAACAGCAAGTGGCCTGGAAAGGGAGAGGCACAAGAGCAGGAACAGGGTGGAAAAATGGGACTGCAAACCCTGGCACTGTGGCCTAGGTGGGCATCTCACCCAGGCTGCTAGTGCAGCACTCCAATAACGGTATCAAACGTTGAAATCCAGAATCTGGACAACACCAGCACAACTCTGTTGTCCTATTATACGACATTTCCTCTACAGAGGCTTAAAACTAGACAAAGAAGAACATAAGCAGGGGAAAAAACCCAGGGAAGTGCCAGGGTACAGCTAAGGGGGTACAGCTAAGCTCTACAGGTGCAGAAGGCATCTCATCCCCCCTGGCTACCTGCAGAGCCAACATGGCCAAGTGTGCCTCCCACTCGCACTAGAGGGCCTGACCTGGCCTGAAGCCCCATTACAGGACAGAATGCTATGGTATTTGCTTGGCAGTACAGACGTGATTGTTTTCTAGGCAGAAACTAAGGCAGACATCTCCCGACATGCACCAGACTCCCATGGGAACCTCCCTCATCACCCACCAAGTATGGAGGCTGCCGGTGGCAGACCGTCCCACCCCAAGCATCCAAACCAACCAAGCCCACATACACCCTACACTGTGAGGGGCCACGGCTTCCCCTGGGAAGGAGTACAGCTAAGCACGCAGGGGAGGCAAGCATCACCTTGCGATAGGCAGGTCGGAAGCCGTGGGCCAGCTTGCGCAGGCTGCCGAGGTCACGCTGGAAGCCCGTCAGCTCGGGGGCCGAGGCGTGGTAGGTCTCACCCAGGGCCTGGCTGGCATTCGCCTGCTTCTGCCACAGGCTGGTGCGGAGAGAGAGCAGCAAGTCACAGGCCAGCAGCTGGATCATCTGCAAGAGCCGGGCGCCCGGGCACACATGCTTATTAACACATCCCATCAGGGGAGTAACAGGCCTTGTGCTACACAGCTGCAGACACAGCACCTCCTGCCCTCCCAGGGGCCCTCCCAGCCACATCATCCCCACCGCGATGCACCCTGGGGAGCAGGGCTCTGCCTTCTGCCCAAGCGGCATCTCTGGAGCCCGACATTGAGAGGTCCAGCCTAAGCAGCAAGCACGAAGCTGTGCCCAAGGAGGTCCAACACCTCCGCAAGGCTGACCTCGACCCAAAAGGATATTGCACCAGCAATGCCCCGGCCTTCTGCAAAGGCTTTCCTGCCCAAACAGTGATACTAACTAGGGTAAAGTGTAAAGACAGCCTTGCTACCTGCAGAAGAATAAATAGGCAGTCTTGACACAGCTCGTATCCCTTTTCCCCATCTGCTGCTGCCCCCTAGCATCGCCTGCTGTCCTAGTTGCTCTTAGGGGACCCTACCCACACTGCAGAAGCAGAGTGCCTCTGTACTGCACTGCAGAAACATTGCACAGTTACTGCCACAACATGCAATGCAACTACAATGCACTACAGCTGCCACCCAGGAGGGACGGAAGGAACCAGAACTGTGTCCCACATGCCATGAAGGGAAGATCCACTTTTAGGTAATCCTGGAAAGAAGAGAAATAAGCCCCACACAAATAGCACAGTGCCAGTTTTCCGGTAAAGGGTTCAAACACTCACGAGTGCTGCCTGGGACAGCAGACTCAACATAATGAGGTCCTGCTTTACAGGTGTCAGAAACTTCATTTACAGAATGGAGATGGATGATTTCCATGGGCCAAACTTGATATGGTCAAAGCATCAGAAAGGGGTGACAGCTACTGGCAGGAGATGAGCAAGAGCTCAGCTATCTGAGACCATGACCAGGAAACAATGTTTTACCCGCAGCTCTGCTCCTCTGTACAGCAGAGGCAGAAAGAGGTAAATGCCCTTTGCAAGGAAAGGTAAGAAGTTTTCTCTCTATTCCCAGGAGACACAGGATGAATGGTGAATATTGATACAACAGAGAAATTATATACCCCCAGCAAGATCAACCTTACAACCAAGGCAAACCATGTGCTATCTCAGGCTTGTAACTCTTACATTGTTGAGGACTGCGCTGGAGATGCTGCTGCTCATGTTGAGGCTGTTCCATAAGTGACTGCTGGCCCTCTCGCAGTGACCCAGGGAGCTCTGCTGTCCATCTGCTTTCCCAGACAGTGAGGCCTGCATGGCTTTACATACGTAGAAGGTGGCTTTCACCAGGGCATTCCTGGAAAAGAAAGAGAGTGCTGATTTCAAGCAGTACCACGTCAGGCTGCCACAGGGCAGCTCAAGGAGCTGAGCTCAAGCAGTAACCAGCATCAGCTTTCACCCTCCCATCTTCAAGAGCAGAGATATCATTTCGTAGACAGGAAAGAAAGATAGGAATTGTTTCTCTTACAGAAACACAGACTACACAGAGAGATGGAAGCAAACTGGCAAAGGGGCTTTAGTGCAAAAGAACCAAGAAGGTGACACCAGCCTTTCCATCAGTGCGTCAGCTCTATTTGATTTTGGAAGGTGGCAGGCTGTGCAGTTAGAACAAAGCCAAAAGACATCCCTAAAGAAGCGATTCTGACACTTCCAGTCCACAGCTCTGATATCAGCCTGCATGCCTTGAACTGCTGAGCACATCTGCATGAGAGGCATGCAGCTCCAGAGCACAGGTAGGGGCAGCCCCACAGGACAAGCATTAGGGGAAGAGCCACCCCATTTAGAAGGCACAGGAGCCTGGAAGTCGCTTGAGGCTTACGCACTCGGACATCTCCAGGGACTTCGGCATGCGCTCCACTTCGGCGAAGTGCGACCTCACGGCTGCATCGTCCCCTCTGAGCCAACCAATTGCCATCGCCACCGCTGCTGACCACCATCTGCACACCACGTCAGGGCCTGCGGAACACAATCTGGAGCTGTAGCCTCGGAGGGGCACCTGGCTCCTTCCACTGAGATCGATGCTAATGAGCCCAAACGGATCCCACAGGAATGCAGCCATCCAGCTCAATGCTGGAATGTACTGCAGGAACACGAGGGAACTTGACAGCAGGCAAACACCCTACGCTAACTGCAAGCAGTTCTGGCTGCCGAGTTTGTACCTTGTCAGCAAGGACTTAACCTGTCTACTAGTCTAGAAACCTGTCGGCTCCCTTCCCAACAAGAATCTCCACTCACCACCCCAAAATAACAGCTCCACTCATATTTACTGTGCCTTGGCACTAATCACCATCAAGCCATTAAATCAGGTTTCCGATATAACTTCCTCCATTATTTCACACCCCCTGCAAAACCTCCCGAAGTTTACCTAGGCCCAAAGGACATTGGCTCTGCTACTGTGACCTGCTTTTAAATTTCATTAAAATATTTGCACAAAAATAGATTTCCCTTTATACAGAAAAAAAAAAAAATTAGAAAAATAAATGTCTAGTTTTTCTTGTATTTCTGCTCTACACATTATAGGTACAGCACTTTTCATGTGTCTCCAAGGCTCCATCAGCATCCCAGTGAGCTGCCAGGTGCTGCCTGTACCAATACTAAGCAAGACAAATACTACAGGAGCCTGCTACCAGCCAAGCCCAGATGAGCGCATGGCTCAGAGGAGTCTACATATCTCGCCACACCAAAATGCAAGTGCCTCCTAAAATATGCCCAGAACTTGCCTACAGCCAGGGCTGCAGGACAGCTGCTGTGAAATTGAGGTCAACCTGTATTGTGTCCAATAGGTCATTAAGTGGAAAAATCCCAATGGCAACAGTGCTGTGCTTGTCTATAAGCTACACCCTTCCTCCCACTTTGCACTGCCAGAAGCAAGCCCTCAGGTAAGGGCTCAGGGTGCAGCTTGAACATGCAATCCCATACCACACTGTGGTGTGCTGCTGCTCAGCAATCAAATCTCACTCCAAGGGCTGCCCTTCTCCCTGCATGGAGTTTGAGAGGTGGTGGGGGGAGAGAGGACAGGTATCAGCAATAGTTCCTGCAGCTGGGACAGCTTCGGTTCTGCCAGACTTACCCAAGGCAGACTTGAGCACAGAAGTGCTGGCAAAGGGTGGAGCTCCACTTCCCATTGAGTCCAAGAAAGAGTTGAGCAGTTTCAAGTATTCCATGGCACTGGAGAACTCACTGAAACAAGAAGCAAGGTGGACCTTCACTATGCTGTCACACAAGGGATACCAGGGCCTAAAAGCACTTCTTAGCAGTCACAAGGCATTTTTAAACTGTGCTGACCCCTTAAAGCAGCAGAAAGTTCAAGCCCTATAGGAAACACAACACTGCTGGACTGAAGAGACCACCCTGAGAATGGAAGTGCACAGGCCGATGCTCAAGGAGGAGCAGCCTCACACCTCCCCATGCAAGGGGACCGGCACAGAACTAGAGTCAACTCCAGAAACCTCATCTCAGCCTCAGAGATGCTGCACATGTTACAAGTTGATTACAGGCTCCTTTTCAATCACTGCCTCTAAAAGTGGCTGAACTACTCTTCTGCAAGGGGTTATTTGCATATATGCAAATACATATGAACACAAGTGACAACGCATTCACAGTGCTGGTCAGAAAAAGCAGCACACGCAGCAATGATCTAATTTCCTGGGACATGCTACAGAGGAAGATGTTGATGTCCTACCCCTAAAGGGGGGCAAAAAAGCTTGCTGTATTACTAAAGCTAGTCCTTCCCAAGAGGAAACACGACTCCCACAAGCATATTGCAAATCCACCCCACTTATACAAACTCTGCTACTTTATCTCATCATCAACAGGAGCATCTGATCACAAGCATTTGTACTGTACAATTAGACTGAACCGCTGTTCATTCTCGACAACGATGCTAGGCATGAGATTGAAAACAAAAGGAAGTTAAATAAGATAAGCGTGCAGTATTTTCCCTACAGAGGGAAATGATGGGTTATCTTCCCATTTGAGGCTTTTACCCACACTTTCTGGGGACAGGAGCCTTACAGAGCTTCCCATATATTTGCATAGTGTTTGTTTGGCACCAGTATATCTGGGTATCAGCTAGAAGCAGGGTTGAATTACTGGCAAAGTCTGGGGCTCCATGTCCTGTGGAGTCTAGGAAAAAGGTGGTTCTGTACAAAAAGCTGCTTCAATTCCCACCTATCAGCCCCTTTCATTCGATCACAGAGCTTAGAGGCAATGATAATTTCGGCCAACATCATCACTTGCAACTCACCAGTTTGATTTTTCACTGCTGGTAAATGTGGCTCTTCAGCTAGGAGAATGCTCATGCGTAAGACAGTGAGGTGGGGGGGGCGGGCGGGGAGGGTCACTCCCTGACACACTAGACCTTCATGCTTTTACAGCCCTGCACATTTGTTCTGCTGGTATGTGCACCCTAAGTTTAGCACTCCTGAACATAAAACTTTGTCACAGCAGAGAAGGCGCCATTCTTCCAGATCAGGAATCGATCAGGACTGTGTCAGCTGACACCAGAAATCCTTACTACACACAGGTTCACCTCTGACTTTGGATGTTTCAATACAAAGAGGCAGAGTTCACTCTTGTAACAAGCTGTGGTGGCCAGACTTCCATTGTCATTTCAAGTCTTTAATAGGGACTAAGCACTCAGTTTGCCCCAGAGCACTCAGACAGGGGTCGTGAGCTCTGCCCAGAGCCTGCAACTGTGATCAGCATGTAAACTTACCATGGCTCCTCCTCCTCTTGTTCCACTATCTCTTTCCTAGCCTGAGGCTTCACAAGAGAATCCACCGCTCGCTCCAGCAGGTTCTCACAAAATGCCTGATGAACTTGTGCAATAGGATCCGCTAGAGATGAAATAAAAACCAAACCACTTCACTTGCATACAGCCACAGCCACCCTTCAATACAACTGAAAAGAAGAATTAAAATATGGGAGCAAGAAGAGCAAGTAGAGGGAAATACTTGAGGAATTAATGCAGTGATTTCTAAAGACTAAGTTTTCAGGGCCTTTTTAACCCTTTAATCCATTTACAAAGCTGCAGCCTTTGGCCAAATATCCCTCTAGCACTTCTGCCATATGACACTGCTCACCCCAAAGTCACCCCCCAGACATTCACAGCCACATTCAGGTTGCATTCCAGCATATAAAGGCACAAGCATAATGACACAGCGCTGTATCCAAAGGGGGAAAGCCAGGTCCTGCAGGCTGAAGACGCATCTCTCAGCTCCACAGCCCCTCTTGCCTGTCAAGTCCACATACAAGAGCATGCTCTCAAACAAGACACCCTCTTTTGCCCCAGAGGTGGAGAGATAACCAGGGTCAAAGTGCTACGAGGCCAAGTACTCGGGACACAAGCGGCCCTCACCAGGGTTCCTCTGGGTGCAGTACAGGCTCTCCTTTGCAGCCGACTTGACCGTCCAGCTCCGCTCCACAAAAAACTTCTGTCCCAACGGGTGGCACAACCAACGCAACGAGTCAGGAATGGCACTCCGCTCCGAGCTGCACAGGCTCTGAGCCTGGCTTAGAAAGTAGCTCTGGGGAAAGGAGAGGCTAAGGTTGAGAACAGCACCCAGGGAAAGAGACACACCACCGGGGACAAAGGTCATATCACAATTACAGCTTGTATCATAATTGCAGACCATACTGTGATTATTGTGCTGACAGTTGCCCTGAGCTACAGCAATGCCAGTCCACAGGCCTTCCCAGAGCTCTGCTTGGAGGTGTGATGGAAGAGGAGACCACAACTCACCGCTAGGAAGCCCAGCTTGCCCCCACAGCGGGTCTTCAAGCCAACCGCGGCTGTCAGGTGGATTTCTGCCATTGTGCTGGGTGGGATCTTCTCTTCTGCGCACTCAGCCAGATTCACAGCACACAGGGCCATGTGCAAGCCTGAGTAAGCTGAGCTGGAGGGAAGTTTACCTGCACCCGGAGGGAAAGGAAAAGTGTTAATTCTTAGTGAAGTGCTGACAGCTGCTAAATACTGCCATGATGTGCAGGGCTACTGTCCTAGAGAGACAAGAAGGACCTGTTGACATGAGAAATTTACAACCACATACGCCTACTCTGTAGTCAGGCAACGGAACAACCATAACCGAGTCTTTCCTCCACAGATACCAAGGCTGGTATCTACCGTGAGAAAGCCTTGTACAGCTAAACCAGTTAGGATAAAATCATCAGTAATACCTGTCTTGCTATCTATCACTAGCTTAAAACTAAACTCCTTTGCAGTCCCCATCTGTACCTACACAGGTAATATTAAGGATGACTTCTTATCCCTGGTGGCATAGCTACAATTCACACAGCATTAGGCAGAAGAAGTTTAGCGTGGATTTCTGATGTGCTTGGAGCCTATTAACATTGCAAATTGGTTTGCCAAGGAAACAGCAAAAACAGCCGTTCAAAGCAACATTCAAGCACTTCCTTAGTACATGTGCACACGGATTTTCAAAGCTTATCAACACCAAATGGCACTCTGCACAGCTTCGGAAATTTAAGTTCTTCCAGCAATTAACCTCAGCCCCTACTTCCATATAACGTTCCCAACTGATACAGATGAAACAAGCCCGTAACAGCAGCAAAAAAGTGACTGGACTCTATTAACCATTGCTTGGGAAAAACTCAGCCATTTGTGCAGACTAGGAAACACCCAACTCGAGACACTGCTGTTCTCTGGCCCTTCTTACAGAGCTCTCTCATTGCTTAAACCTGCTGTACTCTAGGAAGTGGCTCCTGAAATTTGTCAGGCTAATTTCCAACAGCAGCCCTCCTGGAGAAGGGAGGCCGCAGTGCTTTCCCTGTATCCTCTAGGATCAGCTCTGAACCTCCTCATAGGGCAAAATGAGGACAGCAGATCCTTCACCTCTGCTCCTACCTGTTATGTGAAGCTGATGGAGCTTGTGATACGCTAGAGCCGCATCCCGAGCACTGGTCTTGGCCTCGTCCTCGAAGCCTGCAGCGGCCTCCCTTGCCCGCCACTGATGAGAAGTCCTCTTTAGCAGCCACCGCACCAGTGCCAGCTTCTGCAGGCTGTAACGGATGACGTTCCAGGACAGACTGCAGGCCAAGTCCAGGCGGGAAGCCGGCAGTGCTCGGCCAAGTACCGACAGGCAAGTCTGCAGGTTTGACGCAGCTGCAGCAAAATCCCCCTGCAAATAACATGAGAAAGGGTTCAACAACGAAAGCACCATCACAGAGACACTCCTGGGCACTGAGAACATGACACGCTGATGTGCAAACTACGACAACATCTTTAGGTGAGGGTAAAGATGAAGGCAACTTACACCAGCTTCAAATCTGGCCTTACACATATCTTTCCACACACAGATCTGATCCTGCACTGTCCAAGAGACACATCAGCACTAGGTGACAGGAGCTTCCTGCCTTCTCAAACAATTTGAAGTTCCCCCACACCAAAAGCCAAATGTTGCCTCAACAATGGGGAGAACTTGTAAAAGGCTGGAGAACAGCAGGCAGACAGAGCAGACAGCAAAAGCCAGATTCTGGACAAAACCCAAGACCTTGCTGTGGAGACAGCTACAAGATGCAGCAGCAAGGGACAAGGACAAAAATTAGGAGCCTCTTCCAATACTGACATCCAGCCCTGCTATCTTAGGCTGAGGGAAGTCTAAGGTGCTAGGTTATCTTGAAACCACTCAAGACAACCTAGCAACAACTAATCTGAAATCAGACAGGACAATCCACTCAAATACCACACTCTTGCAAATGCCAAGCCACTGTCTCACTAGGCAACATTTATCCAAGCCCCCTCCTAGAGGATGCACTTGATGCAAAACGACAAGTCAGCTTTACCCGTGCCAAATCCAGGTCTGCCTGCTTGCGATGCCTCCAGAAGGTGACCGATGACCGGGAGTGCAGCCGGGTCACTGGCTCTCCATGCACGAGTAGCTTTATGAACACGCTCAGTACAATCACCCCGTTCACAAGCCACAGGATCAGCGTGGGCATCATCCATCCGAACCAGCCACCCACATCTGCAATGGACATCCCAAACAAGGAGAGGTAAGAGTTAATCTGGACACTAAAAGCCCAGCAACAGAAGACCCAGAAGGATGTCTTGCTATGCTTGCCACAGGTGGTATCAACTTTTGCAAAGGCTGCAGTTTAATCAGGAAACATCTATATCTAGAGCTCTTCATCCAAACTCCAAGCCACAACATTCCCAGCCAAATAAAAGTAGTGATTTTTACACACCAAGATTATAAAAAAAGAAAACCAACAAAAAAATCCACAAACCAAACTGAATCAGTGCTCAGTTCTCCTAGAGTACCTTGTATTCTGATTTTTCTATTAAATACACCCATCTGTACACATTACTTCAGTTTCATTTTCTGATCCTAATTAAGGAAGCATATTTACCAGTCAAAGAAATGACAGCATGCCTGCAGAATCCCCTGCCTTCTCCCTAAGCTGCTGTACGCCAAACTATGAATATTATGGAACAAGTGTGTTGAACAAGACAGTTGCAAGACCCCGTAAGAACACTGTTTCTGAAGTAATTCTTCACCTATTACTTTCTTATTAAGATACAAAAATCAGTTACCTTAAAAACAAATATAAAGTGAACATGCATCAGGGACTGGTGAGCACAGGAGCAAGCTCCTTACTCTGAACTACTTTTCTAGGGTCTACCCTGAGAGCCCAAGCTGCTGGGCTACAAGTGGGTACTCCCCCTCCCTCACCACGTATGGCTGGCTCTGTGCAATAACAACGCTGAATGTGGATGTAAACTGGAACCAGGTCCAAGCACTCTCACTGGCTCTCCTCCCATACCCAGCCCTGCACTACCCCTCCCAACCATCAAACAAAGGTGTACAACTCCCTGAGCACACAAACCCATCCCACTGAACCACACCAAAAGTCCACCTCGCAACCTGCAGCTGTCACTGCAGATGACAGCTTTTAGGTCTTTAGGGAGACCATGTAAGCCCGGCCACTTCCTGTGGTCCAGACTATCCAGGTTCCTTACCTGACTCAACGGTCAGCACGGTCCTGCTGGAGCCATGCCGCACCAGGCTGTCAGACTCTGGGGCTCCTCGGGCGTCCAGCAGGGATGTCAGGGGATTGAAGGAAAGGCAAAGGAATGTGAGAGCACAGAGGAGTATGCGAGAGCGATCCACCATACCAAGGGCCACAGGAGGAGAGTCAGGCTCATCTTTAACCTTCAAAGGAGTCAAAAAAAGGAGAAAAAACCTGCTTATTTTACAGAACAAAAAATACTTATGCCAAGGGAGGAGTAGGGAAAAAGGAGAACCAAAACACATTTTAAAATTTGCTTTTCAGATCAAGATCAGCAAGAACTCCAGTAAAGCCTTCCCTAGCTTAGTAAGATAAGACTGAAGTATTTGAGTGCCTTCACCTTCCTTCTGCTCCCAGTTATTTAAGTTACCATTAACTGGATCCCTGGGTTAGGCTAGGATTAACCTTTACTGCCTTTACTTCTATGATACCCACAAAGCTAACCTTCAGCCAAAGACAGCTAACAGCTTTGTTACTGTGGCTACTTAAGAGTATCATTAACCACAGCTGATGTCATCGTCCATTTCCAAGTTCTCCTGCTTATCACTGGACATACATATATACATCCCTGGAAAACCATGGTCTCTTCAGGTCATGAACATGCACTGTAAGTCCACAGAGACTCTACAGGGGCTGAAGGCCAAGTACAGATCTTCTAGCAGCTAAGGTATGGCTCAGATAATACAGCTCAGGAAGTAGTCTCAATCATTTAAGAACAGATAAAACACACCAATGCACCTCTTCGTCCTTACAAGGGATCTCTGTCCCCTACAGATCTGCTTCCCAGATGTCTGCTGGTTCTACTCCTGAGAATCAGGAGAATTTAAACTCTGGCCCTCACATATTCCTGAAGTACATGCCTTGAATTTGACAGCTGAAGTCAGGAATACCTTTGCATCATCAAGGAGTGGACTTCCTGGCTCTGAATCAATGGAATAGGGAGAGAATCCAGCCTGTGATCCTGAGTCCGAGGCTGGAGGAGACATCAGCAGCACATTCTGATTGAAGTCATCCATCTTCAGATCCACATCGTTGTCAACCAGGCTGCTTAGGTCAATGCCCTTCAACAGCTCTGCAAAAATCAGAGTGCATTATGTACATGTTTCTTGATCCCACATCCTGCCAGCATCACTCAGACTGGACACCAAACACCAGTCATCATCAATACAACCTCTGTCAAGGATAAGAAACTGCAAGAGGCATCCTAACATTTATGCTGTGTCCCCTCCCCCTGCTGCAGAGCCTCCACAACTTACTGTTTTTTTGGTTAGCCAGCTTCAGAACCATGTTCTCCTGCCTCAGCTTATGGTTGGCCTGCTGTAGGTATTTAATGTAATCAATGGCTTTTCTCAGGACTCCAGACTTGTGCATCTGCAAGGAATTAAGACGTAGAAGGTGGTTTACATAGACAGCATCAAAGGGTCACTCCTGCCTTGTAGGGATACCACAGCTCTTTGTATCATGTGCTGATGGAGAGAAAAAGCGTGTAAAGGACCCCTCGGCAACTGTAAAGAAACTAATGGCAGGGCACATTCTGCAGCCAAGGCAACAGACAGATCTTACAAAGAAAGTGCAATAGAAACAGATTAACATCCAAATTACAACAGAGCTCACATCTAGGTTTCAGCCAGGAGTCCTTCGAAAGCACCACAGTTTTGAAATGAAGTGGCTCTTCTAGGATGGAACAAGCTGCTGTCCCTTAACCATCATTCACTGTTTAATTCTGAGATAAGTGGCTCTCTCCTTGCCTCACTCCCTTGACCATCCCCATGAAATTACTTGCTTCCAGCAGCAGCAGACAGGTTAGCTTGTAAACACAAGCCCAAAGTACTAGGAAGCCATTGCACACTACCAGTGATTTTAAAACATAAGCTTCCAATTCCACCCAGCAATAGGAGGTGACTTCACTAGCGCAAGCATGTGCGCGGAGACCATGCAAAGTATCAACAACACTACTCCCTGCTCTGCCAGCATGAGGTAACGTGAATGGAGCAACCCTGAACACATTGTGTGAGGAAGTTTCTAATATCTGAGCAAATAGTTTTTACTACTCAATATCTAAAGGAAATATATTGGAAAACTCTGTAAACCCTCATCTCTACTGGAGTTATATGGAAAAGGAAACTTAAGCAAGCTCTGGTCTGGCAGAGTTATCAAAACATCCACCTGGATACTCTACGTAGAGGGCCTATGTAAGTTAGGTCTAACAAAAGAACCAACACATAATGTAGCTCATTTTCAAGAAACAGCACCACTAGCACAATAAAGTAAGCATTTTACAGGTGAATACCTTCCTGAATACCATTATCAAGCTTTCCATCACACAGGTGACTGATAGCAAGGATAAGACACCAGTCTTATCCCAGTACATGTGTGCATACTACTAAGTCACATGTACCCAACAGCTTCACTTAGTAGAGCAACGAGCACCCCAAGACAAAGAATTTATGACACTAGATTTGCTCTTACTCCACATCTTTACCTTGGCATCTGTGCCCATGACAAGGTCCTTCAGCTCAATGATCTTGTCATTTATGGATGACCGGTAACGCTTTTCAATGATGTTGTGAGTTGTTCTCCTCTCTCCTTCTTTAGGTGGTTCTGGTTGCTTGACACCCCCAGGGACTTGCTTGATAGGCACCTTTTCTTGTCCCACCATCACTGGCATTGTGGTCAAAATGGTCCCATTGCTTCCAACGAGGGTCTACAGAGACCATATGTAACAAGTGTCACAAACAGTTGACCAAATTAGATAAGGTTTACGATGGTAAAAGAAAAAAGAAAGTAAATGAAAAAAAAAAAAATCAGGGGAAGTTTCTAAAGCTCAGAAAAGAAGAGATAGGCCAGTTTCATGCCATCCACCTCAGCTGGCATGAGCACTGGCACAGCAACACAGGAAAAGTCTGCCACTCTGCCTCCCATACTGGTCATTGTGGAGCAAAAACATCGCTTGCTCTCCAAGAGCATCAACACTCTGTTCCTCCACTAAACAGAGAAATGAACCACGGCTCCTTGTTGTTCCTACAATCCTTACACCTCAAGTGTCCAAATCCACCTCTTCAGTGGACAAATAAAGTCATCGAATCAGCAACAGGCAATGCTACTTCCAGACTGGTAAAGGCAGTGTTAGAAAGGACATGACTATGGAAAAAAATCCTTGGCTTGGGCATTGCAGTTGCTCAATTCAATTAAATGGACAAAAAAAGATCCATAACTTATAAAAAGGTCTTAAGATGAGGAACTAAGACAGCGAGTGATACACACTGGCGTGAAAAGCTCAAACACGGACATCTAGACGTAGGATAAACCATCTACACCAAACTAAAGCAGTATGTACTCTGTGATAGAAGATGACAAATCTCACCAAAACAGTTGCACAGAGCAGCTTCTAGCACATTTGTAGAAAAGAAAGTTTAAACTGCTTGATCCAGCAAAACGAGACTGAGGTGGTTACACATGTTCTCTGAAGTACATCAAGGATCAGGGAAGTGGTACTTCTGTCAAGAGGCAGACTAACAAAAGTGAGGATAAACTAGCCATGAGCAACTGCACGAGTAATTCCGACACTGAGTCTTCTAATTGGGATACTGGAAATTAATTCAGTTTCATTTCAAGCTGGAACTTGACAAATAAGTGAATGTAAATCCTCCACCTTTCCTTGGCTAATTTCCACCAAATTTCAATGTGTTCAAAATGCTTTAGAGATTCTATATCGGACAGACACAATCACAAAAGCCTCATCTTTGTATGAAAGTCACCTAAAAGCAATCAGGTTAATTGAAGATTTCAGCCTGGCTGTGAACAAGTACATACGAAGCCTACCACGCTATACAAAAGTCAAAACTTAAGTCTAGACGTGCCATTTTATCTCCCCCAGTAAATATTTTACCAGAGGTATGTTAGAACGTACAAGACTGTAATAAATGTGTCATTGGGGGCACAAGTTTCTCAGAGTTGATAAGAAGTGGAGGCCATGAAGCACAGCTGCTATCTCCAATGATTACACTGAGTCCTCACTGCAAATGCCCTCTGAAGAGCAGCTTAATCAGTTATCAGATCCAACATACTGCTATTAGACACTACTGAGGGGTAAAGAACATTCCACAGGTATTCGGAGTGAGTTAGCTTTCAGTTTCCAGTATCTTCCAGAGGTTAAATACTGGATGGAATTTTTAGGTCATGTTTCTCTCCTTGTAATACCAGAAAAAGGTAAACAGAAACATGCCCTTGGTCTTTGCTTACTGGCCATGGGAGGCTGCCAAGAAAGTACAATCTGTGTGCTTAGCCTTGGCAGAAACAGGGTATTACTTGCTCTGGACGTGTCTAGAGCAGCCCTCAAAACCCCTCCCATTTGCGCCACTGCAGAATACTAATGCCCAGGTCTCCTCACTGAGTTAAGAGGAAAGCAGGTCAGTGAGGAAGGGAGAACATCCATATGGTACCTGCAGAGCTGTGGTCTGAATGGGAGCAGTGAGTGCTGTCAGCGCTGGGTTCTGTACTGCAGCCATAACAGGATTACCATCCGCTTTCAAGGTTGTCAAGACAAGAGAGTCCGTTTTTATGATCTGAGGTTGGACCAGAACCTAGGTTGAAAAGAGTCAGAGGTGAAGGTGAGAGCAGGTATGTATTTCCCTGCTGATCTCAGTAGCCAGAAGTAAGTGATGACAGAGCTGTAACTCATCAGTGGATAGAGCAGGGTGAGTATTTCTTTCACCTGCATCACCTGGATGGTTTTTGTCAGACCCTCATGCAAACTCTGACCATGAGACACTCTGAACACTGCTGGAGGGAGGGGGAGCAGAGGAAGCACCAGGACATTGGTTTTCAAACCAATCACCAGAAGTAAACACATATGAAAAAAAAACACAAAAGAGCTGATGGAAAAGCTTCCTTCCCCTCTCCAATTACACCTATAACTAGCTGTCTGTATTAACTGGTTGAGTACGCAGAGCCTAACATGGCTAGGACACATTTACTTAGGCAAATACCTGTAGTAGCTTTCGCCCCTCCAATGTCACTGAAAGAATTCGTACCATGAAAATCAAGTGGGCCCACACCAACTGCAAGTTATTTTGCCCTAATAGAGCTTGCTCTTATTTTTTCAAATACCTTGTTGACTCTTACATATGGAGAACAGTGCAGATGACACAATTGAGCCAGAGCAACTCTGGCATACGGAGAGAGTCCCCTAGCCATAAACATTTTTATCCAGTACAAAGACACACGAGTGAAAAAGTCTTCCGTATGTCTTAAAACAAAATCACATGACACTGTAGCAGCTAAAAGATCAAAGAAACTGCAGCAGAAGAATTGGAAGAAAACATTCCGGTATCAGCCAGCCCTTATAAGACACTGCAGATGTGGTGGACTTGCAAAGAAGTAGGCAAAAGTCAAAGAAAGCTTGTTCAAGTAAGGTTTCCAATCTGGTTTGGCAGCACCAAGTTACAGAAATATTTCAGACCAAGTTTAGTCATGCATGTGATTCAGTGAAAATGGTTTCTGAACGTGGCCCACTACTTGGAAGTCACACCATAGCTCGTAACAGGGACTCTCACACACGACTTGAAGCAAGATGCATCTGGAACACAGACTGGTTAAAAATACCTCTCACACATAAAAATGCTTGTGCAAAAGCAAGGATGAGGACCGCCAGCTCTACAAGCTTCACCACCTTTTCCCTGGCAAGCCATGGGACCAGACACGCAAAAGCAATTCCTTCTGCTGCCGGATCCCTGCCTCACTCTGTATTTTCACTTACTGGAACTTGCTGGACCTGTGGTGCAGCAACCGTCTGGACTGTGGCTGGCGTTAACGTCTGGATGGTGCCGTTGGCAGCTTGCGTTAGCACTCGCTGGGCCTGCACAGTCTGCACTTGCTGCTGGATGGTAACTGGCTGGACCTGGGAGGATGTCACCAGGCTCTGGACTTGAGGCTGAAGAACTGGAAGGCAGAACAGAGATGTCAGAAATAGACCAGAGACACAGGTCTCTGTTACGGAGCCTGCGAACACTCCCAGCTTCACTCCTCTTCTTCCCAGAGCTTCTCAGTAGGCAGCATTCATCTAACACATCCCACACGTTGGGAAGCTTCCAGCTCCTTTGGTGCCTCCTGCAAGAGGAGGCTGCACCTAGAATAGAAGCTTCCCAGGAGTCACAGAGGATCAGCTAAGAGAAAACATAGTCAAAAACCTCTGCTCTGCTAGCACAGGACTCATGACTTCAGTGACATTATGCAGTACATCCAACCAGCACTTGCCCGTTCCCACTCATCTTGGTGGTCCCTAGGATTCTACTCATCATGTAAAGAATCAATACCTAATGAAAAGGATCAAGACAACCGGCATTCACAAAGGAAGCTCAGGTCATCATTAAAGGTCCTTACAAGTGCCTCTGTTCAATGCAAGTACTACACTTGAGAATTCAGTAGTTTAAACATGCCTTCATTCTGGACTGCCACATGGGACAGGCTGGAGCTTCAGGACTGGATCTGCCTGCAGCACCCATCAATGGGAGGGCAGCGTTGCCAACAACCATATTTTAGCCATATTTTTCTCAAGCCTCCCAAGAATCATAAGAGAGAAGGCCACAACAGAGGAGAGCACCAAGAAGACAACTACTGCAAGAGACTACACAAAAGATCCCATTTATGACAGCTGCTCATGCTCCCCCAACTCCAAAGCCAAGTAGGCAGGAAGAGGGACACCCCCCGGGCAGCATCACACGGATCATCATGCTTGTCATGGAGGTTGAAGACTGACATTGTTATTGTGAGCACCCCAACCACTACCTTGGAAACTGGTGGCTGCGTTCTGGTAGATCACGGGCTGCTGGATAATCCTGGTCTGGGGAGCAGAGCTGAAGGTCGGTGCAATCATCACAGCCTGCTGCTGGAGCTGGGGCTGGGGCTGGGGCTGGAGCGGGGGCCGGGGCTGCAGGAGTGGGGCTGAGCGCGAAGGGGCCGGAGGTGTCGCCTGTGCCACTTTGGCAGGCAGGCTCTGGAGCTGGGGGGACGCAGGGGACGGCGGGAAGGGCTGGAGCTGCACTTGGCTGTAGGGCCGCTGCAGCTGCGGCTCCAGGGTCCCACCGTTGCTGCTGCTGCCGCCCTGGAAGGTGCCACACAAGTGATCCGAGAACAGATCTGGGAAGTCCCCTGCCTGGTTACTGACGAACTGCAGCATCTCTGTAAAACAGAAGGAAACGCGTTCAGCGCTGGTTTACTGCCCGCACGCTTTGACACCCACCACTACATCAGGACTTGGATGATGGCGTGCTTGAACAGAAGGGAGCTCTGGGTCTTTCAAAACCTCCAGAGAACATACCACACCAACTGAACACCTCCACACAGAAACCGAGGGGTGGCCAGCATCCACCTGCCTCTCACTGTTCAGAGCAAAGGGCAGGACCCTCCTCCACCACCTTCCCAGACTACAAGATCCAAGCACAGACTAGAACTTCTCCATCTCCAACATACTGAAAATGCTACTCTCATTCCACCACTGCTCCAGTCTAACCCTTGCAGAAGGAAGAAACCAAGCACCTTTGTAAATCCAGCACTAACCTTTCTCCCACTCAGCTTTTGGGGTGCCTTCCAGCCCCCTAACCTTCCTGCCCCAATGAGTATCTGGAAAATGAAGAAATGGAACAAGAATTCACCTTAACTTTGTTTTTACTTTCAAGCATACCAGAAACTGGAGAAAACACACTAAAGGAAACACCACCTTATGGAAGTGTTGAAAGAAGGAGAAATCCACACAAGTGTTTAAACAACCAGAATAACCTTCGGTGTTGTTTTTTTGCCTATTTACCCCTGCCCGCAACCACTGCACAGCAGTTTATCTCCATCCCACCTTCTCCAGGACTTATTCAGCCCACATTGAGAGGGTGCTACCACAACACTACAGCTCTCCCCCCACAGGAAAAGAAATGCACAACCAAGAGATCATTGTTCATAAGTGAAGCTTCTTTTTCTCTCCATCTAATCCAATGTAATCCAATTACGTACCTAATCTACCTGAATGCTTCCCCCGTTCTGTGTGGGAGGTAGCACGAGGAGTCAGACATCCATCCCCACCCCAGGATCTGCCCAGGCTGCACTGGCTCCACCACTGTTCTCTGAAAGCCATGTTTGTTTTTCTTCTGGAAGTAGGAAAAAAAGGGAGGGGACCCACAAACGTAACAGAGGGTTTATAACTAAATCATGAATCTGGGTTTAGAAGCTAGAAAATAGCTTTGTGGTTTATAGGAAAAAATACAGCAGAGGGTTCCTTAGACCAGGAGCTCTCTCATCCACAAACCTGAAAGATGCCACTGCTGTGGTTTATGAAGGGGGTTTGGAGAAGCAAACTCTCCACTGTTTCCGTGGACATCGTCCCAGCAATAAGAGAGCTATTCATCTGCTACTCCGAAATGCCACCCACATGCTATACAGTCAATTTGCCTGATGCTCCTGAAGCAAAGCAAAGGGATTGTCCTCCAAGCTTCCTGCTATCTCAATGAATGTTTCACCATGTTGCTTTATCTCCATGATACTACTCCCCTTCCAACAGCAATCTTTCCACACCCTCAGAGATGACCACTGCTCTAAGAACTCAGGTCTGTTGCATGGAGAAGCTTGGGAGGGGATGTGTCCTCCTGACCTATTTATAACCCAACGCTAAGCAGGGATGCAGCTCCCCAGCATGGAGCAGCAGCCGCCCTCAGGGACCAGCTGGACCAAAACTCTGTCTCCACTTTTAACTAGAGAAATGAGAGATTTTAGGTTTTTTTTTTAATGCAGCACCTCAGTAAACTTCCAAAAACCCTACTGGGGCAAGGAGAGCTGTTTAATGCTCCTGCGTAACACCTAGGTGGATACTAAGAGCTTTTCACCCCCCAACCGACTGTAGCTAAGACCATCCCAAACAACCCTCAACACAATAAACTTGATATTCCCAACTATGTACTTCTCCAGACCTTCATTTGATGGCACTGCTATTTCACTACCAGACAGCACTACCCCAAGTGGGGACAGGACACAATTTTCTCTGGAAAAGTAAATTCCAGTGTAAGAGCCAAATTTCAAGTACTGTGTTTTAAAGAACATCATGTTCAATACAGACTGAATATCTTAGTAAAAGAAACTACTCTTGCTGTCATGAGTTAAATCACATCTTTATCAGACTTCACTTTGACTAAGTGCAACATGTCTAATGATTAATCTTAAAGAATTAGACTGCCAGAGGATCCAACCCACCTCTTTTAAAGTGCCCAAGAGCTTTCCTAGTAGCAGCACAAGAAAAATCAAAAGTGAGAGAAACAGCAACACCCAAAATCCAAATCTCTGCCTTTCTTTAAAACACCTTTGCCTACACAGAGAACAGGGAGAGTGTCTCTTCTGGAGAACAACTGTCGGTGGTAAACCCATCACTGCCATATCATCCACACCCTCTGTGTTGAAGGGGTCTTGGCCCCTAACACAGCGAGATGTCACTGCAGGAAACTACCCCAGCCCAGACCAAGGCTAAAAGGTGTCCATAAGGTATTGTGAAACCAAACCCACCGAGCACTTTCACTGCCCAGTGGCCAAAATATCTGGCAGAGAGGCAAGTGCTGGGCTTTAGCTGCCTCTCCTAGGCAGTGGCTCAGCTCTCCTGCACATGGGTTGCTCTTCCTCATGCTCCTGGAGACGTGGCGCTTTGAGAATGGAAAGCAGTGGAGATCCCAACCTAGACAAACAACTCATCCACCCTGAACCAAGACATGCTTCATACCAACCACCAGCTCAGGCCTCGCTCTCCAGCACTGCCCTGCCAGTGGCTGGTGGGGGAGCTTGTGCCGGGGCAGGAGGTAGAGCCAGCTCAGCACCAGGAACCCCCAATCAGCCTCATGCCCCATCCTGGAGCAGCATCCTGGTGAACACCGACACCCCAGAGCAGTTGGTGCATCCACCCAGTCAGCGTCACTCCTCCTCCACTGCCAAGCATGAAAATCAGGCAGCGAGGGTCCCTCAGCCTGGAGGGGAGAGGAACACCAAGACCTGCCAACAAGACAACCTGAAACCAAATCAAAGCCCTCGCAAAGTTTCAAACCTTGAGATGGATCCATGACAAATGGAGCGTAAAAAAAAAAGCCCCCAAAAAGCAGGATTGCCATATACCGCCCCCCAGGAACATCCACCCTGGGAGCCGGGGAGGAGGGAGGGCGAAGCTCCTTTTCCTCAGTTACTCATCGCTCTGAATCACACCTCCCCGGGCACACCGTGGCTCCACGTTCATCAGAACTCTGTTTCCATATGGATCCCGAGAAGTCATTACTTGGTGCTTTAACCACAGCAAACACCACCTCTCGTTAGCACCAACTGTAAGAGTGATATAACTAAGCGCCTTATGTTCTCACAAGGGACTCTCCTTTTACATGTGATACATTAAAAGCAGGAGGGTACACATTTTGCCCCCCTCCACAGTGCAGATCAATCACAACTAGAAATTCAAAAGCACTGCTTCAGTTTTACCTCCCAGCTGCTAAATAAGAATGCTTTGGCCATCGGCTCCCCAAAGCTGAGCTCTCTTTGGGATTACAGCCGAGCAGGGCAGCGGAATGGAGCCAGGTCCCCATCTCCAGCAGACAGCTCATCGAGAAATTACATTTGTAATGGGTTTTCTTTTCAGGAGCTGTTTGGGAAACTCCTGGCGAGGCGCTGCACGGGAGCGTTTCACTTTCCTGCGCTTCAGTGGAAACCACAGCGAGCCTGAGCTCTGCCATCGACGGGTGAAGTTTTGGGATAAAAATAAGGAAATTGGGGGGGGGGAGGTGAAATTTAAGCAGTTACACCTGTTTCGGTGAAGGGGGATAAGGGTCGGCCTCCCACAGGCACGAGTGGCAGCACAGCTCCGGCCATCGTGCAGCACCGAGGACACACGGGGGGGCCCTGGGCAGCACTGTTTGCCCCCCGGGAGGGACCCCCCCGGCGTGGCCCAGGCCCCTGGGAGCGGCTGTGAGGCGATGCCGGGTGGGAACCGTCACCGGCCGCCCGTGCCACGCGGGGAGACACGCGTGCCATTCGCCAGGCTAGCGTTGCCCGGCGGGACACCCCACGCGTGCTGGGACCGCGACCCGAGCAGCGGGACCACAGTGGGGCGACCACCCCGCTCCCCACCGGGGCGGAAGGGGGACACGACACGGAGAGAGATCCACGCACTTATCCAACCTCCCCGTGCGGAACCAGCACCCCGGGCCCGGGGAGAAATTCGGCAGCAACGCCCCCACCACGCCGCTCGCTCGCTCGCTCCCTCCCCTTCCTTCCTTCCCTTCCCGCGGCGCTCACCGTCGATGTCGCCCAGGGTGAGCTCGTCGCCCAGCTCGGTCAGGCTGTCCATGCTCTCCACGCCCAGCTCGCCGCCCTCCATGGCGCTGGGCCCCGCCGCGGCCCGGCGCTCCGGCGCATGAACCCCGCCGCAGGCGCTCAAGCGGAGGCTGCCGGTGCGCGCCGCCAACCCCGCGCCATCTTCGGCCGCCCCGACAGCGCAGAGGCTCCGCCCCCCGCCACGCCCCCCGCGGTTTGTTGTCAATGAGACCAGGTCGGCACCGGCCAATCCGCGGCCGCTGCGGCGCGTGGTGTGATGGTGCGTCAGCGATCAGCAGCTTGCGATTAGCATGCGGTGCTCCGCCCCCTCATTGGAATATTCATGAGGGGGGAGTGACAAAGGCGGGAAGTCGCACGCTGCGGGCACCCGTGGAGCGGGCCCGGAGTTGCGGTCTCGCTTCTGCCTGCGGGACACCCGTCGGGGCACGGATCCCATTCCCCGGCTTGGAGGGGATGAAGGCGGCGGTGATGGGGATCGCGCCCCGCTGGCACCTCCTTCCCTCAGCAGCTACTCACGGACCCCCGTCTCCTGGGGGGCCTGACCCGCCGCCCTCCGGCACACTCCGGCTCTCACCAGGAAGAGGAGCAAGAGCCAACCTTCTTTTACTTAATACAAAAAAAATAAAGTCAAGTTTATTCCATTAAAACAAAACACGCACCCGTTGCCAACCCCCAGCCTGACAGACCTGACTCCACGCTTAAACATTCAGGACGTTCCCCCCTTCCCAAAGGCCGTGGTGCCCCAGGCAGGCACAGAGCAACTGCTTCTGGAGGACAGTCCCTCTGCAAGAGCTTCGCCTGCTGCCAGTTCATCAGCAACCACGGGAAAGCACAGGATTGTTGTGCAGGGTCCCAAGGCCAGGCCATTGCCTCTGATCTCCCTGCAGCACAGACACTATGGGTGGGAGGACGGGCTCACAGGGCTCAGGGATGGCTCCCCAGCACCATCAGCGTCAGCGGTACCTGCACTATGCACACCCATCAGCTGCAAAGAAGGCAAAGAACTGAAATCCCTCCTTTCCAGCGATTCACCACGTTTGCCTCCCTTCTGGGAATGCTCGCCCAGGAGAGCAGGATGTTGCTGGGCCAGGAACAGATGCCGTCAGCCTTTCCAACGACAGCTGACGGATGAAACACGTTGCTTGCTGAAACAGGCACCGGGAAGAGGGAAGAGCTGCTCCGGCAGAGGTAGCGGCTGGGCAGAGACCAGGTATAACCGGGCGGGGGTGCCAATGAGATCACCAGTCTAACCAAAAAAAGAACCACCCCAAAACTGAGCGAAGCAGCGTTGCTCATGAGGCTGTTTGGTGTGACACGCTCCCCAGCCCACCATGACGGAGGAGGCACGTTCAGTGCGGGGCGTGCTGTGGAGGGGGGGGATCCCCCGGCTCTCCCTCGCCCTACTTCCCCACATGCCATGGGTATGGCCCCACTGCCTTCCTGATTGTGCTTTGGCTCTGGGGAAGGGGAACCCCACGTCAGCCCCCCTCAGCCCCACTGGGGCAACCCACCAGCACTGCCACCCGGCCCTGGCTGAACCAAAGAGAAAGGCAATGAAACAAAACCCCACGGCACAAACGGAAAGCGATCACCAGGCACCGGGACGAGGCCTCCAAGAGGGAGCTACAGCTCCGACTGCGAGCGGGAGATGCGTGGGCCCTTGCGGATCTCCTTCCGCTTCTCCTCCTTCTTCCTCCGCTTCTCCTCCTCCCGCAGCGCCTTCTGGAAGGTGTCCGCGCTGGGGAAAAACTGTGGGGTGACAGTGAGGGGTCAGCACGGGGGAGCCCCCGCAGCCTCCCGGAGGCACAACCACCCCAAACCCGCTGAAGCCAGCAGGGCCAGGGGGCTGAGCTTGAACACGGCACAAGGGGAATGGGGTCCCAACATTCCCATGGGCCACAGGAGGGAGGAGATGGCAGCACATGCCCCAAGCTGACCACAGCCCAGCAGGGGAATTTGACAGGCATGTTTCAACCACGCTTCCTCTGTGATGGGGTTTTTGGCCGCTCCCCACCTAGCCACCAACTGGGACAGGGAAGCCCATGGGGTGAGCTGGCGGCATTTCTGTCTCACCTCGGAGTGGTCCACTTTAAAGGGATTGCGGTAATCGGGCGATTTCTCACTGATACCCAGCTCCTGAGCCATCTGTGGAGCAAAGGGAGACTGCGTCGGGAAGTGGTGGCTCCTACCTGCACCTCCCCATGGTCTCTTCTTCCCCACCAGCCCCCTCCATGTTCTTCCTCATCCCTCAGCCCAAGGACAACCTTCAGACATGGGGTACACTCCCCATGCTCTCCTTTGATCCCCAAAACCTCACACCTCCCCCAGCCCCAGCAGCAGGGAAGGGATCAGGAGCCGTACCAGCCCCAGGACCTGGGAGTGGGGTCCCTGCTCAAACACGCCTGTCAGGTTGCAGAAGCCGATGCCCCAGCGGATGAGGCTGTTCCAGTTGGAATTGCGGTCAAAGTAGTGGTGCACAATCTTGGGGAAGCGCAGGACGACGTCCCCAAAGAAGGCCGTGTTCTCCACCACGTGGGAGTACGCTGTGGGGAGAGCCACCAGCCCCATCGGCACACGAGCCCCATCCCACTGGTGAGGGCAAGCGGGCAGGCTGCCCGGGTCAGAGAGACAGCAGTAAGGTCCCTGATGGACAGAGACCAGCCCAGGTCTGGTCTGGGTAAACAGGGCTCTCAGGAGGAATGGCAGCAGTGCACCGGAGCACTAGGAAAGGGAGGGGGTAAGGAGAGGAGAGCACCTACCATCCTTTATCTTCTCATCCTGAGGGAATGGTCCATCGGGAGGCACGTCGGCAGCGATGAGCACAGCCCGGGAGTCCTCTAGCACCTGACAGAGCCCTCAGTTACTGCCCCATTCTGCCTGCCCTTCCCTGTACCCCAGGGGTGCGGCCCCAACCGCCCCACTTGGAAGCCCCACAGCATCCTCCCTGCAGGAGCTAAATCGCACCCAGCTCTTCTCTTTGACCCCACATAACCCCCCGGTCCTCCCCAGCCCCACGGCACACTGAGCCCAGAGGGTGCCGTGGCTCACTTTGAAGAGTCCCTTGAGCATGATGTCAATGATTTTGTACTGCTGGTTGATGTCATTGAGCTCGATCAGGTTCTTCAGCGCGTTCATCTGGTCCTTGCGCTTCACCTCAAACAGCTTCTTATCTGCACCGTCGTCAAGGGCACCACCGGCACATTCCCACCACGCTCCCGCCGTCTCCCTCAGCCAGGCACCCAGCACCACCCCATGGGGTGCCTGAGGGATGGGGCAGTGCCTAAGCCAGGATGACACACAGTTTTCCAGTGAGCCCCTGTGCCCAGACATCCCAGTGGGACAGTTAACAGCACTAGGTGCTCGTGGGGAGCTTTCCACTCGCCAGACACTGGCTGACAGCGGAAGGGGAAGATCAGCTCCCACCTTCCCCATATATGTGTCAACAAGCACACATCTTCTCATACTTCACCTGTTGACCAGGGGATGCTGCCATATGCTAAGAAGGGCCTGCATTACCCCATCTCCTTGTGGGCAATAAACGTCTGGGGCATAGAGGAGACCAAGTCCTGTTATCCCAGCCAGTGATCCCAAGGCACAGGCATGCTCTGCCACCCCTCTGGCCATCCCAAGAGCAGACTGGGAAATGTGCTCAGCACCCAGGATGCTGGAGTGAACAGGAAAAGCACTGTGCACGGGAGAACACCACTGAAAAACCCATCTCTGCTCCCGCATGGAATCAGGCACTTGGTGTGCAAACCCAGGAACAATGAGCAATGAGACCACTGCTCAGTGGTTCTGGGTCCTCCCTCTCCCTCCATCCTGCCCCTCCTCCGGTGGTCTCTGCCCCTCTCCCTGCAGCCCCAAGCAGGCACGGTGCATCCACAGGACAGGAGGGGTAGGCTGTGCAGGATACAGATCTCCAAGCCAGAGTCCACCCTCTGTTTCTCCAGGTCAGTGAAGCTGCCCCGGGACAGCAGCAGCACCAGCAGGACAGGGCAAAGGAAGAGAAGATCCATGTCAGCTGCCACAGCCTGCAATGGAACAGACCAACAAACCCAGTGAGGAGACTTACCACAGCCACAGGAGCCCCTCAGGGCCGACAGCACATTGCCCTTGGCTCTAGGGTCCTCGCCTGCCTCTCCCCTGTCCCCATGAGGGGCTCAAGGGAGACAGTGGCCAGAGCAGGGTGACGGCTGTGTTGCAGCCAGCCCTCCTCTCTGCCTGCCTCCACTGCTGGCTGGGCCCCCGGGGGGCTGGCTGAGCACTGACCCAGCACAAAAGCGGAGCCCTACCCCTTCTCCCAAAAATAACACTGGCTTTTTGCTGGGTTTGCAAATCGGAGCAGCCCAGCAGCTGCAGCAGCAGGGCTGAAGGTGGAGGAGGGCTGCCAAGGGGCTCCAGTCTACCTCTCCTTCAAGCACCTTGATGGCTTGGCCACCTCAGCCATCTCCACCTCTCGGGGTGCTGGCACCTGGACCCTTCCCCTTGCTGCAAGCCAGGTGCCAGCTGCAGGCCCCACACTGACAAGCAGCAGTCGGGTGACCTGGTGGCAGCTCTCCCCACGCACATCCTCCCTTCTGCAGGAATACGGCCGGACTGAGCTGCTCCCAGCCAGGAGGGTCCCTCAGACAACACAAAGAAGAGATGCTACAAGAGAAGGTCCTTGAGAGCAAGCACTCTAGGGATAGCCTAGACCCTGCAAAGGGGAGGAGCGCCTCAGCCTGCAGGCGGTGGGACTCGGGGCAGCCTGTGCACAGGGACGGTGTTCCCAAGCGGTGGCCACCGGCAATCACGGGAGCAGCAGCAGCGCTCTCAGAGCATCCCCCAGCCGCCTCCTGCTCCCAAGGGAGGCAGATGTGTAAGGCCACGAGCACTGCCCTCACCCTGACACCTGCTCTGCTCCTCAGCCCACGTTCCCCTGCACGGCCGAGCCTCTCTCCTTGGAACACAAACAAATCCCTTCGCCACACCGGATCCAGGTGGTTCCTTGCAAGTCTGTCCAGCCTCAGGCCCAGGAGCGAGGCAAAGCTGCAGCACCGGCTGCTCTCCCAGCCCCACAAGGAGTAGTGGCAGCTCCCAATGAGCTGAGCCAAGGGCCCTTGTACGCCCAGCACAGACAGGGAAACATCGCCAGGAGAACATAAGAAACCCTCTGCGTTACTTTGCTGTTGTGCTTTGCAACAGGCAGCACCCCTGCAAGGGAACAGATCAGAGTAACTACAACCAGCGTTACAGGGAAAGGCTCAGCATCACACCCTGTGTTCTGGATGCAGTGCAGAGCCAGGACAGCAGCACAAGCCTCCCACACCAGGCCTGGGGTCCGTCCCCTCTGTCCACTGACAGTATATTCCAGCCACCCTGAAAGGCCACAAAGCCAAGGCTGTGGGGACCGATCTTCCAGCCGGGGCAGGCAGATGCCCTGCTAGACCCACCAGCCTGGTCAGCTTCCAAGAGGCTGCTTCACGCTGCCAAAACCCATGACGCAAGGGCCAAGGCCTGGCTCAGCAAGGGGCTAGGGGTGCCCTCTTCTGCAGAGCCCCCCACAGCTGCTCACTCCCTCCCAGGCTCTTAGGAGGAGGAAGAGCAGCGGCTCAAAGCACAAAGTGTGACTGCTCTGGGACCCCGCATCCAACACGTGGCCGCGAGAGCTGGGCTGGCTGCGTGCCCCGGTTACAAAGCACGGCTCTCAGCCGAAGCAGCTGCCAGCCAGCTGGTTGCTGGAGCTGGAATCCCACCAGCCTGCCTGGCAGCCCCCGAGCCTCGAGACAGGCTTTTACAGAGACATGACAGCGGATACAGCAGGATGGATGGATAATGTGCTCAATAAGGATGCTTTAATGGCTTTAAAAGTCCTCCTCAGCAGTCCTGCAGATCGTGCCATGGGACCAGGTTGGAAGAAGTGGACCAGTGAACCATGCCATACAGCTGCCCATCACCTTTCCATCTGACCCCCTCCCTGCCGACACTTGTTCTCACATCAAAGCTACTGCCATCATCCATCAGGGCTGAAACAGCCCCATGACAGTCAAATAGGAGCCAGTTGTTGCCCCCATCCATAGGGTAAGTGAGGCTGCTGGTCCCACATGGCACCAGCTTGAGTTCATTCCCTGTCACTGCCCTTCCTGTTTCACCCCATTTTAGTAGCAGAGGGCATTCAAGGCTGGACTGGGTAAGCACAGGGATGCCAAAGCTTCTTGCAGATACTCCTCCATGCTTTCCCCTCGTGTCTTCACATGCGCTGAGGGGTAAGAGAGAACAGAAACAGGACAGAGCTGCTCCTCTCTTCCCTCCTTAAACCAATCCCTGTCAAAACCGGCTCTGCTTGGCGCTCCCAGAGCACTCTAAGGAGCCAGGGCCTCTCCTGATGCTACAGATGGGAAGGAGTTCCCACCAACATTCCCCTCGCAGCCCTGGCCAACAGGTTATTTCAGCAGAAAGCCCACCAGTCTGTTCCGTTGTCTCCCATCCTCTTAATTTAGATGTGTTTTTCCACAGAGACGACAACAGATGCTGTGTTATAGATGGTTAGTATTTTCCATTAGAATGTTTTTAATGACTTTATAAAATCTCCTGCAGGAGCCCCATCTGAGCCGAGCATCGCTGGGATTTATTCGCTTAATGAGCTCACCAGGCAGAGCCAAGCTCCCACACTCGGGCTCCCAGGAGAAACAATTTGCAGGACACCCTTTCCCCTCTGCAGGGGTAAAAGCACCACCGTGAAGCTCACCCCAGGAGCACGCCGTGGACAAACAAGGGATGAAAACTCCCCACCCCACGAATCCATCCCTGAGCTGCTCCTCCATCAACCAGATGAGGATGACTCTCTTGTCACAGCTGAACCAAAAGCCTTGGAAGAGAAACACAGGCTGCTCAGACCACTTCTGCTAACACAGACACATCTAACACAATCGGCTGCTTCAGTGAAACAACAAGCCGTTTACACCTGCTTCCCTCCAAAGTCCCTTCGCTGCCAAACCCACAGCTCATCTACTGCAGGGATGGACACCAGCTGGGGTTAAGCACCCAGCGAGCTGCTGTGATTTCCATCCAGAACGGGCACGGATCGTGCCTCCCATCCCGCAGGAGGGGGTCAGCAGCAGCACCCCGCGGGAGATGGGGATTCTCTTTCAAGCATGGCTGAAAGTAACGGCAACCACACGGGGATAGGGATGTTGAAATGGGATTAGCCAAGACAACCTGGCCGCGCTGTGGGGAAGCCCCACAGAGCCGTGTCAAGCGGCCGCAGCAGGCAGCACACCGCAGAGTGCAAACCCACGGGACGGGACGGGACGGGACAGGACGGAGAGGAGAGGAAAGCTGCCTCCCGGTGCTGCCGCCGCTGTGCTCCTCACGCAGCCCCAGCGCGGGGCGGCAGTGGCAGAGCCCTCCGGCCGGGAGCACAGCCGGGACCCGCGGCTCGGCCACGCTGGCGGCACGGGCGGATTCCCCCCATCCTTCCCTCCCTCCTTCCCCCCGCGGTGTCCCCGGGGCGCTGCGGCCACCGCCTGCCCGCTCGCCGTGCTCCAGCGCAGCCCCCGGCCTGCCCCAGCCCCCCCGGCCCCGCTGAGACCCTCCCCGGCCAGGCCAGGCCAGGGCAGAGCAGGGCAGGGCTCCCCGCTGCTCCGTACGGCGGCGCGGTGCGGCCGGGCCCCTCACCTGCGGGCCGGGTAGCGGGTACCGGTGCCGGGAGCGGCGCTCACGCCCGCCGCGCTGCCATGCCGCTGCCGCCGCTGCCCAGCCCCGCCCCACCGTGTCACTTCCTCAGCTCCCGCTCCGCCCCAGCACCGGCCCCGGCGGGGCTGGAGGGAGGCGCGTCCCTCTGTCCTCTCACCCGGGGCTGGAGGGTCCCCCCCGGCTCTGCGGGGGAGGGAGCCGCGTTAGTTAGAGCCCCAGTGGGGCACTTACAGGAGGCAACAGGCAAGCGGCGGTGCGGGGATGTAGCCCGAGGGACCAGCAGTGAACTGGAAGAAGTCTCCTCTTCCCAGTGGTGCAAGCAGCACGTCTGCCCCCAGCCGGGGGGTCTGACCGAGCACCCCAGCACCCCTAGCCAGTCCAGAGGAACCCGCAGCACCGCCAGCTAAGGCGAATGAGCAGGGAGCATCTTCCACTGCACTCGCATCCCCCGATGGCAACGCTTGCACCAGGAAGGTCCATGCTCCGGTAACTGAAGAGCATCAACTAAGCCGTATCCCACAGAGAAAAGGACATGAAGAGGCAGTTCAGTAACTTGGCTTTATAACCGATTTTCAACAAACCTTTTTCTGAGAATGAACTACACATGACTTCTGTCCATCTCCTCTCTGCTTCTGACTGGAAATAAATGACAGGATGGAGTGTCCTGTTCCATTCTTGCCTTGTTCCTCTGGCTGGGTGCACCACATCTTCTCATCTCAGTCTCCAATGTGTGACAGGGACACTGCCACACCTCCCAGGCATCTGTCATTGATGGCATGAGTAGAAACTGAATGGAAGGCATAGCTGAAACTCCACCATGCCATGGGAATTCCCACATTTGACATAGTGCTGACAGAAGGGTTTCATTACTAAACCAAACCTCCCCCAAGCCATAGAACACCCACCCCACTGCCAACATGTACGAGAAACACCAGTGTTTCAGTGAGCCTGAAGGAAGTTCCTTTGTCACAAAACTGATGTCAAAGCTTATTTTTGACCAGATGATTTTGACTTCCAGAACATGACTGTTCAGGTAGCCACTATGGCTGCACTTGGAGCACATCCAAACCCCTTCCTAACAACTGAGATTTGAAGGCTTCTTCATAAGAAAAGCCAGAAACAGGAAGCAACTTGAGCAATGTAATGTGACCTCCCGTTCACCTTCCCTCACCCCCATGCAGACAAGCAGATGCAGTGGAGAGGAACTTCACGGGGCTGGATGGTCTCCACCTGGACAACCTGTGCTCCAGGCATCCCACCACAGAGCGGTAGCATCACACTGGGGGTAAGCACAAGGACAACCTGCTCCTTGCAGATGACAAGCACCTCTCACCCACCACATCGCCTGCACATGGCTGATGAAGGTGTCCCGCAGAGGAGGAAGTCCCCACCCCAACAGGAAATCCCTGCTGCGGCCACCTCCATCACTGCCATCTGTCTGAGGCAATGAGGTGTGATGAAAAGAGGAAGGCAAAAGCAGTTTGAGAACTAAACAGATACTGCCTCAGGCTCTGTCTCTCTCCACAAGTAATCTGGGGGCAGCCCCTACTTACATCCCTGGAGCAGAGGAGGATTCAGTTCTCAGCAGGGGACTCTAAGGCCAAGCAGAACACAATTCGGTAACTTAGTGGTTTCTGAATGCTCACTGTCCTTTGCAAGTGCTCAAATCATCTTTGGGTTTCCATGACTCCACAGGCATACTGCACCAGGTAGCACACAGACAGGGTTAGGTAATTGTTCATCCCCAGGGAAATCAATATCAGATCATTACTGCTTTGAAGTCCCAGGCTCCCCAGCCTGCTCCCCTTTCTCAGGCCACTCTGCCATGTAGGTGAATGCAATCCCAGCACAGAGACCCATCTTTCATCTCAAATGTCTCCTTATTTCCCAAATGTCCTCTCAATTTAGGGATGATGAAGTCTTTAATCCCAAAGCTAGCCAAGTGTAACAACCACTCTGAGTTTTTCCAATTCTGTTTTCCTTCAGCTGGAACAAGGGAAGGAGCAGCAGATCAAGTATCTCCTCCCTCTGTCTCACCTACCACTCTCCCATCCCCTACCAGAGGCATCTTGCCCAGCAAAGGATACACAATGTCCTGATGTTTTACAGATGTGGTCCTCTGTCCCAGAAGGCGCTCCAGCAAGGTCTGAATGGTCCCTGCCTGCACTGGCTCCACCTGGAACTGACTGCTCTGAATCTGAGCAGTCATAAGAAAAAATGATTTCCAGACCAACAGCAGACTGTTGGGCTTGTTCCTTCATCCCTCCTTCCCTCCCTCATCTCCACAGACAGCAGTGAGACCTTCAAACTTTGATCCAGGGGAGAATTAAGGGGCCACCTGATCTGATGACACAGTTTAGGCAGCTGCTGGCATCACTCGCTTTCCAATTCCTCTGGACACTCAAGGCTGTAGGCCAAGCTAGCAGCTGCAGGACTCCTCTTCATCTTACTATAACCTCCTCAAAAGGAAGTTTATGGCTCCACATCAAAAGGCTAAAGCAAGCCCCTAGGGATTCCCTTTTCATTTTCCTAGGTAGTCACTGCTCTCTTACCTGACAAAGGAAGAGGCAAAGAGCATGAGATGTGGCCTCAGGCAGCTCTGCCAAGTTGGCTTCTGCTGCCTCCTGGAGAATCTGGCTAATTTCTTTTTGAGAAATAATATTGCTGCTTTTATATCTCAGAAACTTGAACAAAGGAGAAAAATAGAGGCATTAAATAGCGAAAGATCTACAGACTCCAACAGTGACTCAGGTCCTTGGAAAGACCTCTCCTATTTCATGAGATGCTGCAGTACCTTATCCCCTGGCCTGATTTTTACACCGCTTCTCCCAGAAGCAGTGCAAATACCTGTGTTGATGGTGCTCTGATTTATTACCACGTTTATTTTGGTTTAGGTAAGGAACTGAAATTAATCAGGTAACCTTTTAAAAGTGAAATAAGAATAGCAAATATTCACAGACCTATCTTGTATTTGGAGAGGGAAGGTTCACATTAATAACCCATTCCTCTCATCCACTGTCATGAGGGCTTTACTTCAGTATTTCTGCTGGGCAGGACCACATTCCCTCTCTTGTTTGCAGGCCCCACATACAGCAGGGTAGTAGATTGTGGTAACTCTCTGCCCTAAGCAGTCAGATCTGTGAGGCCAAAGATGGGGAGACAAGCTGTGAGGCTGAGCAGAATCTGCGCTCCAGAGAGCTGCAGCATGCTCCCTGACTGGTAACAGCAGTTACATGCCCTCTGCAAGTTTCCCCTCTCCTCCCCAGGGGTCCTAGGCATTATAAATAAGTGCTACAAACACCAGAAGAACAGGACCTGCTCGCTGATAGCAGTCAGTTTCTGCAGGGTGTGGAAGGGAAGTTCACTTCAAAGTATCATTATTATGGGGCACAAATACAGTGCCAGACAAAGCCCCAGCAGTATCTGAGACTTGTGTGTGCATAGGGGGCAAGTTCCAGTAACTGATCCACATGCAGTGTACCAACATCGTGGGGAAAATGGAGAACTGCCTGCCCTTCCCTGCTCACCAACGTCATCAGCCTGAGCACTTCTGGCTGCAGAAAGGACTTCTGGCCCCCGTCAAGTAGTGTGAAGAGCAGGAATCGATGCCAGGGCTGGGAAGCCACATGTAGAGCTGGGAGAGAAGAAGCAGCCAATCAAAGACAGCTTTAAAATCAGTCAAGTGACAGGCTTGAACACGGGTAAGGACAGTCTTCAACACTGACCCCAAGGTTTCTCTTCTAGACCCCATGCTGTGAAACACTAAGGGGATATTTTGTTCTGTTCTTGCTTGTTAATCTGACACTCTCTGGGCAAAAATTTAGTTTTGAGGACAAAAGCTTAAAGCTTTTTAAAGCAGAAAATACATTTTGTCCATCTTTGTGCTGGTATATGAAGAGAAACCTTCTCCTGGGGTTCATGTCATAAAATACTTGGGGGATATCTTTAGCCCAGGGTTTTAAAAATAATACCCACTGGTTTCAATATGAGGACAAGTTTCCTGACCACTGGTTTTATTTAGCTGCAGAGTACACTTTGGGGAATGAAGAAAAGCCTTTAACACAAATCGAGCTTGTATCTGCATCAGAGTGCACACTATGGGGACCAGACAGGCTGATGGTTGCAATACAAACAAGCAGTAAAGTTCTTAATAAAGAACCTATCTGATGGACAGAGATTAAGGCTCAAGGTCACTGTCTGTAACAGCATAAAGTCTCACTGAATAAAGTGTTACTACCTTGTATTTATTGCAGATAGGAGCAGGGAATGGACAGCTACAACACATCAGCTGATACAAGATGTTCAACCACGGCAACTCAGTTTTAGAAAGTCCCTTTGCCACTGACAGTCACATAACCTCCCTATTAGCAGTACAAAACTCTTTCCTATGGGAGAAACAACTCTAAAAAACCATGTAAAATGTTTGGGGGGTATCTTTTTGCTGATGGAAATGAGAAAGCACCAGCACTGTGCACTGAACCTGCTCTGCACATCTGGAAAAATCTCTGGGCCAAGAGAGTGTTTTGGAAAGCCTCAAATGAGACAACTCCTGGAGGCAGAGTCCAGGCCATGCTCTTTCCAGTGTTCTCTCTTCTTTCAGTCAAACATAGCTTTGACCCTTATTCTGCTTGGAATAAGGAGACTTCTGTTACCGCTGTTGCAATCTTCTGCACTACAGAAAGCATTTAAGCAGCCAGAATGTGAGGTTCAGCCCTTGCTGAAGCAGCATTGCATTTATTTGATCCCAGATCAGCAGAACCTCCTGAGAACATGGCACTTTTTGTGTTTTTTTTTTAAACCTAGCCCTTTAATAGCCTCCCTTCAGCTCCTGCCTGTCATTCATCTGCAGCATCACATCTTCATTCAACCACTTCCGCTATGGAGACAGGCTAAGAGAGTTGGACTTGTTCAGCCTGGAGAAGAGAAGGCTCCGGGGAGACCTTAGAGCAGTTCCCAGTGCCTAAAAGGGCTACAAGAAATCTAGAAAGAGGTTTTTTACAAGGGCATGTGGTGACAGGACAAGGGGGAATGGATTTAAACTGACAGAGGGGAGGATTTAGATTAAATATTAGGAATAAATAAGGGTGCTGAGGCACTGGCTCAGGTTGCCCAGAGAAGCTGTGGCTGCCCCATCCCTGGCAGTGCTCAAGGCCAGGTTGGATGGGGCTTGGAGCAACCTGCTCTAGTGAAAGGTGTCCCTGCCTGTGGCTGGGGGCTGCAACTGGATGAACTTTAAGGTCTCTTGCAACCAAAACAGTCTGGGATTCTATTATTTCTCTCTCCCACCAGTATCCCTTTAGTCAGGTGTTCATTCGCTCCATCTGCTCTCTTAATGTTTAAATAACTGAACAGGTCAGGGTACAGAGAACTTTGTCTGGTTTAAGGTCAGAGCCAGCACCTGGACTTCATGGCAGGAGGCTGACAATAAGCAGAAGAGTCTGTTCTCCCCACCAACTGCACGACGCTGTCATATTATGTTATATTGCTAATCTGGCATACCTCAGGTCTGACACGGACTCTGGAAACCAAGGTCTGCATTTGCCCCTGGAGATCTAGAATCTCCAGCTTTCCTTCCTATTCTCCCCTCCCCTCGGGCCAAAATGTGACCAGTGCTGTTGGTGTGGAACACACATCATATTCAGATCCTACCTCCCCTGTATTTATGCTCTGAATGTTTGCTACAATTGGCCTGGAAGTGAGTAATTATTCCTATACCCCTTCCATTCCTAAACCTTTCACTCTTAGTAGGGAATGACTATTTTCCTTCTGGAAAGCATCTTGGTGTTCAGAACCAAAAGTGATGGCTCATGCCTACAGGGGAGCTAGCCATTGTGATTTCATCCTACAAAGCACATGATTAACTTTAGGCATCCAAATGATTTTTCTTATTGGGCATAAATTCACTAAGCATCTGCTCCAGGGTGCTACTGGATGGAGATCAAAGAGCTCAAAATAACTGCAGGAGGGAAACCCAGGAGAAGAAAGAGCAGGAAGACTTTACCAACGTCCTGGTTCTTCTCATACAGGTATTCCACTAGAGTTTCCAGGCAGGCAACCATGGCTTGAGAGAGCAGCAAGTCCTTCTGGAATACCAAGAAGACAGGGTAAAAAAGAAGAAGAAGAAAATAAAACCCCTAACAGTCAACACCTATTGCCAGAGGAAAATTCATTAAGTGGCAGGATCTGAAGAGCATGCAGCACAGGAAAATAACACCTTTCATCTCTTTCACAATGCGCTGCAAATGATCTGTCACATCAAGGAACCAGACAAAGGCACGACTACTTATTCTGAGATTAAGTAACAGCCTCCAAAGAATAAAGATGTGAGCACAACATCACTTGAGAGAGTTAAATGTAAACTGATGTACTACTCCTGCAGCCCAACATCACTTGAGCAAGTTACATGCACACTGGTGTACTACCCTGAAAAGCACCTTGCCAGGGGAGTGGGGGAGGGACTGGGATTTGTTACACTTTCCCCACCTCTGTCCCTGTGGATGTGGCATCCCTGCAGAGCAGGAGATGGGAAAACAGAGATCGTTAGTACACAGAATTTCAGCTATCCGGTTCAGCAGCAGGGAGTACTGCATAGCTTGATTTACCTTCTTTCTCACTGCACCATGCTGCAGCAAGAACATTTTCCCTCCTCCTCATTGCATATCTGTAAGGGGTGGAAAATGCAAACAAAAGGGGAAAAAAGAAACCCAAACAGGCAACCCCTTAGGTTCTGCAACAGGGTGGTTTCTCCTCAGGTTAGTGTACCTGCTTGAAACCCAACACTGGTGTTGTTCCAAAAGTCGTATGTTATATACCTTCAACTGGACATGCACCAGAAGGTTCTGCAGACTGGCAACAAGCAAGAAGACCTGCTGTGGGATGAGGGGGTGCAAAGCAGCATCCTGCAGTGATGGTGGCTGTGGTTGTGTAGTAGCCTGGGCTGTGCTTTGACCAATGATCACCAGCAGGGAGGAGGAGAAGTTCTGTCGCAGGACAGCTCTCAGGAACTGCATGATGCTCACTAGACAGGGAGCTGCTTATTAGTTTGTGTCAGTGTTTTCCACTCCCCTACCCTGTGTGTTGGTGCCTGTGCAACAGCATGGGAGAGGGTAAACAGAAAATATGGGCTTAAGGCCCACCAGAGTTGCCCAGCAGCTGCTGGCAGCTGCAGACAGGAATGACAACCCTTTGTTCATCTCCTCCCTGTAAGACACCATTCCAGTTCACGCTTGGTTCCAGATGTCATTACCAACTTCCAAGGAAGACTGGTCGAAACTCAGAGCTCCAGACTTTTGCCTTTTCTCACCACCAGTTACAGACTCCCACAGCTAAATGGACCAAAGCTTCCAGATTCCCACCAGCACCTCCACCATCCCATTTATAGTCACCAGTTCTCCCTTGTTGCAACATGGTACTAGCAACTGCTTCCAGTCAAATCCCTGTAACACGTGAAAAATACCTAACAGCAGGATTGGCTTCTTATTCCTGAAGATGACTTCATTCAGGACTTTTGTTAGGTCTAGAGAGAGTGTCTGGTGAACCTAGACAAGAATTAAAGAGAAGAGAAAAAATGGTGCTGATTTGAACCAGGTGAAAAACTCCAGTAGAGATACATTCACTCCTTAGATGCTACCCCATGATGACCACTCTAAAACAAGGGAACAGCTTCAGGGTTTCAGAAGTCTGACCCAGGAGGGAGGGTTATGTCAGTGGGCCCCAAAGTTTCACTCACCGCTCGCTGCCAGCTCCAGACAGTTTCCAAACCACAGTGCAGTTTGTTTGCCTGTCTCACTCTCACTACTCCCTGCACACAGGTGCCAAGCACAAGGAGTAGTAGGAACAGTCATAACCAAACACAACTGTACCTTAGCCACACAGCCAGTCACCAAGAGGAACAGAGGCCTGGGTAGATACTTGAAAAGTAAACGTTTTCCCCTTGTGTTGGCACAAGAAAATGCTTCCCTTAAAGTTGTAATTCCAGTACCAGCTGACAACTCCAGCTTAGTTCAGCTCTCTTGAGGGACTGCAAAGCATCTAATACAATGACAGCTGCCCACATTCATAACAGCTTGCTAATATTGAACACTTACTTGCCAATAATAGGTTTGCATTGTGATTGTTCCATTTTTGTTGAATACTTACTTGCCAATAATAGGTTTGGATTGTGATTGTTCCACTTTTGTTCATTTCAGCATCAGAGAAGTACTTTACGACATGGGAACTGTGTCTCCCACGCCCAGGCTTCCCTTGAGAAAGGCTTTAACATGTATTTTGCTCTGTCCTGAAGAGTAAAGTGATTTGAATCAGGAGGGCTGGGTACGCACTTTTTTCCCCAGGATTCCTGCCTTCCTCTAACACTCCAATGATTTGGGTCTCAGACTCCAGCAACATGCTGGCTTCCAGTCCTGCTGGAGAAGTGCAGCAGGGAATAACTTGTGGACAAAACCAAAAGAGCAACCAAGGCAAGCAGATTCCAGGCCGAAGCAAACCACTTTCCTCTGGTAATGAAGATTTCTTTAAATTAAGGTTTTAAGGTTTAGCCATTCCCTGGATGTGAGCACTGGAGTGGTGCTAACCTCAGTATTGTAGCGATGCTGAGAAAGTAAGAGGGATGCAACCAGCAGCCAACCAGAGCACAGCAAGGCATCCTCAGGTGAGAGGTAAGCAGCAGGTTCGGACGGAGGGGACCGCAACCAGGTGCATTCCAAAACCTTCTGCAGCAGATCGAGCAAGGGCACGTTGGAGAGCAGCACAGCCACTGCTGCATGGGAGAGAGACAATCAGAGCAGCTGAGGGGATGGTGCAGGTTAAACCAGCTTGACAAGCAGAGGAGAAGGGCAGAGCACACCCCCGCTGCAGCAAGGCAGCCTCAGCTCATCAGAGTAAGGCTGTCCAGCTACACTGGTGTTCATTTCCCACAGCACAAGTGACTGTTCAGCCACCTAATAAAATGACCAGCCTTCAGCTAACACAGCTGGAAGGTTGGTTAGAGCTGTTCTCTATTATTGTCAAGTTTTTTGAATTTTGGCAATACCAGGACATTTCAAACAAAGCACCAAAGCCCCACTGCTGTGTTTTATGAATAAGACAAATACAGTGCTTCTGTCTCTCAGCAGCCAATTCCTCAAAATGGTCTTTATTAGCTTTAATGCTGTGTCTGGATAGGGTAAAATCCACCTCACCTCTTGAGACGGTTAGAACAGTGTCTGATTGCCCAGCTACAACCTCGCTAAGATTAATTTAGCAGTCAATAAAATCTTGCCTCACCTCTCTGTTGACTACCAGGTGTTGTCTGATGAAGGCTCCAGTACAGAAAGTTCAAGGATGGCTGCAGGAGGTCAGTGTCCCTTGGCCTGCATTTCCCACAGAGATTACTGACTGCAAACAAAAGAATGTGCACAACACGGACACCAACATAACAGAGCACCTCAGCACAAGAAAACAGTTGGTCGGTGTGAACAGGGCTCGTAAAAGAGCCACAAAACTTGAAGTAAAAATAACCAGAGTATGGTACAGACAAAGCAACTGGCATCTGCCTTAGAGTGTTTGCTTTAGACTGGATGCTGCAGTGGAGTATGACAATGGGGAGGGAGGAATAGAAAAAGGTATATTAAAGGGCATATATCATATTGGGCCATAATGTATCCAAGAGCAATAGACTATAAGTTACCTGTTCCTACAGAGTGAGTTTGATCCTAATATTAGGTCAACCATAAACAGCCATGTGCCTCTCACATGGTGACCAGACTGGGGAATGGGCACTGGGACTGTGCTCCTCCACTCTTACCAGCCCTGCTCACACTAGGAATAAACACACCATGTTTGTTTTAAGCACCAAACACTTAGGAATAATATTTAGTGTGATTTTGGGAGGGAAAGCCAGGACTGCAGGGCTCAGCAAAACTGTCATAGGAGACCTTTTGAGGGGCTTAAAGTCTGAGTAAGCAGTTCTCAAAACCCACATATCAGCACACCTCCCCACACCCCCTCCATCTACAAGCTGGTTCCACATAGGCATCATCAGAGAAGAGTGCCCTGCACGCCTGCCCCTGAAGAACACAGCCTACGGAGCTAAGCGGGGCTGGAAGGGGGTGGCTGGTGCAGAGAGAAAGTTGTGCTATAGAATACAGAGCAGAAAGCAAGAGCAAAAGGAGTTTGTGCCTCCTGGGAGCAACTGAGCTCTCTGAAATCACAGCAGCTAAAAAGGCAGGTAAAAAGAGGACATGGCTCTTCCACACCCCCAGTTTCCTTGGCTAATGAATGTCTGAAGAACACTGATCCTTTACAAGGTCAACACAGGCAGCCCTAAGACACAGAACATTTTAAATTGAAGGGGATAGTCCTTCAAAGCCTGCTGGAGAGATCAACTTGTCAGAGCAGGGAAGGGATGAGAGGACAGATCAGCTAGACTTCCTCGTGGTATCTATTTTTCACAGCCTACATGAACCTCCAATAGGCAAATGAGAAGGGAGAAGTTACCGAGTGAGGATCACTAGACAAGACACAACTTGCACTTCTAGGTCTCTGGCGTGGAGTGGGCAAGTCCCACAGCTGATTGAGACCCATATACTCTGGACTCGAACTCCAGGGCAAGCCCAGGTTCAAAAGGGACCCCTGTGTCCTGCCTGAACCCAACAGGAGCATGTTAGCAAGTGTGGATGGAGAGGTATGATTCAGGAAGCACATCAGCAATACTGTCATGTGCCAAGTCAACAACAGTCACAGACTCTGAAATTGTCATGGCCAGGGTAATGCTTTTGCCACCTTGAGAGGTTCCAGACCACATATGTATTGTAAAAGAAAGAGGAAGAGAACCTGGGTTTTGCTGACTGAACTGGTAACCAGGGCTCTTTACAATGCTCTGGCTATGAAAGTATTTCAAAGCGAGCATAACTGTAACACAAGGTAACACTTGCTGTCAAAGGACAAAGGGCCAGCCCCATATCATCTTATGGAACAATTAACAAACACAGATCAAAGACCTCTGGAAGAAGATAGATGCACAGACTCACCTTGGTGAAGCAGCTTGAAGTCTGTGCTGTCCAGCTCCCTCACACCCTTGCTTCGCAGCTGCACCAGGAAAAGGAGGCTCAGCAAAACAGGCAGGTTCCTGTTAGCTAAGGAGGGTGCAGACAGCTTAGTTGGCAGTGAACTCTAAACTTACATTTTTTATATATATATATATATATAAATATCTATAAATATATATATTATATATATATATATATATATATATATAAAAAATATAAAAATATATATATAAGCTCCAAAAAATGTTTTCACAAAGGCTCAGGAGTTTTCAGTTTTGAGGAGAAAACATTTACAGGTGTCTTTAATATTAACATATTCTTGATGGAGTCTCACTGTTGGGCCACCTTCTTGTCTAAGAGCAGGCTACTGTTCAAACAGAGATGCAGACGTCCTTACCTGCCCAGACCTCCAAGAGAGCTGCCTGCATGCTGGAAGGAAGACAAGGACATGACAAGGAAGTCATGTCTCCAGCGTATATCTGGAGTTTGACTTTCTGATGGGGCTGTCAGGAACTCGGTTAGCAAATTCAAGATGCAGTATGAACTGGACCTGGGGATATTAGTGTCAGCAGAACGGCTCTAATCTTGCAGAAGCTCTTCTAGTCCTGTGTCATCTCTCCATCACCCGCTGTTTAGAGGAATAGGTCTGACTCCCACAGTAGGAAATGGACAATCTGCCTCCCCACAACCCCTGGCACCCTGTGATCAGCACGAAAAGGACACCACAAGTGTCCAAATGTGCAAAATACCAAAGATGCCAGTATGGCCTTCTTTATCCATAACGCTGTAACCTCAAGCTCCACCATGCTCCTGCTTTAAATCCCACCCTCTTCTCCAGTCTACCGATGTTGTAAGGCAAAAACACTTTCCATCTTATTGCTTCCATCCCAACTGCTGCATGACAAAACATCCCAAACAGAGCAGAGCTGTTAGAAGTGTCTGTGCCTGCATGAAGGGCACAAGTAAAAGGTGTTCTGGGCCCCTATCTTAGGAGAGTCAAGGACACCCTAGCACTGCTCCCTGTTCCAGTTCAAGCTGAGAAGGTGCTTTGCACAGCACCTTTCACAATGGGACAACAGTCCCAACCCCACAGCCAGGGCTAGCAGGGAAAACAGGGGATTTCCCCCCATCACAACCCTGCTCTCATTGAGAAACTGAACATGATCATGGGATCTGCTGATGCCACAGTTCCTGTTTGGGGATCAATATCATGAATAATTCAAACAATCTCTGTTCCCTGAGCGTACTCAGCACACCAAGCTGTTTTGCATAGAGAGGAGTCAAAAAGGAGGATGTCCTTCAGTCACTAGTTAAGTCCCCACTCAAGCTGGAAGATTGACCAGCACAGCTCTCCACTTGAACACTTAAGGCGGTGTAAGAGAACCTTGTCTCAGTTTAACAACCACAGTTTGAAGCCAGAACAACGTAAATTAGGAAAAGACTTTCTCAATTCAAAGTAAGAATCTCTGGAAAAGGAAACTAAATCAATGCAGTCCTGTCCATAAATTTCCTCATGCAGATACGTACAGAAGTTATATCAGCACTTCAAAAACGCTTTATCCTAGAGTGCATCACTTCAGCCATTGAGCCCGCTAGTTGACCTTAAAGCAAGACCAAGTCACAGAGGGGCAGTCACCTTGTAAGGACGCTGAGCTGCTCTCTACCAACACCTGCTGCAGAATCTGTAGGAACTGACTCCGGAGGAGGTCACAGACAAGGACTTGGTCATAGCTTTCCAGGAAGATCTTTAGAGTCATCAACACCTTCCAAGCCACCTCCACAGAGCTTGAGCAGACCAGGTCCTGTGAGGGAAGAAGCACACACATTACCTTTCTGCCCTGATTTGGCAGAAGTCACTGCTATTTAATACCATTATGCTAATCTGGTGCCTTGGGAAACAGACTAATAAAGTACTGTTCAGATGAAGTATGTCCTGATTAGAGAACTGAATAAAGCAGACAGACTCTCATCTGATAGGCACCTGTGAGTAATATCCTGTTTAAAGAATGCATGTGGCTATGTAACCCCCATCTAGCACACAAACATTTGAGCAGCATACATTTAAGGGCAAGGTTTTAAACACATGGGATCCTAAAGCCAGGGCCCTATTTCCAAAAGCACAGATCTTCTGGCACTTCTGCTCTCCTTGTTGTTTGGAAAACTAAGGTTGCATATAAAAGATGCGTACCTAATATCAAACTTATGAGTCAGTCCATAGCTACTTATTTTCAAAAGGCTGGCAGCCTTGTATCTGCATTAGCAACATAACAGCTGAACTGCATGAAACATACAGGAACCATACAAGCAATCATTGAATCTCAGAAAATGGGACTCATGCACACAGCATTCAGCCATGAGCCTGCTTCTTGGCAACAGAGTTCTGTCTGGAGCCTCTGAGCTGAACCCTACAGCTGTTAGCCTTAACTTGGGCACACCTTTGTTGTTAAGGTGTTTAACATTAAATTCACTTGCACAGCATGTACAGATGCAGTTCGACAAAGATCAGGCAGAAAATGCTTGGTAGTGCTGACATAATATGATCATCTCAACATGTATTATGTCAGCATCACCTTGGCTCTCCTCCCCCAGTAGTCCCAGCTACTGCATTGCAAATGGTACAGCTGAAGGAAGTAAACAGAAAACTGGTCTCAGTTTTGTCTGCCAGGACAGCCTGCTGCCTTCCCTATCACATAGTAGTCAGGAATCCTGACTGGGATAATGGAGAGGAAATGGCTGTGGGACCCCATACCCAAGGAAAGCAGTTGAGGTAAGAACAGGCTGCCTGTGCCAGGAAAAAAGTATCTAGTTCTGAGCTTGATTCCTGTTCATATCTGAGACCTTCAAGGATACAGGGCAGGGAACTGTCTGCACAATCCGCTCCACTGACATAGATCTGCTCCATATGACATTAAGGAATGTAATCTAAAGCCAGTCAGCCTATTTCCATTCTCTGAGAGAGCAGCTCAGATCTGAAGCATGAAGAAGACAAGTGGGACAGTGTGTGATCATGATCGCATTCACCCTCAGATGAACACACACAACACAAAATGGCACTAACCAAGGGCCACAGCCTTCCTGGTCCTGGTAAATGCATCACTGTGTTAACATCTTCCTTCCTACTCAGGAGCTCAAGGTCTCAGATGAAGCCACTAACCATCTGTTCGATCTAGTCCAGACAATTCTTAAAAGCAGAGGAGCAAATAAATCATCCCTGGAAGGACATTCATTTTTGTTTCACTGTACCACACAGAGGCCTTTCCATTTTACTAGAGCATTCTCAGGCTGAGGTTGTTCACCTCCTAAGTTTTCTTTACATCTGACAGCATATTTATCCCAGGATATTGCACTGTTTTATTAGCCCATCTAAATTCAGATTGATTATGCTCTTCTCCAACTGAAAGGTGAAATGTCAAAGCCTGTGATTTATTACAACTCACTTTAATGACCAGGACAGAGCTAAATTAATTTATTTCTGCAAGAGCACACAGAAATACAGACAAAGGGAAGTAGGAATACTCTACCATTCAGGGAAGGAGCCACTGTTTCTCTTTTGTTTATTGATAGACCTGGGATGTATACACCACATTATGGAGTGCTAAGTTCCAGAACTACTGCCAAAGGCAAGTCCCATGGGGCACTTCTCCTGAATTTGATATGGGAGCTCACTGATCATTTTGGCTAATGCTCTGTAATGGTTATCAAATGCCTGGATGTTGCTACCAACTGTCGAATATCACCCTCACTGTAAAAGAACTGCCCCACACAGGTACCCTCCTGTCAGTCATTTCACTAAGGTGCGATATTAAAATGTACTTCACGGCCTCTTTGATCATAACAAATATGTGCCAGACTGTAATGCCTGATGGGTGCCCACTCAGAATCAAACCTTGTTTCTTCACTGTCTGCTGACACGGGCTTCTATTCACACTGATATATAGTTTTAATTTCTCTAAAAGGCTGGAGAAGAAACATCACAGCTCTTTGCTTTTGTCCTTCCAGGCAAATCTCATGTTCCCGTGTGGAAATATCAGCAAGTATTTACTGTGTGACTGGCTGAACAGTCGTGGGGTAGGTGGCCACTGATGAGAATGGGTGACAGGGGAGGTGGAAGAGGTGGGAGTGAGAGGAGGTCTCTAAGCAGCCATCAGCACCTAGATTCTGTCATGATTACATAGGTTAACAGATCTCATTATGCCAGCAAACACACAAGACCTGCTACTTCAAGGCCCCTTTCTTCCCTGCACTGAATAATTTTCCCTTCCTCAAGACTTTTATTTTACCTTTAAAGAGCAATAAAATGTGTTGTTGCGGCCCTGGAAACTCAGGAGTTCTGCAAAAATCTCTGACAAGACTCTCCAGTTGAAACCAACCAAATTAAAACCCCCAGTGAACAGAAAGCCATGCCCTCAAGACCTGCTCTCTCCATGCTGCTTTTTCAAAGTTCTTTGTTCCTCATACCCTTCTCATCTATCAGTAGTAAAACCATTTCTCCCAAATTAGCAAAACAGCTTCTTGAAAGGCTGCTACAGAAGGATCTGGAGTACCCAGCTGTGTATCTGGATAGAGAAAGGAATGAGGTTTTTCATGGCATACATGAGCACTCTTCAGATCCCTTCCTAACCAGCTTTCAAAAGATCCCTTCCTGTTACAGTGGATGGATGACAGAGAAAGATCCATTTTCTGTATCAGGCTTCCCTGCGAGGTGGAAGTCTACGTATACACTCATTGGCCCTTGTACCAGAATCCTTGGCCTCATGTCCCACATTGGACAGGGCCTTGACCAACCTGCTCTAGTGCAAGGTGTCCCTGCCCATGGCAGGGGGTTGAAACTGGATGATCTTAAGGTCATTTCCAACCCAAACCATTCTGTGATTCTATGACATCACTGAGAGCTTTAAAAACCAAAAAGCCACCTAAATCAGGGCCAGGATGGTAGCCTTTCCTTGTGAAAGTTACATACCAGTAAAATAAGTAAAATGCTGGAATTGCTCTTCAGAATGGGAAGTAATGGGTTAACACTGTTCAGCTGATCAGACATGCCAAAACCATCTTCTTCAATCCCAGTTTGCTTGCAGTCTCCCCAGGAAAACCAGAGTTGAAGGACTTGGTGTCCAAATCTCCCCATAAGTTCAGGGTAACGCAGGAAGAATTTCAGCAGCAGAGGACAATGGACGTAGACCAAGCTTAGATCTGGAAGATTATCCAGGATCCTCCTTATGGTACACAACGACCTCTGGTAAATGTGTGGGAGGGAAAAGGGGAGAGAGAACAGAATTATCACTAGATACTAATTATCAAAAAAGCTGAAGTGATGTGAGTGCTATGAGAAACAGTCACACTGCCTTCTAAGTAGACAATCAAATATATCAGTTAAACATCATTTTGCGAAGCCCATTTGCATCATAAAGGCTAAGAAACTTGTAGGCTTTATACAGTTCTCAAAGCTGTGCATCAGCAAAGAGCCATATGGGAACACTAGAAAGCCTTCTGCAGAGGCTGTAGATGTGTTCAGGAGACTGAAGTGATGAAATTTATTATATTCCATATGTGAATTCACAGCCTATCCAACGCATTTACACTTCCCACACATACACAGGTTTATTCAGTCAAATCTAGATTCCCTGGTGGCTTTTCACAGTTAACTTTCCAGAGTGTAGATGCACTGCATGCTCTTCACTCACTCACTGCTCACCGCCTATGTCAAAATACTTTCCTCAAGAGGGTTGATGGGAGTGGGGAGAAACCTTAGTTTCCAAAAAAGGGTCCAAGAGGAAGGAATGAAATCATCTTTTACCAAGTCCAGTGGTTGGCTTTTGTCCTGACAGACAGCAAGGAGGTAAAGTGCAGCTCTGAGTATGTATAGAGGGGGACAGTCTCCATGGTCCTGTGCTGATAGGAGGAAATTTCTTATGGCTAAAAATAATTCTGTTTCTGGGACAAACCTGCATTCAAGGAGATTGGAGTGCAAAAGGTAACATTAGACATGCCTCACCGACCAATACATGGTATATAATAGCCACAAAACCACGTGCCTTGTATACTCTTGGCTCACCTGTCCTCAAGGGTGTAGGCAAAGTATAAGAGTAGTATAAAGCAGTGTTGGTGGCTGCAAAGAGCCTGATCCAAAGAGAAAGGGTCAGGGGTTTCAGCCAGGAGGAGAAGGCTTTCAGCAGTGGTGTAGTTTAATTGAGGCAGACCCTTCTGCAGGAGCTCAGAAATGTCTTGCTCTACAAATAAAACTACTATGAGCAGGCAGGCAGCGATGAGGAATGTTTACAGCAAAGCAGAGTGGAACAGGGGGATGGAAGCATCTGCCTGCCCCAATTCAAGAATTTAATAATTTAATAATTAGGGAAGCTCCTGATGTAAGAAATGTCAAAGCCAACCTCCCGCCCCACAGCCTGCATACAGCAAGCACACCCCTATGATCTGGCATGAGGTGTTGTGAGACCTGATTTAACGGAGCTGGTTTTGAGGATGAAAAGCCATTTCTATTTGAGGTTCCCAGCTTTCTGCTGATGCTGCCTGTATGGTGACCAACCACTGCCAGTGAGAAAAGTGGCTCTTGTGATATGAAAATTTTCATCTCATTTGTCTGGGACTTACCTATTATGGGAAGTTACAGTACAGACAGGAAAGCTTTACAGACTGTGCCAGAGGAAAAATCTGCAGATATAGGTTAAGTGGCAAATGAGATTGTTTCAATTAAGCCATGCACAGTTGTGCTAATAAATGTCACCATGTAAACAGGCAGGGTTCCAAATTCTTGAAAATACATTCTGAGTGTTATCTCCTTGTTGGACCAGCTTAAAAAAAAAGCTGGGGGGAAAAATCCCACAACCTCTAAATAGAGCTTATGTGTGTCCTCCCTTCCCTTCTTCTTTGCCCTTTTATTTTAGTTATTTTTGTACTTATTGCCTAAAGACAGGGTGTCAGGGTTTCAGAGTAAGTGAAACCATTTGTCTCCTTCTCCAAACTTGCCTTCCTGAGAAGAAGTTTTCTCTTTCTCTGTGGCAGAGTAAAGGCTCAAGCACAAGCTGCAGAGGAAGCTGGAACACGCCTGATTCAAGGCAGGATTACTGTGAAGAAGAGCAGAAAAATACAGTGCAGAAGGCCAGGAACATCTTCTTCATATTTCCAATCTCACATGCTGTCTGCTAGAACCTCAGTTTACTGAATCATCACATACAAGCACCTGCCCCATCACAACAGAACTCCAGGAGCCAGCTGGGGTTCCGGGAAAGTGAGTGATTCCCAAAGGACAGTCAGCTCACAGATGTGGCAGGTGTGCATAGTGATGGCAGTGAACGTGTTCACACACCTTGGGACAACATGAATATAGCGGGGTACTCTCACAATCATCACACCTGGTATACAAAGGGAGTCTTGCAAAGGCAGGACCCCAAACACTGCAGAGAATGGCCTATATATGAGGGTGGCTTCCCACACCTGATTCCACTGGCAAACACCAGTAGGGAGATTCTGTGGCATTATTTCTGTCTCCAATGATCTCCTTGAAGAACAGGACATAATGAATCAGCTTTGCACTCTAACACACCATCATTAGTGCCCCAAACTGCCGTATTCAGAGGCCTTGATCACTTCCCACACACACCATTCAAAGGCACAAACATCCCCACTACACACCCCCATTCACAGTGCTAACCTGGGCTAGGGGTGCTGCGTGTTTTGTTTACTCTTTAATAAGGTGCAGTCATAGGAAAGAGGGGTAACACACCTTTGCAGACCCACAGAGAGTCTCCCTAAGTCCTCCTCAACCTAGAAATCATAGCCTTTGCTACAGAAGACCCTTTGCAATGCCTGCTGTTGAAGCCTTCCTCCTCCTGCCCATTTCTTATATATCACACCACAAGGAACAATGATAGTGGTAATATGTACCTGGGGAGCCAGAGCTCAGATGAAACTGATGCTACTGTTATTTCTTTTCAAAACACCCACTTATCTGATTACTCCAAAGCCAGGCTGCTTTATCTCTACCTGCCCATCTCACAACAGAGCACAGGATTCTCACACCACTCTGTGAATCCACCTGCCCCTTATCTGACTGCCTCTCCCTTCTCCCACATCCAGCTTTTCCATTGTCAGTTACCATTTACATTTTGCAATAAGATATAACCACTCTTGAGTCTTTCAGCATTCCATCTTGCCAAATCAGGTGCATTAAATATGGCATGATCTGCTTTCCCATCTGGAAATGTTTGACTTCCTCAAAATGCATATGCATCACAATACCTTTGTACAGCGCAAAATCTGGCCTTCAGCTCCAGTGTCAGTCGGATGAAGGATGAAGATGCTAGACAGAAAGCAAGACAGAAATGTCAAAGGGACATAGAATGTGTACAATAAGGGAAAAAAGTAGGCAGGTCCCATAACCATCCCCACACATCTCCACAACAACCTGGTGAACAAGGCAGGTCATCTCAGTGTCCTCTCTCAAAGCAAACTACTCTGAGTTTGGTTTGGAGAGGAGTGTCTGAGATTCATTTGTTTTCTCAGGAGAAGAAGGGAAGATTTAACAGCTTCACGTGTTTAGAATAGAGGAATTCTCTACATTAGTTCTCTGATGTACAACGAGTAAGGAACACACAGAGTAAATAGGATTTCTACATAGTAAAAACCTACCAATTCCAGCATAATCCCTGTCTAGAGGAACAGCCAGTTCTGAATATTCCAGAGGAAAGGGTGAAGCTGACACAAGTTATTTATCTAAAATAAAATCTGTCCCATAATCATTGCTAGACCAAATAACTTTTTCATCCTGCTGAACATGACTGTGTGCTCTATTCTTACTCATATAAACATGTAATATAATCCTCCGCATGAAGTCTTGTTAAGCTCATTGCCTCAGTAATATGCAGTAGCAGTAAGTTCCGTCAGTTAAGAGCACAGAGAACGTGATCCCACACTACCCCCATACCCAGCTTTTTGGAGAACTTATTCTGCATGTTTGGCACCACTGTAAAGAGGGTATTAAGTGCTGAGATGAAAACCTCCATCACTGATGGGTTGACAGCCCTTTCCAGGTAGTTCTGTGGAAAGAAGAAAAGATCAGGTGCATGGTGGTATGCAATAAACACTGAAAACAGCAGCTTTTCTGCCTGCCCAGAAAGTGAGATTTCTAAATCCAAAGAAATGGAGTAACAGTTCTACCAAAATGCCTGGCAGCATGTACACATGAGCACTTCAAAGCAACTAACACTCCCCTCTGCCAACGTTATGAGCTATGCTGCTAACTCTGCAAGACATTACATCAAACAAGAAACTTCTTCCTGATTCCAGCTGGCAAACAGTTAGGCCCTTACTGCCTGTATTGCCCTGGAAGCAACTGTTTTCACAGCTCAGATGGCTAATTGTCCAGCGTGGCATACAACACAGGACATATGCTTACGTGCAGCTGACTTCAGGGACACTTTATACCTGTGCTTCAGCATTTTATTGGGTAGTGGCAAACACAGGTATTTAAACTCTCTACAGAGTCCAGAGCCTAAACTGTTTAGAACAGAACAACTCGACTCACTCTTGCAGAAGGTCACTGGACAATTTTCTCACAGTCCATTAATTTTTAACCAAGTTCAATGAGCAAGAAGCAGCAAACTGACTCCAGCTTTGCCAAATGAGACATGCACCTCCCTTCAGGGAGGACAACAGCAACTGCATTGCAGCTGAGCTGCCTCTCAAAAGATTGGTTAAGAAAATACAAACCAAAACATTTCCAAGCTCCCAACAACTGCAAGAGTCCATACACCTGAACCTGTGGCAAAGCACAAGCAAAAGTTACTCAATGTTTGGAACCACCACCAGAGTCCCACTGTTTTGACAGCTCTGCTCCAAGTGTCTTAGTGACAGGTCTGCATGGAGCACTAAAGCACACGTGACTCTCCAGTTACTTTTTAAACTGTGTCCCTGGCCTTACTGAGGCACAGTGCTAGGTACTGCCCTTGCTGGGTAGACTGGGCAGCCTCATCAACACCTTCTGGAAAGAAGCAGGGAAATGAAAGTGCAGGTGCAAAATGCCGCTGCTTTCTGGGACACAGGCAAGAAGGGAAAACAACACTTCAGGCACTCTCCATCTTCTGCAACATCCAGAGCTGCCATGGATTAGATAGCATGGCAGGCAGGTTATGGGGATTGCACAGTCTGAAGAAAGACACTGCCATCTACATGGAAGCTTTATGAATTTCTCCACCCTCTGAGACCATACACCCCCATTTTGCATGAACTGCGTAATGCCACATTTGGCTCTGGAGAGGTGGGCAACGCCACACTTGTTCTTGGTTTACTCTACATGCTCTCTTCTTCCCAGAACCAATCTGTGCCACCTGTTCTTGATGTTTGAAAGCATCTTTCCAGGTATCCAACAAATAGATCAAATTCAAAAGAAACCCTACCATGACCATGGGGATGCAGAGACTGTCACAAATCCTCAACAGGAACTCAGAGAAGTTGCTTAGCGTGTCCTTACTCTCAGAGTTGGGGGCAGTGAAAGCATTCTCCTGGGCCATGAAGTCACTCTGGAATTCCACTGCTAACCTACAAACACATAGTGGACATCAAAGAGAGGAATCCTCCTCACTTTGTAAAGGAAGTCAGGAGATACTACATCTTCATCAAAACTTTCACCATTAAGGGCCCTACAAATATTTATCGGGTCAGCAATGCAGGAATCTGGCAATCGCAGAGTTACATCTTGAGCAAAGCTATTAGAAGTCAGCAATGTTGCACAACAGTACAATCTGGGAAAGGAAGGGTTAGCTTCTCTGAAGAAAGTATCTGCTGTGGAAAGCCCTAGTGTGGCAAGACTAAAGGTTCTCAGCCAGGCCAGATTGTCTGGAGCACAGTACAGCAAACTTCATGAAAATCAGCCAGTGGACAATTCAGCTGTTCTAAAAGCCATGGCATATCCCAAGAGCCCTCTAACACAACCCCAAGACACTGGGTCAGTGCAGACAGGGCCACCTGCTTCTGACTGAATTATCTCAGTCAAGCCATGGAAGGCAAAATAAGCAACTTGGCCAGACTTCCCTAACAACAGACTCACACACAAACTCATGCACCACCGTCTGCTGAGCAGCTAAGGCTGACAGACAGCTCTCATCCAGCAGCACAGGAAATGTTGGTGTCTATAAACCCACTGGCAGTTAACAGATGAGCAAATCCAAAACCAGCATCTGAAGCAGATACACATTTGTTAAACGGTTAATCCCCCCCCTGCATACCCCAGGACACAGGAATATGGTTTCACACACACCTTCAAATAGTTCTTACACTGTCAGTAGTAGTGGCTAATTTTTAAGCAGTTCCTCAAAGGCCAAAGACATTAAATAAACAGGGAACAAAAGGTCCCAGAGAAATTTACTGGGAGACACACACAGGTATCACAATTTTTTCACTATCACTACATATTCCTCCTTCTGTTGTTTCACTGACAAGTTCAATGCATTGAACTCACCTGTGATATTTTAGTGGTGGGGTGGGCAGAGGCATTTGGTTACCAGGACAGGAGAATGGATGCATATGGACACACACGACTCACCTACACTGACTTGTTCTCACCTGCAAGCATTTCTGAAACTTTGCAGGGTGTTAAGCAAGAACTGGCTCTGTCTCTGAGAAACTCTGCTGAGATTTATGTTTGCTGGGTGACTCTGAGACACTGAGAACAGGACATCACCCTGTAAGAGGAGAGAAGTCTTTAAAATCTTATGTTCACTGTCAGTAAAAAACAGCTATTTTCTCTGATACCTGCAGCAGGAGGAACAACAGATTTCACACAACTGCTTTTCACTGCTATGCTTTCCCCAGGAAAAAGCAGAGTTAGAGAGCTTTTGTGCCCTTCATAGGGAGGACAGAGTTACAGAGCTACTAGCTCTTTACTGCCTGTATTGCCACGGTTTGGTCTAATCTGAGTTATAAATAGCTCAGCTAATGGAGCTTCAAACCCTTCTGGGAAAACCTAGTATTTTTAAGAATTTTTATTTCTTCCAATTACTCTTCAGACAACACTGAACAGCTCCTCTCCTTGTACAGCACTGAAATATTAGTGCTCTAATTTGGCTCAGCTTTGTAAGCAACTATGCATGTACTAGCTCTTGTTCCCACACAGCATCCTACTGAGTTCAGCAAGAAGCCAACTGCAGCAACAGAGTTAATCATTTGCCCAAACTGGGAAGCAGTTGGAACTCAAGATCTGCCTTTAAGCCTTAACCTGTTGTGATGGTCTTCTCTGAATACTACCAGAGGATAGCACAGCTACATATTGGTATCTGGCAATTCAGAACTCCTTCTCCATTTGATGCTGAGATACCTTAGTACAGGTACAATCATTTCTCCTTTTTTTTCCTTTAAGGACAGCGTGGACGTCCTTATTATCTTCCTAAATTTCCTTCCTGTGAAACTCAGTATTCTGAATGGGGCATCAAGAATTGGGTGTGTGCAAACAGCCTAACCAACATCTACCTATGGGCAGAAAGCAGTTCTGTCTTCTCCAAGCAGAGAAGAAAGACATCTGGTACAACAGAACTTGGGCCTAAAGATAGTTCATCAGGCATGTGGAACTCTGGTACTCCAGCAAGATGCTCTTTCCCACAACAGACATGCAATCTAAACCTACGTGGCTATAAGCCTAGAGCAAGGAGGCTCAGCCCTTGTCTTTTCACTAGCCATCTGCAATGGGGGCTTTCCACAGAAATGCTCAAGTCCCAGCAGCACATCAGATTAACTACATAATCCAGGAACAGAAAAGGAATTGCAGTTCAAAGAGTGGCTAACAGCTCCCATACTGAGGGATCACAGTGCATATGTAATGATCCTCTTGGTCTGAAGGCACAGCAAGAGATATTCATTGCCAAAAAAAAAAACAGATTGACTGATGCAACCTACAAGGTGGAGTCCTGAAGAAAGGGAATGACTTTGTAGCACTGGACAGGTAAAGACAGCAGCATGCTCAAGAGGTACCCCACTACTCTTCACTGGTTTAGAAAGACAACATTTACCAGCATACATCTTCAGCTACTTCAAAGACAAAAACTGGTACCGTCTTAAGGCAGGAGGATCAAAAGAAACACTAGAGAACCCAATAGCCATAGGGTAAAGGGGATGAAATACATACAGCATCCACACTCCTACATGCAGTAGGAGGATCATCCCTGTCCTGCTTGATCCTCCCAAAAAGCAACAAGTTTTGACTTACTGCATGCCTCTTGCTACTCTGGGGGGAGTAAAGGTCATCACATCGCTTCAGCACTGCCTCCAGCAGCTTCTGCAGCTCTTCATATGGGACTGGTGGGGAGCTCAGATGGTCCCTCCTGAACAAGCAGAAAGACAACATGCACATTCCCTGCTGGGAACAATTCCACCTGGGAAGGCCACACCAGCAGAAATAACTGCTCTTTTGATAATAATATGTCAATGCCACTTCTCTCCAGCATAGCATGCTAAGGTCACAATATCTGACCAGTGCCTTCCCCCACATGTGCACCCAAACACACCCTCACTGCATTCACTGTCCACTCCCACTACAGTCAGGAAACACATGACTGTACAGAGACTTATGCTTGCTCTTACCTGTCCAGATGGGGCACAGAGTGATAAAGCTGCAGCAACCACTGTACAAGTCTGCCTGGGACACCAGTTTTTTGCTGCAGTCGCTGCCTACCCCAGCTCCATTGCCCTCGCAGCCTTTTGAGGCAGGTGGAAAGCTAGCGGTGCTGTACCCACGCCTGCCTCAGCCAGAAGTCCCACTGCAGAACACTCACCCACACAGCTACAGGGGAGTTGCAGGGACCGACATGGTATCAACGGATCTATCTGAAGAAAAGCCTGCAAATACTTTCCTGCCTACCTCAGGAAAGCTGCCACAGCTCTCACAGCCTCCAGTGCCACCTCCAGCACTGGGCAGTTCACTGTCTCCATCAAAACATCAATGGCTTCTATACATACACCTCGGTTTATGAATAGTTTGATTTCCACTGGTTGCCTGCAAAGAGGAAACAGAGTAAGCAAAGAGAACATTGTCAGAGTTAAGTAACTGTACTGTCCTCTCCTCAATTTCACAAAATGAAGAGCTGAGCCGTGTGGTTCCAGCCATGCTTTTCAAGTATTCAGAGCCAGCTGCTCCCAAGGAGGATGTCTCAAACTTGAGCAGGTGGAGGATTTGTCAGGAAGAGTGAACTTCAGCAGGCCTGAAGCACTACTATGATGAAAAAACCCTACAGCCTGGATAACTGACTGCACCAGCGAACACTGACATCAAAAGCAGAAGAAAAATGGGCTTTGCTAAACACAGTGGTCTCTCTGCCTAGGACTTTATGCTGAGGCCATCTGCTCTGGCATTTGCAGGTTCATTTGGCCAGTCATGTTTCTGAGTAAACAAGCAAACACCACCACCCCAGAACAATGATGAGAACAGCTTCTTTCACAGGCACATAGCACTTCTAATATTGCCAGGACAGGGATTTTCATGAACTTGAAAAGTAATCAGGAAAACAAACACAATCCTACTGTTCTGACAATTCTTGATAGTGAGCATATGGTCATCTGATCATCTTGTGGCCCAGCACCTTTGGGCATTCAGCACAAGAATATGGAGGGATGACAAGCCATTAATCTCATTATTGGACAGAGCTTTGTAAATGGCAGACTGCTCATTTTGACAAGTCAGGTACAGTCAGGAAGGCAGGGCAAGACAGGCAGCTACCTGCAGACAAGAGGCACTAATAGCCTGCCAGAGGGCATCTACAAAGTGAGGCAAGAAAAACAGCACGGCATGAAATGAGCAAAACTTGGGAGGCAAAAAGATTCTCTGTTATTCAGTTTTCACAGCCTTCTAGTATCTGAAGGGGCCTACAAGGATGCTGGAGAGGGACTCTTTATTAGGGACTGTAGCAATAGAACAAAGGGTAGTGGGTTTAAACTAAAATAGGGGAAGTTCTGGTTAGATATAAGGAAGTTCTTTACTGTGAGGGTGGTGAGGCACTGGAACGGGTTGCCCAAAGAAGTGGTGAATGCTCCATCCCTGGCAGTGTTTGAGGCCAGGTTGGACAGGACTTTGAGCAACCTGGTTTAGTGTGTGGTGTCCCTGCCCATGGCGGGGGGGGGGGGGAACTGGATGATCTTAAGGTCCTTTCCAACCCAAACCATTCTATGATCCTATGCATGACTAAAGCAAGTCAGGAACAGCACATGTTTCCATGGGAGGGGAAAATAAACTTCAGTAGGAATTACACTGCTAGCCCAGCTACAAGGTAAAAAGTGAGCAGAGGCAGAACCACTCCTTTTAGTCACTCGGTGGGATGAAACCCAGCTTGGCAATCACCTCACATTCTGCTGTGAGAAAAAGCTGTGAGGTGGGCAAGGCAAGGAACTCGAGCACCAGCACCCTCTGGCCCAAGCCATAAATGGTGTACTGAACTTCCAAATCGTTTCACTTACACTGTAATTCTATTAATCCTTTGTAGTTCCTTTCTTTAGTAGCTGACCTTCTGAAGTCAAACACATCAGGAAAAAAAGCCTTCACTGACTCACGCAGGGAGGAAGGGATGGAGGAGTCTTGCTGACTCACGAGGCACAAGCCCACTTGCAATATGGTGCACTACAATGTCTTTGGGGCCTGGGCGAAAAGCGTGAAGGACAGCACTCTCACAGTTTCCTGCAACCTCTCATCTTTGGGTCTCAAACTGTGCTGGCCACGCTGGTTGTGCTGGGAGAGACAAGGGGCAGTTACCCACCATTCCTGATATACTGCGAAGGGGAGCAGCATGTCCTGTTTGGGCAACACCAGAGTGTGGGGTTCGCTTACCCAAGAGAATTCAGCTGCAAGGAAAAGGTTCCCGAATGAGATCCCTTTCCCCGCTATGAGATAGCTTTAAATAAAACATTATTTCTAAGGCAAAGCTCAGAGAGATAGAATGGATGTGCTAGAAAATGAGAGTAATTGCACAGAGTGTTCTCTTTGTTTTACAAGCACAAATGCTGTAATTAGTGTTTCCCACATCCTGGTTTCTCTTTTTGACAGATCCCACACTGGCATCATCACACTGTTCTAGCACGGCTGCTTTTCCCTCTCTTTACCCTGCCACTTGCTACAGAATTGACTGTGACATTTCAAAAATTCAGCTCAAGGGCTCTCTTGGGGGAACTAAGTGGCAAAACCAAGACTCTTTCACTAGCATGACAGGACAGGAACAAGATCATAGAAGCAAGAACAGGAAGCATATAAGAAAAACAAGCTAGGGCATGTTATTTCTTAGCAGAAAACATGAGGAAAAAAGTGACAGAAGACATTAATATTTCAGCCTAGAATTTGGTTTTGCTGTTTGAATTTAGCTCAGATGATGATACAAGACCAGAAGCCACGGAACTTGCATGCTTTGTTTTGTCACAGAGATGCACTAAGCAGGAACTGGCCTGCTTGCATACACCTGGACCTTCCTCGCCTTCCTTCCTCCTCTGTCTACAGCTGATAGATCTTTCATCCCAGATTGGTAAGGTAGCAGGAAAAAGAAGGTAGATATCCTCACGGATGCATGCACAAAGAGGACAAGCTGGGAAGTTCAGAAACTACCATCAGGTCCTTCATCACAAGAATAAGGGAGATGCATTTGTTCAGCAACACAAAGGCTCTGGTGGTGTAGATATTTGGCCTCAGATGAAAACCTTAAAAATCAAAAGGATCACAGCCTCCATTTTGGGGCACCACACTCTGCTGGTGCAAGCCTGGCAGGGGTACTCCCTTACCGCTTCAGGATTTCAGTGAAGAGCAGGAGCCCTTGTTTGTGCAACTCCACATTGTTCAGCTGCAGGACGTCTTGAAGACTCTTCATCAGAGATTCAATGCCTGCACGTGTTCAAGAGAAGTCACAGAGAGGGCTTTTAACACCCCAAAGCTCAGCATAGAAGCAAAATTAAGTTTTAATAAGAAGATTTGAACAATTATTCTTCTGAACAACTGACATACAACTGCCCCAAACTGCTGAGTGTTCACTCAGCTCCTTGGTAATAGGCCCCAGTCTCCACTGCTGGAGGTAAGTCCAGAAGAACAGAAGGAATTTAGCCTTTCTTCCTGTATCTACTCTTAGTATGTTCACTAAAACACTTAATAGTAACTCAGTGTCAGTCATGATAACTGGCTATTATAATGAGTGCATGCCTTGAACTGTTCTAACTGTAATTAGGACAGTTCAAAGCTATGTTGAAATTCAAGCTATGCTGGACATCACAAACATGCCTGATTGATAGGCACTTGTTCTCAGTCCTTTATCCATCCTGACTTGAAATTGTGATTGTGTGTAAAGCATTGAAATTCAGCTAGAGGCACAACAAATGCCCACAGTATTACTGCAGTCCCCCTGTCAGAAAGGTTGATGACTCACCATAGACTGTGTGACACTTTGAGAAGAAAAGGCGCTCTTCAGTGAGGAGGAGCAGGCAGCAATACACTGACCAAATGAGAATTTCACTGTTGCACAAGAGACACTCAAACAGGAATTCTGCAAACACACAGACACACAGGCAAATAAGGTCACCCTGGTAAGAGGCAGTCTGCCTACAGCCTGGCACAGCTGCTCCCAGAACAGAGCAGGGGAAGGAGGAGGAAACGCATAAGCAGAGGAACAGCCACAGGGAAACGGGTGTATTACGAAATGTCAGGAATGGAGAGTGGAGTGGAAGCTGGGGGGATATGCTAGCCTTCAAAGCAAGGTGACTGGAGAGCAAAGTCCTGCAGGCAGGCATCTTCCCAGCATAAACTCAGCAGGCAGGAGCTGAACTGTGGCTCTAGCCTTTGGCACAAATAAAAAGCCACAAAGCAAGCTTTACCACAGATGCAGTGATTTTTTTTTTCCACAGAACTTTTATACCTCCTAAAGAATTTGTAAGATGAAAGCATTTCTGTCCTTTGGGATTACAAAGAAATAATAAACCGCATTCTAAAGCTAAATCCTAGACCAAATTCTGTATAAATTTACAGTACTTAGTGGGATATGATGGAATCCCAGTCTGTTTTGGCTTGTATCCAAGGTCCTGCAAGAAGGACCTTGACCTGAAGGACTCATCAAATTCTTGTTGTGGGAACTCCATTCTGCATGTTGGCAGTTGCTTCTACAATTTCAGTTGAAAATTTACTTTCCGTTTCTAATCCTAAATCACATTAGCCATTTTTACTGGTATAAAATGGTCACCACACACATTATGCCATCAGAGGATTTCATGGAGGAGGACTGATTTCTAAAACAAACAGCCAAGGAGTGCCTGATATTAGCAGATGAACAGTAAGATCCTACTGCATTTCTTCACCTGGGACATCAGCATGGATAAAAGCAGGAGCATATCTGCTGGGAGAGTGAACCAGCACTGCAGCCATACAGTGAGAACTTGCTGCCTGTAACATCTCATCTCTGGTCAACAAAAGCTGTTGGGAAACACAAGTCAAAATGAGAGAGGAAATCAACTCTGCAGATATGAGTAAGAAACAGTTTCCTCTACGTTTTAAAACATAAAACATAAATGAAGATCTCTCCTTTGGTATGTATTTCACAGATTAAACTTGCTAAGGCAAGATCAAACACTGGACCAAATACATTCAAAAAATGTAAAATGAGAACCACAACAGAGAAGATTATGAGCAGGAATAGCTCTGCCCCATGCTTAGTCATGCTGGCACTGCAAGTACTGTATCAGACCTCAAGTGTGAGTAAAACTTGTCCCCTGCAGGATGCAGGAATGAAAAATGAGGTGATCTATGGAGGTGTCCCCATTTCCACTGTAGCCTCTATTGCTGGTGTTGGCAACAGCACACTCAAATGCCTCAGATAAAGATTCAATACAGGCCAGCAAAGTCTTTACATTTACTGACAACTCACTACTACTTCAGCAATCACCTTTTTGAGAACAAGTGGCAATGGATTTTCCCCTTCTAAAAGGTCAGGGTTCTCAGACTCCTCCTCTGGCTTTGAATTATTCATAAGAAGGGATACAAAATGGTCAGATTTCAGCAGTTCCTTTAGCAAACCTGCAGAAGGAAGAAAAAGAGTGAGTACCATACAGGGCATAGCAAGCATTATATAAACACAGAAGTATTTACAGCCTAAGACTTGTTGCCAACTTCATCCCCTTTCCTGCACAAAGGTGCTCACTTCCAGTTTAGTGAGCTACTTCTCACTGTGTCCTCAGATACTGCCAGGAGCCCCATGTCTTGCAAGCCCTTGTTGCTAATGCTTTTTTCTGGGTCTCATGTGCTCCCTGTTCTGCTGATGTGTTCCCCTTCTCAGAGACATGCACGTGCACTGGTACACCATCTTAGGAGCATTCTACTTGCATCATCTTCTGTGCTCCAGGACCCATCCCTTAAAGTGTTTCTTGGAAGAGCTCTTGACCTGCAAGCTCTTCTCCAAGCTACAGTCAGTGACCCAACAATAACTAGATATTTTCCCTGAAATACTTCCTAGAGAACTGTCATTTATCTTCCCCTTCTACTTCCACAGTCTCTTACTGAAACAGCTGTGTTTACCTAAAGGATACCAACACACACACAAAAGCCCTCAGTATAAAAAGTGTGGAGCACTGCTATAGGTACTGATGCAAATCATCAGTACATGTCAGTACAAATTCACAAGGGGTGTTGTCTAAGCTACAGAATTCCACTTTCAAAGGAAATCATCATCCATTTATAGTAGCTGAGTAGATGAGCTGAGGAGCAATCCAGTTCCTGCTTACCTCCTACAAGAAAACTGAATTCCCTGGATGGTTTACAAACAAGCAATGTCAGAAAGGCTGAAACTGTGCTCCCCAGCAACAGTTGACAGGTGCAGTTGGAAGCATAAATGCAAGAAAGCACTACTTCCACATCAGCTTTCTAACCTAAACAACATGATGCCTCACATCTGAAGACTGTATTTGTTAGACTCCATTCCACTGCTCTACAAAGCCCACTTGCCTGTGTACAGTGCTTGCATTCAGAAACCTTGAGGGATGGGCTGTTCCTAGGATGAAACATCAAACTGAGACAGGCCAGGCCACAGTGCATGCTCTGAAGAGACTCTGAAAACTAGTCAGTGCTAGGTAAACATGAGGCTCGAGGGACAACAGGGGAGTTCAGCAGCAGGTCTGGTCTGTTTGATTGCTGTGGAGTAGCAGAAATGATTGACTGCTTCAGACAAGCAGCAGAAAAAGCTCCTCTTGGGAACAATCCACATCACAGCATCTAAATCAGCCAAAGATTTCTTCCTCATCCTAAGCCTTCCCTTGCACCTTGCAGTTTCTCTCAGCAATACCTTACCCAAACAATTGATCTGCAGCTCCTTTGTCTGTGCACGCCCCAAGGTATTCAAGAAGATACCACGCAGCCTTTCTTCAAAGTGTGCTGAGAGCCGTTCTGTGCCAACAGGGGAGGAGTACAGCTTGCCATACAAGTAGCAGACAGCAGCCTTTACGCCCTCATTTGGGTATGCCAAGCCCATCAGCAGATGATCCACTAAATTACCTAGTGTTAGGAACAGAGAGGGCACGCACTCACAGCAATGAACTGATTTCTTGAAAGCACCCACCTATTTCTCTTGAAAACTTGCAAAAGCCCACTGGACAGACTGTGTGCAGATAAATGATACCACAACTAAGCGATATGCTTACCACAATCTGTCCCTCTGAAGAGAGGTATAGTAATAAATGGTTAGAGGAGCTTGCTGTTCACAATAAGAGTATCCATCATCCCAGTTACTCCCACAAACAGCTAAGTTTTGCTCACCAGACCCCCAGGGGCTGGATGAAAGAAAAAAGCTATATATATGTTGCCTGTGAGGCAGACCCACAAACCCCGGTTCACAGAGGTTGTTTTTGCCAGGCTGGCTGAAAGCACAATGACAAACCTGCTGTGAAGGTATTGACCTGCAACCCAGAAGACCTGAACAGCACTCTGACTTCTGGTCAGGCTTCTTGCGTGACCTTCATGAATTCACACAGAGTTCATGCATGCATATAGGTATTCAGGCTGTATTACTCTGCCGCGGTGCATGACACATTACTCACTGTGCTCTACCACCAGTATATCAGCAAAGCCTGGGATGGCATCTGCCAGCTTGCCCAAGAGAGTGAACGTGGGCAGGCTGCCTCTCATGGTAGTTGCTTTGCATAGCTGTAGAAGAGACAGAGAAAAAAGATATTTCACTTGTGAGGACAGAGTCCAAAGACAGAAATGCACTCAAACCAGCAAGCTTTTGGTGATGAATAATCCTCCAGAACAGGATCTTTTCCTAAGCTGGGTCCTCTTCACCACTTAGTGTAAGCCACAGGAAAACCCTGAACACGGCACCAAGTCTCTAAAATATCTTTTAGTTAATACAAGAAATCTCTCGCTTGTTATTTCTTTTCCTCCTCTCCCCTCCAGTTCTTACATGAGCAGATGAACCACTTTTGCTGCTTCCCAATTTTTTGTACCCCTTGAGACCATCACAGACTTAGGAATGAAGAGAACCCACAGCACAGGTTGGTAAAGGTCCTCATATCACTGAAACACCAAGATAGGAAAAGAAGTATCTGAGGAAGCCACATGGCTTTACAAGAGCATCATGAAGTCTTTGCAAAGCATCATAGGAACAACAGGACGACTCCAGAGAACACACCAAAGTGGTCAAAATCACAACAGGGGAGCTGGCACTAGGACATTCCACTGCAGAGAAGGTTGCATCCCAGTGCAGCAGCTGCAGCCTTGCAAAGCTACTCATTCCCATCTCCTCAACCTCTGAAGGACTGAAAAGGAAGGGCAGGGAATTCATCTTCACTGACCTCATTCTGGCTTTCATCCAAAATGCAGTGAAAGTACTGTTCTGACTTCAGCTCCACTACCAGCCGCACCAGAACTAGGCAGAAGAACACGATCAGTAATTCACACACAAGAGCACTCACAATCCATCTTCCACAGGGCTTTAGCAGATCAGTGAGCAAAGAACTTAGACACTAAATGAGCACAGAGCTGCTGGGAGAACAGGGTACTGCCATCGCTATTGCTTCTAATAGCCCAGCCCAAGCTCCCTGCAGCAACATTCCAGCAGTCCTGTTCAAGCTGTACTACAAACCATCCATGGAAATGAACTGCAAGTGACAAAGTGAGCATCAAGATACCAAGTAAATGGAAGGAACCAGGAAGGGAAGAAAACAAAGCCCCAGCGTAAAAGTATAAATAAAAACCAAACCAACCCCAAACTGGTAATTGAATAGACTTCCTACAGTGTGAAAATTAAAAACATCTCTTTCCAAAAAAGATATCAGAACTGAAAGTGCTGAGTATCCTTAGATGCAGACTGAGAGCTCCTCCTCCTGTTGCTACTGCCCCTGAGTCAACAGTGTAGTCTATCAGCCATTCCTCCCCAGAATTTCTTTTGTCAGAAAGCAAAGCTCCAGTCATCTTTGTGGTACTGCTCATCTCCTCAGCCTCAAGAAAAGGCTGTTATTCTTGGTTCACTGCCACTTCAAGAACTCTGCCTGCTCTGTCCTAGTAAGAGGAATCAACAAGAAACTCTGTTTACCAGGCACTGATTACACTTTACCCAGGGTTTCCCTAACTAAATCAGGAGGGAATTGACTGATGCTGGCAGGCTGCCTCTGCCTCCACACATATACAAGGGGACCAGTTCAGGAAGCAAAGTTCCTCTTCTGGTGTTTTTAGAACCTGGGCATTTGAAGGTTCAGCAGATAAAGATAATGTTTTGACAATAGGCCTCTTACTGAGACACCATGCAGAACATTGTTCCATAGGATTTGGTAAGGCTCTCCTGGATGTATCTTGTCGTCATGGCATAACACATTTGCAAAACACACTCTTGTTTTGTATTCTAGGAAAGTATCATAAAAAGAAATACTAGAGGCTGCTGGATTCACCATCCCTTGATGTATCCAGGGCAATACTGGAGGTTTACCTAGAAGACCTACTTTAACTAAAGAGCATCCCAACAGAGGCATGTCTTGACAGGTGATTTATATACGGTTTATCGGCCCTTTCTTGCCCTGAATTCTCAGAATCTCTGAGAACTTTCAAGAGTCAGCTAACATTAAGTTAAAACGCCTCTCTTTGAGAGCACCCACCTCTCAAGAGATCGGTAACATGACAGAAAGGCTTCTTACCTATTCTGCACCATTTCAAGTAAGTGTCTAAAACCCCTCTGGAAGGAAGGAGCCCCTGTCCAGCCAGGAAAGATGAAAGGAGGAAATCCCTGCATTGCTAATATCACTAGATTCAGCAGAGATGCCCGAGTTTAAACTGGATTGCAGAGATTCCTCTGTCAGTCCTGCAGATATTTCCTTCAGATTTCAAATGAAGGACTGCTCACAAACAGGAGATCTGCAGCCTGTACAGCTAAACCCCAAGAGAAAGCAGTAGATCCCAAAGCTCACTGAAGCCTACGGGAAGACTTACATTTGACTTCAGACTTCAGTTTGGTCCAAAGATGAAGCATTGCTTACCACTGTTACCCATGTGACACTAAATTCATGGCACACACACTACCTATGAGAGAAATGCTAAGTATTTAAACACGCACACGCTTCCCTGGAACATTCTGCTCATCACTGCTGAGTTAAGAGAAAATAGATGATCATCCTAGTTCAAGCTGTGTAGAAGCTGAGCATCTCACTGTAATTATCAGACAAGACAGAGCTTTCCTTCACAAACTGCCAGTAACTGAGATGTAGCATCTGCCTCTCACCTTCTATGAACAGGTCCAGGGCACTGCTGTCTTCCACAGTATGCAACATCCCTAGAAGATAAGCCACAATCAGTCAGGGAACTCACTCCTGCTTGTGATCATTGGTGCCATAATGCCTTCATGTAAAAAGACTGCTGTGGATTGTTTTCAGGATCAGAAAGAAAGTTTTGTTTTCCTCACTTCACATGACACCAGCCTGACTTTGTCAGAGGAGGGGGGATATTCTCAGGGACACAGGGGCATGAAGGTACACGGTTCTCTTGCTAATTTTTTATGTACTTTAGAGTTGAAGTCAATGGCTCCACCTATCTAAGTAAATATGTAACTGCTACTACCATCCCCACGACTCACTGCACGTATCCAGTATCATACATCTGAAACAACACTCCCGAATGACAGGAGTTTGAGCCCAGCTGTGAGTTTTCCTTTCAATCTTCCATTCATATGTCCTACCATGAACAGTCTTCTCCCTCCACAGCACTGAAAATCCTGAGACCAAATTTGAACATCAGGTTTAAAGCATATGGAAACTGTTCCAATGATAAATTGAACACAAAGGCATCACTTCACAATTCATTTGTACTGAAAGAGCGTAAAATTGGATATATTAAAATAAGCCACTGTCTCACTCTACTACACCACAACTGGTGAGAAACTCTGCCTCCCAACTCCTTGCAACTTCAGGTACCTAGAGCATCAGGCATCTGGTTCAGACCCCCACTTTTGCCACACCAAACCCCTTGTTTCAACATATCCAATCAAATTGCCTCCCCCTGGAGACCCCATGACCTCTCAGAAATTTGACCAACTAAAGCAATGTTATGACACTACAGGTGAAATTACTTATTCCCTGTCTCATCTGCCCTGTCCTCAGTAACTTCCTTTCACTTTGGAAAGGATTTGCATGCAGCATTAGTGAACATTGCAATATCAGCTGCATGAAATCCAGGCTTACCTGAAATTCACCATCTTCTCATAACACTCCGCACTACACCTGTTCTCTCAACCCTCTTTTTCTGCTTGTGCTTATCCCAATATTCTCTCTCCAGAAACAAATGTATTTTCCTGAATTTACTATTAACAGTACCTCCACAGCATTGGTTAAACCTTACAGGGTCCGTCTTATGCTCTTGCACCAAACAAACTCTGGTTCAATTCAGCTCTGTCTAAAACACACATCGTTGTTTGCAGCTGCAAGCTTAGAGTGGGGATTCCAACTGCTCTAGGAGTTACACCAAATATAGTAAAATCCGAAAGCTGTCCCCAAACCATCCAATTGTAAAGCTTCTCAAAGAGAGAGACAATTAATACTTAAAAGCAAACAAGAGTATTGAAATGCAAGCACAGCTTCTGGGGTATTTCGTGTTAGGGTCATACAGCATAGGACTGAATTTGCCATAAACCCTCTACATCTGTGCAGGATTATGTGCACAGACAGCACTCAATCAAAATTTGTGCAACAGGTAGAACTAAACCTGCACAAAGTTCTAACAAAGCTGCTTCCAAAACATGCACAGCTCATTTTGTGCTGGGAAATCAACCAGGAAAACACTGTTTGAGTTATTCAGTGCATCAAGGCAGGGCAAGGGGCTTATAAGTCACTTTCTCCACTGAACAAGAATTAGTTGTGATGCAGAAATGAGATCGTGGAATTAAAGGAATCCAGTATATTTGCTCTTAGAAGGCACTCACATTCATACCCTCCACCTTTCTCTTCCTCCTTACTGCTCCTTCACTTAGACCAGTATTTCTTTTCCATCAAAATTTTGGACGTTTCAAAGACCGCTCCCACAGCACTGCTATGCAAACAGAAACCAGCAGGAGACGCTCAAGCTCACTGAGACCGTAACTGGAAAGGCATTTTCTGGTATCCCGCTGAACGCTGTTCTGCTGTGGGGGCTGCCCAGCAGAAGGAAGCAGCTATTGCAGTCCTACTGCTACCAGGATTCCTACAGACACGAAGTGATGGTGTGAACAAAAACATTACCATGTAGATTTATATTTTGCATTTAATTTGATATTAAGTCCTGCAACACCTTTTTAAGCTCACACTTTCATTTCTGTGTGGATCTTCATGTAATCCACAGCTCAGCAGGAGGAGAGCACTGAGGCATGAGACCAGAATGGAGGGCATTTAGGGAAGAGCCATGTACCAGGCACTCCCTCTGTTCTTCAGAAAGACTTCACAGATAACGTCAAGATGCTTCGGAAAACTGCAAGAGCTTTATGAACATGCCAACCCTGCTCCTTGGGGAAGAAGGACATTAATTAACCTATTCTAAACCAAATGCTAGGTAGATTCCCACATGCAGCTCGTAACACACCTAACACAGAATGGTAGAAGTACAGGATTGTGTACCTCAATATTCTTTTGGTTTGGGTTCTTTTTGCTTCTAAATGTGGAGAAGCTTCTCATGTATGTACCTACTCACAAAAACAGACTTTAGCCGCCTCCCTGCTGCTGCATGAGGCCACAGCAGAGCTCTTACCAAAGAGCGTTCCTATCAAATGAAGGCAGACCCTCTCGTCGGGAGCCAGCAGCTGGATGACCGCCAGCGCCTGCCACGCCAGGGCATCTTGGAGACGGGAGAGGACGTGCCTCTTGCGCACCAGCTACGGAGCAAGAGACAACCACCCGTCAGCGCCTGGGCCCGGGCCACCCGCTGCTCCCACACCACGCCCCGAGGGAGGCAAGGAGGCTGCCACAGGGCCCGAGAGCCGCGGTGACACCGCTGGCCTAGCGCCATGGCAACACTTGTCCAACCCTCAGACTCGGCTCAGGAGAGGGGGCAGCCGAGTGGCGGCTGCTGAGGGGAAAGGGGGTGCCCCATGCCAGCACCGCCCGGCGGCGGGGCGGCCGCTGCCCACCGAGGCGCTGCCGTCGCCCAGGGTCTCCACGGCGCAGGCGAGGCAGAGCGGCGGGCGGAGGGGCAGCGACCAGCGAGGGCCGTGACCGCCGCCGGGCCGCGCGCACCCCGCCGCCATCGCCTCAGCGCGCCTCCGCTGCCGGCGGGGCCCGGTTAGCGGCCCTGGAGGGCTGAGCGTGGCTCGGCGGGGCTCCGCAGCGCCGCCGGCGGTACCGGGTGTTACAGCCGCGCTCACGGCTGCGGGGAGCGGCCGGCGTACAGCGGATCACATCCCGCTCGCCCCGCCCCCCCGGCTTCCGGCGGCGCCGCTCCGCTTCCGCTCCTCGCGCTCAGGCCGAGAGGAGCGATCGTGCCGTGCCGCGCCGTGCCGTGCCGCACCGCCCAGGCCGCGGCCATGGTGAGTGGGGCCCGGCGCCGGCCTCCGCCTTGTTATCCTGCTCCGGGGGAGCCGCGCCGGGGTGCCGGGGCGCGGGGAGAAGGACGGCGCGTCCTCGGCTGCGGGGCCGCGAGCACGTGGAGGCCGCGGCTGGGTGCGGGTCTCCCCGCAAGGAGGAAGCCGGAGGGTTGAAGGGGGCTGGCGGTGCTGGGGCACCCGGCGGGCGGGAGCATGTGCTCGGCGGGCGGCAGCCGTGTGGGGGGCAGGGGGCACTGGGGCGCAGCGGTGGGAGCTGAGAGGTTGCCGTTCCGGCAGTGCCGGGCGTTAATGCCGCCTGTGGCCTCGTTGTCTTTCCGCTGCGCCACGGATGTTAACAGACGTGTAATTGGCAGAAATCAACCCGGTATGTGCTCTCTCGGGATTTCCTTAACATTCCTGCCCGAGCTTGTTAATTTGTGCACTGAAATGCTTCATTTTATATAGTATCTGTAGTAGTAAATGCCTGGTGACTGCCCTGCAGGTATGTTCACTGCTGCTAGTTTATGAGGTGTAAGCTGGCTGTGTGGATAAAGACACTGTTAACTTGGAATTCCAGAGAAATTCCTCTTTAGAAATAAAACGCAGTGGGATTTTTAATGTATGCACACAACAGATGAGAATAGCGATGTGACTCCAGGAGTCAATGTATGTGGTGGACACAATGCCTATGTAGTGTTGTTCCAAGCAAGGCCCCTTTTGCTCCTAATGTAATTCTACTTTTTCCTTTCTGTAGAGTGAAGCAGAAGTGAACCCCAAAGCTTACCCGCTGGCCGATGCACAGCTCACCAAAACACTCCTGGATCTTGTGCAGCAATCCTGCAACTACAAGCAGTTACGCAAGGGAGCCAATGAAGGTGAGACCCATGTGTTGCAAAGTGTGCTGGAAATCATCTCGAGGATTTTGCAAGAAGTTGTGGCTAGAGAGCGTCTTTTTTCTCTAGCTGTGGACCCCTAACTTTTATATAGGTCTGGCTCTTCCAAGTGTCTGTCTCCTTCCTTGTCCTTCTGTCACACTTAAGAAATATTCTGGTCCCACTTAAGCAATATTCTGGGACAGAACTAAGCTGAAATCTCTTCAGCACTTATATGCAGTTCTGGTAGATGCCCAGGCTGTGTTCCTGGTGTGTGTCCTGTGGTCATGGGTACTTCAGTGTGTGGCACTGGGATTACTAGATGCTTGGCCAGTTCAGAATCATAAGAAAGATCTGGGTTTGAGGGTACCTCTGGTGCAGCCTGCTCAGAAAGTGGCTCCCTTCACAGTTGGATCAGGCTGCTCGGGGTTTTGTCTAGACTTTTAAAACAGCAATCCCTATGGATAGAAACAATCTCTTGGGACCCATTTTCCATGGCTTAAACCCCCATGGAGGTGTGTCTGAATATAAAATTCCAGCATGTTGCCAGAATCATCTTCAGGCAGCTGTCTGCAACTTGTCCTTTTTACTGTGCACTTGTGAGGACAGTCAGGCTTTGTCTTCTCTGCAGTCCCCTTGAAGTAGTTGAAGACAGCAGCTATGTCCCCCTCACTCCCACCTCAGCCCCCTCTTCTCCAGGCCAAACAACCCACCTTGGCCCTACAGCTGCCACTTTCCTCTGGCCTGGCCTTATGGTAGCATTAGATCTCCTTGCTCTTGCCAATTCCTGCATCTTCTGAAGTTATTTTTCACTACATGTGCTTTCCAGAAGGACCTACACTTACTCTTCAGTCTCTTTTACAGCCACCAAAACATTGAACCGAGGGATCGCAGAGTTCATTGTGATGGCAGCAGATGCGGAGCCCTTGGAGATCATTCTGCACCTTCCTCTTCTCTGTGAGGACAAGAACGTACCTTACGTGTTTGTGCGCTCCAAGCAAGCCCTTGGCCGAGCATGCGGTGTTTCCCGGCCTGTCATTGCCTGCTCCATCACCATCAAGGAAGGATCACAGCTAAAGCCTCAGATCCAATCTGTCCAGCAAGCTATAGAAAGACTGTTGGTGTAAATGCCCATGAGTTTAACTGTGTGGAATAGGAAAGTTGGAGTTGAGGGAATTGATGTCTACCTTCGGTTGAGATCATAGTTTTGATATCAGTGTTTCATTTCAAAATGCCATATTTTTTGTTTAATAAGGCTTAATTCTTAGTGTTTCTTCCTCTTCTCCCCAGCCCTTTCCATTATTCCAACATACTCATTGTATTACTTCTTGAAAAGCGATTGTACAACTGTATTTTCAGTTTGATGTTTAAAATGGGGAAAAAAAGAAATCCTTTCTTTATCTCCACATCTGCCTGCTCAGGGCTTTTTTTAACCCACCCATTAGCTTCCTCTGGGTTGCAGTACTTCTGCTAAGCTTCAGCCTGTAGCAAGGCATGAGTACCTGACTCTGACGGGTTTAGCCTGAAGACAAGGTGTGTTGGTTTAGTTCCCTGTGGAGCTGTTGCTTTATGCCATGGAGCAGTGTACACCAGGTGTTAAGGGGAGCAGTGGCTACTGTGTAGCAGTGGACAGAGCCAAGATCAGTACACCTAGCACAACCCTTCTTGAAGCCAGGCAAGAGACTGCTGTTAAGAGGTGTATGGGGAGCAGAAATCATATGGCAGTGCACAGGAGGAAATCCCTTTATTTCACTTATTTTTAAATATTGACTTTTTAAGAAAAATAAAATTGCTGACAAAGCTGAACATTACTGTTATTCCCTTGGGGAAGCATTTGCAACTGATGTGTTTCTACTTGTAAAGCTCAACTGCTCAGAGATTGCCTAAGGGCTATTGCAGTGCAGTATCTCACGCTCCTTCAGTTTGATGGGGTTTTCTCTTGGACAATATCAACGAGTCTGGGCTTCCTGGGGAATTCAAGTACAAAACATGGCAGAGGAGCCTGCTGTGGCTGACAAGTACCCTACGTGTGGCCATAAAAGATACTGTGCTTTTAGGGCAGCTATTGTACTGTAGTCACCCAACTGAAGATGAACCCTGTAAGTCATGGGTCTGAGACAACAGAGAGCAAGTAATTTTTCAGCTAACCTGCGTTTTAGGAAGAGAATGCCAGATAATCCCATGCTCTGGAAAAGTGCGAAGCACCGCCTGCCTTCTGGATTAACGGTGGTTTTGTGGAGCTACCTTTAGTTAAATGCATATTATGCAACAAAATCCACTTACTGCTCTAAGGAGAAAAGTTGAACCTCTGTGTTGAAACAGATCCTATCAAACCTGCCTTCTACTGCAGGGTCCTAAAGCTTGTGTGGAAAGACCAATAGGTACAATAGCAGAAGGGAAAATAAGTTCTCCTGTAACATTTCCGTAGAGGCAGTAACTTCATAACTTTATTAAATACATCCCAAGCTGATGAAATCAGCTCATGAAAGACTGAAAACAAATCATGCCTATGTATCTTTGTAAATGGCGGGTAACAGTAATATCCTTGCTAGGTGAACTTAATGCAAAGATTTTGGAGCCTTTTCATGTGTATGAGGTTTAGAAAGGCTGCTGTTCCTTCTGCTGATGCTGACTGTTGAACTAGTGCTTAAAACCACAACTTTGCAAAGGATTTATCCTACTGTACCCTGCCAAGATAGCTGATGTAAGACAAAGCACATGAGCAGCAGAAATAAAGGATTCTTGAGCAAGCAAGATGGTCCAGTTTTCTGCTCTGCAGCCTTCCCTTTTAAAATTCTGCTTTATGCTGTTAACACACACACAAAAAGCCAGGAGGAAGATCTAATAATGTAGAACAAACATGCCACAATCATCCAAAACCTGGAACATGCTGTGCCTGGGGGTTAGCAAGCCAAGAGTTAACATGGGCAGTTGGGGAATGAAAATTCACAGAATTAAGGCCAGGACACTTGCTGTTTTATTGCCTTCAAGTCTTGCTACAAGTGTTTCTAGTAACTTCCTTTGCCCTTCAGCAAAGGAATCGATTGCTTAGACAGATTTTTATTAAAAATAACTACTATAATGCAGGATGATTGGAAGTAGAATGCACTATGCATAGCTCCAGTGCTGCAGAGCTCAATGGGGGCCACCTGCTCTTTGGAGAGGAGCTGTGGCAGTGGAAGTGAGCAGCATGCTGGCACAGCTAGGGTGATCACAGTGCAAGGGCTGTGAGTGGTTCAGAGCTGCCTCCGATACATGTGCCACACACTACAGCATTGGCACAACCTTAATACATGGCTTAATTCTCCAATACGCTGCCTAATAGTTTCTATGCCAAACAGGAATCCCAGAACACTGACCCTATACAGACCAAAACGACACTTCATGTATCCCATGTCTGCATCCTGTAGAAACTTACAGTTCAGCTAAACAATTAGTAGTGTTTTCTAGAGCAAGATCAGTGACTTGGTTTTAGTCATCTTGCACCACAAGACGTGTGGAGCATGCCATGGGTGGAAGTTCAAAAACCAAAACATAGCCCCATGTGCAGCTTCCATAAGTATGATTACAAAAACAAAAATCAACTGGAGATAACAAGAGCAACTCTCCACAACTTGCCATTTTTCTGTTTTTAAAGCACAGATCTGAGTACAGAGGCCTGCGCAATCATCTGACTCGCTGCAGAGGTAAAAAGCTCTGTGCCATCTAAGTAACTTAACTGGGGTAAGTGCTTGCAGCCTTCCAGGGAATATGATTTCCCCCCTTTTTAAAACCAGCTTTTGCTATTGCAAATTAAAAATGGAAACCCTGGCTGTGCAGCTTCATGAAGTGCTGGCTTGTTGCCCAAACAATGGGCAACCGCTTCCCATAATGATTTTCTACTTTATGATCTGCTGGTAATTTTTGTAATGCCAATGGTGGAAGACAACCCAATCTGATTACAAGTACTGATACTGACTGGTTGGTTTGGAGAGTAGGAGAGTAACACACCCCATCTAAACCGTCTGTTAGCACACATACTTGACCGGCTGCTTGAACTCATGGGGGGCCATTAACACAAATCATTCTTTCTTCTTACTCACACTGAACTCTGAAAACGCCAAGTTTTGCTGTTGTTATGATGCAAAGATGGTATAGCCAGTGTTGCAAAGTAAGAAGTCCAAAATAACTTTTATTGAGACACAAGGAAGGCACAACTCTGTTCACTTGCAATGGGGGACCTGAGTTAGCAGGGACTTTAATTCTGCCTTTGGCTATTGTGAACAGAATCCAATTTTGCAGAGATGTTTCACAACTAAGAGTAAAAAATTTCTCCACTGCCTGGTTCAGCAACATTTAGTCGCCTTCTCCTCAGCAAGATTAAACAGACACATAAGCATCCACATTAGACAACCACAATCTTAGACTGAAGTCAACCAGGGCCTTTCACTCCTGCTTAATGCCATTAAAGTATTCCGTTAATGCATCCATGAGCTCCTGCTTCTTCCCCCCACCCTTCAGCCCATAAAGCTTGCATGCATCCTTCAGAACAGGTACAGTGAACTTGCCCAGAGTGCCCTCCTGTACATGACTCTGCAGCTCATCTTTTGAGATTTCTACCTTGAGCCTCTTCTTTGCTGGACCATCAGAAGCTAGAAATTTTAGATCACCAAGATTTTAAAGTTGCTTCATAGAAAGACATCAGTGTTTCTTATACACAACACTGTTAATGGCAGTTAGCACATGGTACTTTAACAGCTCACAGACCTAGTTTCCACATTTTGTTTTAAGAAGCAGCTGTCACTCACTACGCAAGTCATGTAGCTTTTCACTGATAGGAGTAATTTCAAACAAGTATGAAACTTTGTGTCCTGATGGAAAGATCACCCCAAAATGAAACTTTTAAGGGATTCTCATTGAGACAGCAGAATGCAATGCTTCCACCGAGAGCTCAGCTGACGCTCCCACTTCATGCAGAGTTTCATAGACTCCCAAACTACGCACGTACTTCAGCATTACTTAGCCATTTAGCCCTAAAGATGCTCATCCTGGACTCACTAAACAGCCCATGCATAAAAGTCTGCTTCCTCACCAACACAAACTGAAAGCATGAACAATTTTATTACTCTGTCACAAAAAAAACCACCCCCAAAATTAAAAAAAAAAAAAAAAAATTGCAATCATTTACCCACATTGCTTCCAATACTTCACTATGCACTTTCTCATTCCAGCAGTTCTCCAACTGGATATTGGAATCTCCTCTACTCCCTGAGAATCACTACTGGGTATAAATCCACTTCCTTGTGAAGAGGAGTAGGAAGGCTGTCACACAAGTGGCTTCTTTAAACTATGAGATGAACTTGAAACTTTAGGCTTCTAAACAACATACAGACACCGTGTTGTGAGTCTGCATCACCATCACTTACCTTGGTTTTGCTTTACAGCCTTCCCATTGGGATTGTAGTCAGGGGGATAAACCAGCTCCTTAAACTCCTCCACCAGGTTGCCCAACCTGCGGTTCATCTCTTCAACCTTTGGCACTGGTAAAAGAGAAAGATTTGCCCTCTCAAAAAACATAGTGATGACAGGAAATTCTAAACAAGGCCATCATACCCCATCCCTGACAGTGTTCAAAGCCAGGCTGAATGGGGTTTGGAGCAACCTGGTCTACTGGAAGGGGGTTAGAACTGGATGAGCTTTAAGGTCCCTTACAATACTAACCATTCTGTGATTCTATGATTCTATCACCAATACAATTGTGTCTCTGTAATAACTAGCAAGCGTCTTGCAAGCATGTGAAATGCAAAGACCTATGTTATGATACCCACAGATGAGAAATGTACAGCTTTTGATAATACCAAAAATCTGTATCATATGTTATGTAATGGACTCGCACATATCCTGAATAAGAAATACATACATAGAACAAAACTGACACTGACAAGCTGGAAGCGTCATAAAAAATCTCCCACTTGCGTGCACTGCTACCCAGGTCTAATCTTAAATATTTAGAATACAACAGGTTATTATCTAAGGTTGCAAGTAGTTTGAGGCATTGTTTTAAAAAAAGAATTTTTCCTTCAGGAATAGGTTTCTAACCTTTAACAAGACACTCTTACCTAGGAACTCTCACAGCCACAAGGTGGCATCACTGCCTCATCCACAATAATTCTCTCAGTAGTTCTGTCCATTAATCAGACTGAAATATTAATTAGATTCTTGAAGAAAGGAATTTATGACAAAACTCTTGTCACCATAGACAAAAGGTGATTCAAATTTAATTTTGGAGGGTAAAGTGAACAATTTTTCCTTTATCTTGAAAGTGACAGCATTAGAAAGTAAGGTTTCAATATTTCAGAACGGACACATACAGAATTCTACATCTTGGAACCGCACACAACTGAAGTATTTTTTAAAGACTTTGGGTTTCTAGTAGCACATCTCTGACTCCAAACTAAGCCAAGAGCCTTCTGCCCCACCTCCCTTTGCATCCACCAATAATTCTCACTTGTAAGATCCTCAGCTTGTTCTGGTTCGAGCATATCCAGTGCCAAAGCCTCCAGATTCCTGAAGTGCTGCTGCAAAACTGGGTTCTCAAAGCTGTCAATCCTGTCAAGAACCCCCCAAAACATCAATGCATGCAGCCAAGAAGACAGACATATAAGATCTACCCCAAACTTCTTTCACGTAAAACTACCCTCTTTCTCCTCCGACAATCCATCTCATCAGAACTGCTTTTTCTCTTTTCAATTTACCTGCTGAATCACTATCCTGTCATGCATCAACCCCATTAAAAAGCTGTGTGAGAGAAATGGAGACAGTGGAGAAATGAAGACTTTAATAACAGCTATACTACTTTCCACATACCTAGGAAAGGATCTCCCATAAGAGCACTTCATAAAATGTATCCTTGCTATAATGAAAAAGGCCCAACTATTCCCTCTAACGTGCTCTAATTTAAACAATCCCAATCTGATCTGCAATAGATTGGCAGAACCACAATAAAATGTGAAACCTCTGCAACAAATGACAACAGCCCAGACAACAAGGGCAATACTGTAAAGAGCTCCAGAACGTGCTACATAAAGCATGTGGTGCCTGGGTATTCAAAATTATTAAGAATAAAGTTTGGACAAAGCTATTGCAAAGGCAAGCAATTTGCATCAAAATACACCAAAGTCTCATCTCGTGGACACCACAGCTGACCAATGTGTGCAAAAGAGCAAACAGCATTGTGCTTTCTTCCCCATGCTACCCCCTGCATGCTATTTATCTCCATATACCTGTATTTGAAACGGAGTTTTTGAACTATTTCCTTCATTTTGTCCACCTGCTCTCGACTGGCTGGCACCTTTACTGTAAAATCAACTTTCCGCTTGTCATCTGCGTATGGGAGGAAGATGATGTGGAAGCCTACACAGAAGAGAGGGAGTAAGAGAACAGTTATACAGAATCACGGCCTCAAAAGGATCCTTTATGGGAAAGGCCAAGATACTTATTATCTGCCTAGGTCTGCTGACTCCAAACTAGCTAGCTGTTTTGTTGTACACAACAGCGATCCGTAACACTTCCTAGCACCTACAGCGTGGCATTCAATCCCAATCTCAATGTATATAATCAACATCACTAATGGCTTATTGAAAGAGATTCCAACTGAATGCATAGCTAAGAGTGGTATACTTGCGAGTCGCTGTGTATGAAGGAGATCAACTTGTCCACCTTCCCCATCTCTCACTGGATATAAGCTTGATAAAGGCTTGTGTGAAAATTAAGTGTTCACATGTTATTTCTGAAATGCTTTACTTTGTACACAAGCAGTGTTACTTCCCTAGTTTACATCCTCCCAGAAGAGGATTTTTAACTTAAAAGAGGTAAGAAAATGCAAAAGAGCAAGAGTCTGCCTTTGCTCCTTAATCATTCTGCACTCAGCTGAATGGATGCAGGGAAAGGCAGCATCTTTTCCCATACCTGGAGGAGCTATCTGCACTTTCTGCTCATCCACCTCTTCCTCCTGGGGAATTAGGGCCACAAAGCGAGGAGGGCTGTTCTGCCGGGCAGTATATCTGCACAGTATCATCATTTCCCTCTCCAGGCATTTCATCAGTAAGGCATTAAATAGCGTTGTACTCCCTGCAAAGTAAAGACTACACTGGTCAGACTAACAGCTTTGGTCCTTTGTTCAGGAAAGTAAGCCCAGACATTATAGTTTCAAAACCTGTGACTTCTTTGAAATGGTTGAAATATTGGAGAGGTAAAAAGCAGCTTTTGGAAGGGGTAGCCCTCAGAAATGGCAACACTAGTGTCAATCCTAACCACAGCAGTGAGAAATCTAGTGAGAAATGAAATCATGAGCATCTGAGCTATCAAATACTATTTAAAGTTGTAAACAGGTGTCTAAAAAGCCTCTTTCTGTTCTGGTGAGACATCATAGCAGCAGCACATCACAGAACCTTTGTAGAAGTAGCACTAAGAATTCAGACTGCAGTATTCCTCTCTTGATGCACACATTTGCTTTGTATTTTACCATATCTGGTGGTCAAGAAAAGACTGACATGTAAGTGAGGTGTTTGATTCAGAAACCTGAAAAGCTGGAGAAGCTAGTGGAAAGATTGTTAGTCAGACACCACAAAATATCTGGTCATAACTCAGCCTTCTCTATCCACCAGTAGATTGAGGAGCTAGAATTTTTTCTTTACTACTGAAGTTTGGGATGCATTAATACTGTATTTCTCAATAAGCAGACTTTCATGCACATGTAAAAAGGGGAGAAAAAGCAGTCCTAAGCATCCTCTCCTCTCTTCACAAGCCCATAAAGTTCTGCTAATTCAACCATACTTCTTGAGTACTGTTTTCACTCTGAGCTGATACAGACTTAAAACCAGCAATTATCTTCACTGGTCTGGGGCTTGATTTTTGTTTGGATGGGAGCTTTTTTTAATCACCTTTGCCTTCTATTCAGGTACTAGGATCCCTCACTTTCATGAATGACAAAACCAAATATTCTGGGACTACATCTGCACAGTTTTGATTAGCTGCTTGTCATGATAGATGAAACACAAAATGCAATCAGCTCTTCAGCTACTGAAGAAAATGAGAATTCATCTGCAGCTGAGAGGGTCAGTAACAGTAAATTCCATACTTTTCAGTATTAGCAAGTTTTTATATTAGACAAAGATTTTACACTCGCTCTCCAATGGCTCAAAACCACTATGAATCAGCTGGTTATCCTAATACGAAGTGGTGAATCTTCTCTTGCTATCTTTACTTACCATTTATTAGGGACTCCTCAGGATAGATGAACTGGGAGGGCCTGATATGGTGGTGCTGTTTTAGCATTGACAGTGGTTTGAAACCAACCAGATACAAGCCTGGAGAACCAAACCGTCTTAATTCTTCTGTTTCCTCTTTCTCCAGCACAATCTGTCGGTTTCCATATGTCTAAACCAGGGAAGAGCAGATAGTAGTGCTGGCAGCATAAAAAAAACTTGCAGGGGGAGGGAGCAGAAGAGGATGCAGTTGCTGTCTTCCACTATTGAAAAAAAGGATTTCAGACAAGACAGAGCAAAGTCTCATCATTAGTGCACATGGAAGGGGCAAGCCTCAGTCTGTGATCATCATCCCAAGGGAAATTCCACCTGGACATCAGCAAAATGCACTTTCCTAAAGACAACAGTTAAGCCCTGGCACAGAGAGGCCATGTCCATTCGTTGGAGTTCTTCAGAGCTGCCCCAAACAAACCTGAGCAACTTGATCTGGCTTTGTGAGTCTTGCTCTAGACTGGGTTGGACCAGACATTTTCAGAGGTGCTGATTCTACGCTTGCTTCAGCAGATGCACATCAGCTATCTACTCTTGGCAGAAACAGTGACCAAGGAATAATGCTTTTGATAGGTCACAAAAACATATTGTAGTCTAGCTGCTGAAGTTAGACATCATGGCTTAATGTCCAGCTTTTTTTTCATCTCCTGTACTTTATCTGAAGAAACTCATGTCCAGCATAAACAATATTTAATCCTAAGACAACAACTTTAAGAGCCTCTGGCATGAAAAAAACATATTTGTGCACTTGTGACAATATACCTAGCAACTGCATATCCTACTTTGAAATAAGGCAGTGCCTAAACAGAACGTGACATTAAATCTACATCAGCCGAACTATCAAGCAGAAAGACAAAGCAAAGAATAAAATAACAAAAGAAAAACCCAAAGGTAATATACCCTTTTTTGTTCTTGTTTGGAAAGAAGCTCCAACACTCCCCCACCTCCTATGATTCACACTTGTCTGATCAATAAAATGGCCAAAATCTGTTCCTAGTGAATCCAAAAATAAAATGAGCAGTGACAGCACAAGGCCACATAAGGTCAAGCTCTGAAAGCCTGGTTCTGCAGGTCAGAAATGACCTGTGTCTCTAAGCACATTTCCACTAGTAGCTATGCTTTGACAGCCACGCTAGAAAAACAACCCGCTCTTACTCTGCACGGAATTATAGAAGAGTTTTGGTTGGAAAGGACCTTAAGATTATCTAGTACCAAACCCCCTGCCATGGCAGGGATGCCTCACACGTGACCATGCTGCCTAAGGCTCTGTCCAACCTGGCCTCAAACACTGACAGGGATGGAGCATTCACAATTTCCTTAGGCAACCCACTCCAGTGCCTCACCACCCTCACAATGAAGAACTTCTTCCCCATATTTAACCTGAACTTTCCCTGTTTAAACCCATTACCCCTTGTCCTAACACTACAGTCCCTAATGAAGAGTCCCTCTCCAGCACCCTTGTAGGCCCCCTTCAGATACTAGGCTGCTAGGAGGTCTCCACACAACCTTTTCTCCAGGCTGAACAGCCCCAACTTTCTTGGCCTGTTTTCATACATAGCTTACAAAGTGAACAGGCTGTCCCCAGGGGAATACACATGTAAATATTTCTGCATCTGATCTTGAAAGAGAAACATAACCAAAAGCAGCAAGATAATCAGCATCTCTTCCCCCGCATCACAGGAAAAAGCAGGCACATAATCATTATGTTACCTGAGCCCTTTTTGTGTCACTAGGCAGGAGCAAGCTGCCTGTTTTTGCATTAAACATCCTCGTTTTTATTTTAACCAGTTCATTAGTTTCCCGATAAAGCTTCACCGGATAGGGCTTGTGAGCTTTGTGAAGAAGGTTGTAAACACCAACAGAAAGCGACAGATCTTTGTTCAGGTACAGATTTAACCTGTATAAAAAAGCAGATACAGACTTGAGGCTTCTGAAAGTTCACTTGCAAAGAAAGTAATCTCCTCAGAGAGCTTATTTTCTCTGCCCTCCTCCTCCTCCCCCAAAAATCACATGTATCTGAGCAAGAATGCCAGTGACAACAGCTCAGTTTGGGATTTTTAATATATATTTAAGAAAAACACTAGGCTGTCAAGGGGAGCTCACTCCCTTAATGTGCTTTCACATCATTCTGCTATGAACTGACTCATTTAAAAACACAACTGTTATGGAGTGCATGGCTCCAAAAATACTTTCTATCTGCTTTGTCAAGATCCCTCTAATCTCTCTGAAAGTATCTTTAATCTTACAGTAGGAGATCAGAAATATCAAGGCTATGTGAATCCACACCAAGTGCCTAGACAGACTGGCCACACGGAACTATTTCATAACAGGCCAAAATACCTACTATTCATATTGAGGCACTTCTTTCTAAGTTAACACCAGTAAGAAGAGCATCATTTCAATCAGATTTCATTACAAACTGTTTCACATGTTGCAGAGTTTGCAGAGTTGCATTGTCAAAAAAGACATATTGGCAATAATGTCATTTTTAAAAAAATTATCATGCCTGCACAAGCTCGATACAGAAGACGTCACACAGAGGAAAAAAGGAAGCCAAGCTTCAATCTCTACTCTTCTCATCCACCAAAGACAAACATCCTTGGAAGCTAGGGAAGAAATACCAATATTGGCCTAAGGAACTAAGACTGAGGAATGCAAGCACTGATGTCTTTACATTCCAATTGTTCCAGAGGAGGGTGATGAGACGCAGTCTAAAAAGGCATCAGGTGCCGCCACTGAATGAAATGTCTAGGGTATTTCTAGAATAACTACAATTTCTAGAATATTATCTAGAATAACTAGGGACAAACCTGGCTAAAGTCCGTTTCTTTGTCTCCTTCGCTCGTACTTTCTTCATGAGATGTTCCAGTTTCTCTGACTGCTCAGGTTGGATCCCAAGGTCCTCATCTTCTGCTATGTTTACTATATCCCTGTAGAACAAAGAGATATCGAACCCTCCAGGCTTTTTTAAGTGCATCAAGTCCAGGATGATATCTAGAAACACAGTAAAAGATAGGAGAAGGAGGATCACAGAAACAGCTTTTTCCCCACATTGGCATTATTTCTCAGCATTCTCAGATTTCTCTCTTTACACAAAGAATTTAAGGAGGAATAAGCTCCAAATTGTCATCTGCACCAGATGTAAAGTTTTACAGGGAAAGAGGCAAAAGACATTCTTCAACTTCAGTCTAAACAACGTAGCACAGAAAGTGTTTCCTCCCTAATTAAGAATCTGGACAACATTGTGCATGAAGAGGCTGCTTCAGGCACAGATGCAGGTAACGAGCTCAGAAATACCCAGTTTTAAGGGCTAATGGATTAACTAAGCCTCACAGCTTCTAAATCCAGCACATCTGCTGAACTCCAAGAGCACTAGTTACCACAGCTACACAGTTGAATAAAAGAAGCATTTGCTCTCTAGTCACTAAGCTCAGGATTCTGTTCTTCAGCTAATTCAAAATGGAGCCATTTTCTCTTCCTGGAAAACGGTGGAACAATGAAATAAAGTAGTTTGTTTTCCACGGCCCTCTCAAGTCCTGATTTATGCTATCAGAGTAGAAAAAGAGATCCTAGAAAACAAACATTAGTTGTTGGATACCAGATTGGATAGGAAATTTTCTAATTTAGCTTAAATACCAGATTTCTAATTTGGAAAGTTTCAGAAAACTTTGCCAGTTCTGATGATTTTATGTTCTTCTTCCACCACAAACTTGCAATGCAATCAGCATCTGCAAGGATACATCACTTTTATTCTGCCTGAAATTAGAGGGGAAAATAATGACCTGTGTCTCTCAGATCACCAGCTCTGGTTCGGGCCAGCTTGGCTTTAGCACTGTCATTGGCATGAGGGTCATCCTCGTTGGTGAAGAGCATGATCCTTTTGTGGCTCAATCTGACTCGGACATCACTGAAGAGATTAGAGCAGGCCCAGAGTGCTTCACCCAGTGAATAGTCAGCATTGTGGCCAAAGGTGTCATGGAAAAGTATTTGTCCTTTGTCTCCCTTGTACTGGTCCAGCTCTAGGACACGCTTTGCACCTAAGGAGAATAACAGCATTCATATACATTAGAAATACTGAAAGAAGTACTGCAAACTCTTCCAAATGTGCATCGAGGGGCCCTTGAAGTTGATATCTGACTAATGTCCTCTCACACCTTTGTGGCAATGCCCTTCCAACACCCATCTGAGAAAACAGTTCAGCATAGCCTAATGTTTGCAATATTGCAAGCCAGTTACCACCTGAAAGTACCTACAAGGGCCAAGAGGACACAAGTGTCCTGGCAATAATGAGGGGCTCTTCCTGCTGGGGGAGGGAAACAGGCATGGATCCAAGTATTACAAACCCTCTACACTCAAAGGACAAGTGCTCAGCAGGAAAGGCAGTAACTGCACCCACTGCAGAGGCACAACAGACTGCTGCGCCACCAGGGAGAGGAGAGAAGCCTGAAATACACCCTGCATCTCCACAGCACATTGGAAGGCTCATAATTATGTACTATACACTAACAGTATTACAGTATTATTTTTCTTATCCAGAGCATGCTGCTTTCCAGGGGCAGCAAATAAACAATTCTCTTCCTTTTTAACAGCCACCACCTCTCACCTGCATTGTCTTCATCAGCACAGCCAAGCTACTTCCTCTAAGGCAAGGCAAAAGGCAAGCAGGGAGAGAGGAGGAAAAAAGGATGAGCAAGAAGCCTAAGGTGCCTGCTGCCAGAAAAGGCAGAAGAACTTAAAGCAGTCTTGTCAGGTCCCTGTTGCAATTAATTCTGAAACTAGGACAAGGTACAGTTCTTTCAGGAGACCTCCCTGTGTTATTAAACCTGCTAGTTATGAAAACTAAATCAAACCTCCTCAGAGATAAAGGCTGCTATTAAAAGCTAGTAGACAAAATCACCCACAAAACTGCTGTCAGAGAATCAGCAACCACTACCATACATTCTTTGCACTCCTATCTTTTCCAATTCAGCAACTGGCACTCATTCTCAAGCAGATGCTAGATAATTAATAAATAATTAATAATAAAGGGTGGTCACAAAGATTATGGAGACTCCCTTTTTACAAGAAGTCACACGGAAAAGATGAAAGCTAATGGGCACAAGTTACTCTTTGGGAGATACTGACTGGACACAAGAGAAAAAATTGTCACAATGAGAAGAATCAGGTACTCGAATCATCTCCCAGGGAAGTGGTGGACTCCCCAACACCGGACACTTTCAAGATTTGGCTGGACAGGGTGGTGGGACATCTAGTCTAGTTCATGCCTGCCTAGAAAGGTTGGACCAGGTGATCCTTGAGGTCACTTCCAACCTGGTATTCTATGATTCTACGATTAATTCTATGAAATTCTAAGAAAAGGAAGAGCTACATTCAAGAACTGCAAAGCTTGTCCTGAAAATATGAGATGGAACACACCAAACAGGTTAGCATATTGGACAACCTGTTCTAGCTGACCCTGCTTGAGCCAGAAGGTTGGAGAAGACAACCTCCAGGAATCACATCCAACCTCAGCCATTCTGCGGTATTCTCCATCACCTGGAATGCACTGGACCTTAGCATGTACACATGCTTTTCTGAAGTGCAGCAGATACATGATGGGTCTCCAAGAGTTCTGTTAAGATCTTAGGTTTAGCACACAGCAAGTGAACCACCACATTAAAATAGAAGAAAATACATGGGAAAGGGATCTCACCCAATTATAACAGACAAAGCTAAGCTCCTACTAAGATCCCATGCTTTCAATAAACTTCTAAACCTACCCTTCCCCAATACACCTCAGTAACAGCAACCTTTTCATTAATCTGACAGCTGTTTTCAGAGAGACCAGTTACTGACAGTGCTGCTAAGCAGATTTCCTTACTCCATCTTTCTATGTGACTTTCATATCACTTTACTGTCTCTACCTGGATTATCCAGCTCCTGAAGAACATAGATGTGCTTGAAATCCGCTGAGTTCTTGTTCTTTTCTGTGCCATAGAACACCACGCCCAGCAGGTCCCTGTCACTACTAATGATTTTGCTGGTGTACACGCTCCAGATGCACTGGAAAAAATAAGAAAAAAAGGAGAAAAAAATGCACATGGGTCAACGCATGAAGAAAATCACCCGTGGTAAGGGTGCAACAGTTCTGACTTTGGCAATCAGGCCTTTATACAAGTAGATTCTAGCAAACAGAACCACAACAAATGCTTTAAGCTACGTTTCCCCAGGAGAAAGAGTTTGGGATTCTTGTTTTTCAAGAATCCCAGTACACAGCCTTAGGTATTTTTGCATTAGCATTCCCTTTCTACGAGCAAGATCCATGCTGAAGGCGGATCCATCGCCCATTCTATACACGTTTCCCTCACAACTCTGGACACGGCCCACCAGGCAACAGATCCTCCAGTCCCACAGCCATCCTTCAACCTCGAGCTGCTCGAGCGTCCCGGGGCCCTTACACCAACAGACCAGACAGGGCGACCACCCGGTCCCGGAGGTTCCCCAAGCAGCCTTACCTGGATGGTCATGTCAAAGGGAGTCACGCCGTCCCCGTCGGGCTCAAACATGCCCTCGGACGCATCCACTAAGAAAATGAGGCTGTCCCGACCTAAGAACTTGTAATCCGCTATGGAACAAGGAGGGGAACAGCTTCAGCAGCGGCCCGCTCCACCCGCTGACTCCCGAAGGGAGCGGGCCCTGGCGTGTCCCCTGGGATGGGGGGTGAACCCTTACCGACCGCCTCAGCCCTCTCCTCATCCTGTTCCTCCTCCTCCTCCTCCTCCGGCCCCTCGCTCCGGTAGTAAGACACCCAATCCGACATGGCTCCCGGTCCCGCGCGAGGCCCATGTCGCCCTTTCCGTTCCGCCTGTCACCGCGCCGTTGGTGCTGCCGCACCCGCACCCGGGACCGGTGGTGGCGGGAACGGTACGGGGGCCGCTCTTACCCATTCCCTTCCGCTTCTCGGTACCTGGCGGGGCGGCAGGTGTCTATCAGGGTTCCCGGTGCCGCCCGGCGGCCGTGCCCGCGCCCTCATGGAGGAGCCGCTGGCCCTGCATCCCGTGAAGCTCTATGTGTACGACCTGTCCAAGGGCATGGCCCGGCGCCTCAGCCCCCTCATGCTGGGTAAGAGCACGGCGGGGGCACCGGCACTGCCCCCCCCCTCCGCGAAGGGCCCGGCCCGGGCCTCCCCTCCCGCTGCCGCCTCAGGAGGGTCGTGTCCTCCCACCCACCGCTGCGGTCCGGGCGGGAAAGGGCCGAAACTACCCGCTGCAGCCCCGGGCGTGGCTTGACCCGGCCCGGTACCGCTCTCCCAAGGGAATGGCCCCCCGGGGAAGGGCTCCCTTGGGTGTGGGTAGCGGGCACTGAGCTGCGGCGGTGGCCGGTGCCTGAAGCACGGCTTAGGAGTGCGCGGGCCTTGCTCGGGGGCTCGGTGTGTGGGGTTTAGCGGAAGCATCCCTGTCTCCATTGTCAGCGGGACCAGCTTTGTCAGGCAGGCAGGTCCAGGTGAAGAGGGTCCAGGCACTTTTCCACCGTCTGTCATTGGCATGATTTACTAAAGCCTAATTAAAAGTATTACTTAGCCCCTGAAGTGAGGGAAAGCTCATGTTCATGACACCCCAACTGCTGTGACACCTTGGCAGGAAGGCTGAGCTGGAAGAAGGCCTGCTGCTGTTCACAAGATTATTGGGTTTGTGTTGTGGTGAGGCTGGACTGGGTTGAGCATTGCACAGCTGTGATGCGCAGCAAGCCACCTTCTCCTTCCAGAGAGTTGGTAGGAGCTTGTTGTGTGGCTTATCAAGTATGTGTGTGTTTCCAGCTGAACCTTGGACTGGGGACACAAAAAAAAAACAAAAACACAGGTTTTGCTTGAAGTTTTGGAAGCATGAATTAGGAGCAGAACAAGAAAGTGGTTTGTACCTGTTACGTGTAGGCTCTGGCCCATATCAGTCTGTATGAAATGAGACTTCTCAACAGGCGCAGTGTCTGAACAGATGGCTCTGTGTAATCTTGTTTTACAGTTTGTTGGCATTCGCTTCACTCATCTTTACTAAGAGGAGGTTCTGTGCTTTCCTGCAGGCTTAAAATCAAAGTCCAAATAATTCTTAGTGTGAGGTTTCCTACATGGCAATGATAGGCTTCCAAAGTTGAGAAGGTAATATTGTGGAGATTGAATGGGCTGTGCTCCATTAGCCATAAAGCAGCAACAGCTGTGGAAGATGGGTGCTTCCTGTACTGGTTAACCTCAAAACATTTTGTGTGGTCACTCACTTCTGTTGCAGCCCTCAGGGAAGTAATTTTTCACTTGTTAATTCACAATAGCCATGTTTTATCTTGTGCTAGGAGTTACATGTCTTAAGATACAAATTACATGTGTGTATGATTTACCTGTGTTAGAGGTAAGCAGATTTTGACCACTCTATTTCGACATGTTGATCCAAGCAAAGACTTGTACAGAAATAGGTTGTCACTTTGTGCATCTCCATGCCAGTCTTCACACAGGTCTCTCTTACATGCAGACTCAATCTTGGGATCTTTTAGCTTTCTGAATTTCTACATAAAAACACTTAGTGCACAACTTCATTTTTGGTGCTATCCGAACAGCAATTTCAAAACCTTGTGCTTGTGATACAGTTTGGTGCTACACTTTGAGGAGTCTGAGTAATGAAAAGGAAAACTTACAAAGCTGAGCACACCTCTTGGAAGCATGGGAAGTGTCACTCATCCTGCCCAGTAACCAGCTGAGCTCAGACGTGTTCATGGAGCAGGGCCAACAAGGCCTATGTGGTCACAGTGACAGTGCAGCCTGCGGAACACTTGTGGTAATGTGGATCCAGCAACTGAATTGTCTGTAAAACAAATCATTGTTTGTTCCTTTTTTCCTTCAAGTTAAGGCTCTTATGTGGTTTACATCCAGTTCTCTCATATCTCCAGATTATTTTAGATACCTCCCGAAGAGAGAAGTGATGGAGAGAATGTTCTGCTTGCCTGCTTTTTCTTGAAGAACAGCAGAATCTGTTGCTACTTCTCTGTACATCAGCTTTGAGGTGGACAATAGCTACTTTTTTTTTTTTTTTTTTGCCAGTGATGTCCATAAATTGTACTTCATCAGAAAAAGTCACAAATTGAAGAGGAAAGGATTTCTTAGATAATTTAGTGCCATATATTTGTCATCTGTACTTCAGGTATTCTTCCCGTAGATGCTGCGTTTTACTGAAATAGTGCTTTAGCTTTGAGTGATAATTCTGTAACATCACCTATACGGAAATACATATGATTTAGAAAGAAGAAACAAATACAATCATTGATTGTGTTAAAATCAATTCCTAGTGTGCTCGAAAACAGCTCAGATCCCACTGCCAGAGTGGGATGCATCCTTTCTTATGGTGGTGACCACTGCAAGAGCATCACCACATGATATCTTGAGTTGTGCTAATAGGATCCAGAGGTATTATGGATTATACCAATACAGCATTCAAGGATCAAGTCTCACTACTAAATGTTGTCCTAACTTTTTCAGTATCAGTTCCCTTTGTTGTTGTTGAATGATGAACCTGGAAGGCAGAGCTATACAGCACCGTTCATAGCAGGCTTTAGGGTGACACAGTCATGCCCTTGGGCACGTCTTCGCTTTTTGTTGTTCCTAATTTTTTGTGAGATTCCTGTATTTCTCGGTGAATACTTCTGTTCTAAAGTATACATGACCAAATATTACAGTTCGATCGCCTTTGAAATCAGAAGTGGTGTGTTTAATTTTTGTGTGCTGTTGCTTTACATGCATCTTCTCTACAGGTACTGTTCCCTCTCCACCATTCTCAGTCTGAGAGGCTATGTTTGTCCACCTACATGATCTAAAAATAGTAAATGTTAACCTGACTGCAGTGAGATTTCTGTTTTCAAGACAGAAAATATAATCCACCTGATTATTCTGCGGAGGGTAGAAAGGAAGACAGAGTAGTTCAGCTTGCAGTGCTGATTTTGAAGTAGATGTACAAAGGCAGAGAAATCTTTAAGGAAGATTAAAATTCTATTGCATCATGGGCCTAAAGGCAAATGTCTTGCGCCTCCCAAAGTTCTCCTGTCCTGTAACAGAGCTTATTGCTCATGTGACTCAAAGAATGGGCAGGACCTTAGTGTACTGTGGCACCTTTGGATGAGGGTAGTATAAATTAATGATCAGTTAACTTGGCAGTATGTATTGGTTGAAATGTAAGTGGTGAATTCAGCTGTAAGGACTTAACAGCCCAGAAGGGATTGCGGCAAAAGGTAACTGCTAAAAGGAGGTTCCTTCTGCTTTGTTCCTTTTTTCCAGACCCAGCACATCACTCTGCCTCTCTTCCACCCGTTCTGAAGAGTTTTGAATTGCTTCAATGTGAGATTCCATCAGAGCATTTGCTAGGGATTTCATTAAAATCAAGTGCATTTTCTTCCCCCAATCTAGCCTGCTTCTTGATATCTCTAGGCATCTCAAGGAGGAGAGAACTGAAGCAGGCTCCTCCCTCTACATTAGGCTGTCAGGTATTTTTGCTTCAATTGAGAGCCCTGGGTAGCACATAGGAGAAAGTGCTTGACTAATTTGGACAATTTTCACTTGAAAAGGGTAGGAATCGTAATGGATTTGCCTAAGGAAATTACAACAATATGCAAACCAATGCACTGTTATAATTTGGTCAGCCAGTGGGTATTTCTGTTGCTTCCAATTCCACGGGAGAATAGTTCACTGCTTTTCGGGGTGGCTTGCATATCCATTGCAGGGCATAGATACATCGTTAAAAAGTACTACGCTTCCCATTGTTTCTTTATTTTGCAGCTCAGGAACTGGTGTTGTTCTTGGGCTTGAGGGATGGATGGGTGGCCCATCTCCCTAATTCCTTCACATCTCAGAACTCTTCTGCCCTTCAGTCTAATAATTTGAATGAATATACGAACACCACTTTCATTGGGCATTTAAAATGCACAGGAATAAAACACGTTGTGTGGCCCTCAAGGTTAAGAAATTAACTGTGCCAGTAAAATAGATTGGCAAGCATCTAATCTTCCTTCTGCTTAGCCTTCCTGATAAATCCAAGCCTGGAAGTAATTCCATTTGATTATATCCTAAAATTATGTGGGCTTGCTTGCCTCTTTCAAAATACCCTCTTATCCTAACAGTGACAATCTCCTGAATCAGTTGTGCAACAAACAATTCTAACTACTTTGTTGTCCACATTCCTGTAACTAAGCTGAGGGTCCTGAAACTGTTTAATGCATTTGAATGTTGTATTTGTCTCTAGGTTTCTGGCTCACATGAGCAACATGAAAGTATTTGAGCTGTGGCTGTTATAAAGTAAAATAACAGCAAATGAATAAAAACCCAAAACTTGTTTCCTTGCCAGATGATACTCTGCCTCATTCAAACAATTTGAATCTTTGAGATGCTGAAGCATACAGACCTATGCTAAATTGGCGTCCCCTCCTGAGTTCTACTGAGTATTTTAAGATGAGATCCATCTAAGCATATCAGGCATTAAAAAAAACCCTAAAGATCAAGTATGTGATGAGGTTTCCAAAGCCTGACAAGGTATCATCACAAACAGGTGTACCACAGTAACCTTCATGTCCATGTTTGTGGTCTGTGACAAACACAAGGTAGCTCAACTTGCATTAGCTCATAATGCAAGCACGTCAAATTAAGCTGGACTGTTTCACATTTACTTCAGGCTGAGCTTGCGCTTGTGGGACAGCCGAAACCTTGTAACTTGACCATCTGCATTAATTGCTGTATAAGTGTGTACATCTAAATTTGCAACATCATTTCCTGCTCCACAGCCCTCCGGAAATATTTATTGTGCTAATATTGTGAATATCACAATATTCACATATTGTCATGATATGTGAAACATCTAAAGTCTTTAATTATCTTGCTGTTTCTGTTTTACCTGGATAAACAGGAGATGCCCAAAAGAGTATCATTCCATCATTCAGTGGAACAGTAATATGGAACAGTACATTGCTGTTCCATATTATATGCATGTGGATCATTTGGATTAGCTTTGCTGTAGCTGTTGAGTGAAGAGTAATGTCTGCAATTTAAAGGCTTTTGCAGCTCTAATCAAAATTACTGGGGAATCAGATTTTTCTATATAGTTACAGACAGCCTCAGCTTGCGAGTAAATGTGTTGCAGCAATAAGCATGAAATGTGATGATGTCTGCCAGTACCCCAGATGGCATTTGCAATCCCTTCCTCTAGAGCACTCAATTGTCTATGGGATGTAAGCTCTGTTGCACTGCAGGATTAGATGGGGAGGCTCCCTGAAAAGCTTGACCTTCTGTTTTTTCAAGCTGGATAGTGCTGCCAGAAGCAGTTTTAGTGGAAAGTGTCACTGCAAGGGGTGGGTACAACTTGTGCCGTAGCACTACTGCAGCAATACTGTGCTCATGCTCTCACTTGGGCAGCTGTCCGTGGAAACAGAACAGTGCTGATCCTCACTTGGTCATGCTGTTGGGGCTGGTGTTGTGTATCGAGCCTTCAGAGGCTGCAACGTATTTTGTATATAGTGGACAATGTCCAGCAGAAGGCAAAGACTGCCTTGATGGCTTTACATGAGCTTGTCAGGAGGGGCACTGTGAGCTGTCACCTGTTCTGTGCAATGTCTGAGTTTGAGAGAAGGGCAAGAAGAGTAACACAGGAGGATCACCAACTGAGACAAAACTTCAGGAGGAAGATGGTGGTGGAGGTGAAGGTCTGCATAGAACCTCTTACATGATGTCGCAGACAAACCTTGAGATTCTTGTTGAGCAGCAGAAAGGGAGCTGCACAGGTTCCTCAGAAGCTGGTGGCCATCAGCTTATTCCTGTTAGTCAGTTTAGGGTTGAGATGACAAGAGCCAGATGTGTAGCATAAGAAACTGCACAGCATACCAAAAGTTCTTGGTCTTAGGTGTCTCTCGATGGTGTGTATGTGGTGAATAATGGCAGGTTTCTTAGGCATGGGATTCCCCAATGTCACTGGAGAGGCCTGCACTGCCTCTGACCAAGCACAGTCCGCTGGTGGTAGAAGGGGATTTTGTTTTGCCTGCAGCAGGCTGGGGACCTGCTGTGGATGCTTTATTGTCATCAGTGCTGCAGATATGGCATGTATTTTATGCAGTGATGGCCTGGTTAATGTCTTACAGGAGCCAAGCAAAAAGAGCAGGTCAGCAGCTGTATTAAGATCATCAAACCAGTGCTTGGCACAAACTGACCTAGCTGAGCAGCCTCAGACAGACACGTCTTGTGAAGACAGGCAGCTTCACTTGGCAAGAGCTGTGCTGTTATTGCCCTGGCAGTTGCTGCCTCTTGTTGGCTACAGATTTTATGTGTAGCGGCCAGAGAGGAGCCCCCAAGGTTGGACTGCAATCTAATGCAAAGCCTCTTTCCTGAATTCTGCTGGTGTTTTGTTCATGCAATCAGAGAATTGCAGTGGTGGAAAAGGGCCTCTGGAAGTCCTGCTCAAAGTAGATCCAGTGGGAGCAGATTCTTCAGGCCTCTGAGCCAGCTGACTTCTGAGTATCTCCACAGTGGAAATCACACATGCATTCTGATCCCTGCCCCAGGGTTTGATGACCTTCATGGTATTTTTTTTTTTTTATCCTCTTACCTAGTTGTGAATTTCCCTTTTTCCAGCTAGCACCTTTTGCCTTTCACCTCTGAGTAGAGCAAAGCGCCCTTTTCCTCCATACACGTTAGATTGTTGTAGACAGCAATAAGGACTCTTGGCCTTCTCTTCTTGAGGCTGAACAGACCAGTTCTCTCAGCTGCTGTTCAGCTCAGCAAGTGCTCCAGCCCAGTATGTCTGTCTTAATGGGGAGGTCTGAAAGTAGACATGGCATTCCAGATGTGATCTCACAAGTGTCAAATATGGGTAGTCACTCTCCTTGAGCTGCTGGCTACAGCCTGGCTAGAGCAGCCCAATATGTGGTAGCCCTTGCCTCAATGACCTTTTCAAGTAGGTGCTGTGATTGCATGAGCAGGTTTTCAGCAACACCTGTGCCATTGTCAGCATCTGCTAGAATTCTTTCACCTGCACATGGATCTAGGTGCAAAGTGGCAGCTTTGTGGAAAGCCCTTTGTTTGCTGGAAATGAGGGTGAAAGTAAATATTAAGATGTTCTTTTTCCATTTAGCGTGCAAAAGGACAAATATAGTTCTAGTATGTGCTGTGTTTGAAATGGTTTGTTTCTCTGCCCTAAAGGGTAAAGTTCAAGTTCTAGTGTTTTATTTTGAATGAATGTGTAATAATCTATTAACAGATATGCAGAACACTATGTGAAATTCATGTGGTAGAGCCTATCATAGGCCAGCTGCTAACATTAAGGCAGTGCACTATACCCTACCTGCATGTTGCCAATGAGCCTGCAGTGCCACTGGTGTCTCTGGCAGCTCTAGAGCACAAGGCAAAAGCTCTAATGGGGAAGATGTGGAACAAGGGACAGAGAATGGAGGAGAAGAACAGCATGGGGCACACTGAAGGGGCAGCAAATGCTCCTGAGATGTTGTAATACACACTTTGCTTCTCTTGTCGTTGCTACTATCTTTTCGCCTTCATCCTACTCCATGCCTACATTTCTGTGAGGTGGATGACAGGGAATATGCTTGCTGCCTGGCTGTAATCCATGGTAGTGACAAATCAGTCCACCTACTTCAGAACTGTGTGTGCTTGCTTCTACTGGTGTCTCTATTGTCACAACAGTCTTTTCCCTGCCAGCACTCTTCTACGACCCTCATCTGACACAGGTATCTCGCTCTGTGCTTTTGTTTATTCCGTACTTGGACACATAAGCATCCTTTTCTCTGAACTCTTGAAGGATTATCCTCATCAATTATCCTCATCAATAAAAATCCTTTTTTTTTTTTTTAACTTGGTCCTCATGGTGACTGAAAGTTGGTTTTGCCCAAGAGAAAGAGCTCATGAAGAACTACTGCTGCTTTGAAGTAGCATGCTTGCTCCTGGCAATCCCAGACCCAAGCAGCCCTGTGGAGGAGTAAGAGGATAAATATCCCCAAACCCTCTGCCTATAGAAAGGGAAAGACAGTGCCTTTGCCTGCCTGTGGGTTGTTGGTGTCATGGTACTGATGTATGTGCCATGACTGGAGAGTATCTTTTCACAGGACAAGTGGAACTAGTACGCTGCAGCCTATCACTGCTAGCACACCAGGTATCTTGGAAGAAGCCGGACACCAACAGAAGAGTGGCCTCTTCAAGCTTCAGCAGAGAGGCCAAGACTTTAGCTTATGATAGTTAGAGTTTAGAGCAGTAACAGCTGGTGATCCTTTGGTGATCTTGAGATCCTACCATGAACACAGAGTTTTAGGTTTCCCACTTCTAGGGAACTAGCAATGCATTTCAGAAGACACAATGGTGTCAGCTTAGTGGTGCCTGAAGCAAGTCTTTGCTGCTGTGTTCTACAAAACACACAATTTGTATAAATTTCAACCCTGCACTCCTCCCTGCCTGACTGCACTTAAACTGGTAATTCTAAAGGGCAGGGGAGGGAAGGAAAAGGAGGCAATCATGGCATAGATTAGAGAGACTTTGACCACAGATCATATGTTTGAGTCAGATTTCTCTTCACTGGCTGAAAATACTCTCTGCTGGCTAACTGCCTGCCATTATGAAATCTGTGTAGAATTCAACTCTTCTGTTCCTGACTGAAGGTGCTAATCTGAGGAAAAGTGTTTTTTTCTTGTTCTGTAGATAAAAGCCTAAGACAGATAAGCACTGGCAGGACAGGATGGCATTGCCACCTCTGCATACAGGAGGAAAAAAATATAGCCCTAGTGTGGACCAGGTAGTTAATTTGAAAGCAAGACATTCTGTTCCTTTAGAAGAAGCTGTGGGATGAAATCTTCGGCGTTATTGTCATGGTGAAGTAATAAGCATAGTTCTTATGTGATTGACAGACTGTAGGCTGAAATCTGGAAAATATGTTGCTAATAACTCTTCTTTTCTCTGCATACAGGGAAACAGCTGGATGGCATATGGTAAGTGACTAGATTTAAATCGCATAATGTGTGTTGAACACTATGTCGTATAGGAAATATTTTCAGTATGAGATTGTGCGCTTCAGATCTTAAGAACACTTTGGTGCTGAAGAGAGACCAAGGCACTTTTGCTTCCTGAATACAGATTGACAGTAAGATGACGTACAGTCAGGTGCTGGTTGAACTTCTCCATCCAAAGCTCAGTGGACCCCATGAAAAAAATTGTTGGTAGTAGCTGTTGCATTTTAATGCACTTGTACACTCTTTCAAGGGTAGGATATTGTCTTTGGCCCAAGCACTTTTAGGTGGGAAGAAGGCATTACAAAATAAGGCATTCTGGCACATAAAAGCAGTAACTACATTTTGTTACAAAAGACATCCCAATTTGCTGCCATTCATATCGAGAGAGTGGTTGCTGGTTGGTTTGGGGTTTTTGTTTTTTTTTGTTTGAGGTGTTTTTTTTTCCTTAAAGGCAAACACATGTTCCCAAAGCTCCTGTTTTCCTCTCTATTGATCCGTCTGCAGTGACTGTCTGTCCTTCTCAGTCAGTGTCTGTCAGACCCACACTTCTGTCAGTGCGGTAGCAGAGCTAGCTCCGTCTCTCCATCTCTGTGAATTTACCCTCAGCCCTTTAGTGGAAAGAGGCTGCTGGAGATCTCATGCTGGTGGGGAAGTTTCCTTCTTCCTATGCTCCTTCATGCTTGAGCACATCTATGCCTGTTCTTTCCCAGCCACTTAGAGTATTACAATAGTCTTGCTAATCACTGCTTCTCTATCCAGTCATGTCCCAGCAGATCACAACACATTGACCTTTTTTTTTTTCAGTTGTTCACTTCATATTGTTTTTGAGCACACAAATTTGCCAGTGATTTATATGCTAGGTTAACTATTTCCTTTGTTTCACCTGTGGTTTCTTACTCTGTGGCAGGCACACCTCCATAATAGTCCATAAGGATGAGTTCTTCTACGGCAGTGGAGGAATCTCCAGCTGTGCACCTGTAAGTTAAACTTCTGTTTGTGATAATTCTGTGATAGGGTTACCTGATCAAAATTGCTTGTGACACTGTCTTCTAAGAAAGCAGCAAGAGGCTTCTGAATGCAGCCACATACTGCTGCTTGCCATGGATTCCCAGGGCTTCTGAAGAAAAGGGAGCATGGGCAGCAAGTTTAAGCCTAACTAAATACAGGTTGGGAGTTGCTTCTGCTGAGAGAATCTGCCTATCCACAACACCTTCTGCAGCTGCATTGGCAGAGTGATGCCTTGTCAAATTCTGAATCAGGGGCGTTTATGTGCTGACATGGCAACTTGAGATCCTTTTAAAATCTTAAATAATAAAATCGTGATGCTTTGACAGGCTTTTCTCTTGGAGAGGCAAAACTGGTGGACCATTCTTCTAAAGCAGAATTTTGCCATAGTCTATAGCTTTCAGCATCAAGAGCCAAGTATACAAGCTGAAATGTAAGTTGCATTCTGCATACTTCTCAGAGAATTAGAAGTAACATGCAACTTACATGCTCCTAAACATGAAGTAACATGCTCCCAGAACAGGGGAGGCCAGCAGGGCTTTTTGCTTCACAAATATACCTAAAGTACTTTATTTTGTGCCTGGACAAGCCACAACAGCTCTAGTCAGTAGAGTCCTTCCAAATAATTCACTGTCCATTTAACATTGTCTTCTGGCTGTTAATTTTTACAGGGAGGGACACTTCTTGGACCTCCAGACACAGTTGTTGACCTGGGGAACACTGAAGTCACAGAAGAAATTTTTCTGGAGTATCTTTCCTCACTGGGGGAATCTATGTTCCGGTAAGTAGCAGCTTGTGCTGTAAAATCAACAAAAAAGGCCTTTAGGGGAAGAGATGCAGAGTGGAGGAAGATACTGTGAAACCGATCCTGGTTACAAAGCTCTGTCTGCTAAGTGCATTATTTTGTACTTTCCGACTATGAGACTGGATCTGATGCACTGATACACGAGGAGCTACCGGCTAGGCAACTCTCTAGTGTGCCAGCCTTGAGCTAGGCTGAGAAAGTGTTGTTGCCAGCAAGTCTTTCATGCTGCTTTTTTGTCAAATGGAACAATGCCTGCAATGCCTTTGAAAGAATCACCAGGGAAAATGAAGGCACTGTATGAAATATTTCAGTAAATAGTTCTTTGCCCCATGAGTCATAGGTAAAGTGTTGTATTAAAGCTGCCAACTTTTCATATGAGTAAAATCAAGGCCTTGACTGTTAAAGAGTCTAGTCTACTCACAAGAATGGGAAAGTAGCGTTTAGTGTTCTGGCTATATTTCAATGTCAGTAATTCCTGTGATTTCTCATTATTCCTTCTGTGGATTTAATTGAAGAACGCTGACCTCACTTACCCTCCAAAAAACATTGTACGAAGTCAGTGATGCAGAGATGCCATTTTCCTCCCAGATTCAATTGAATTTGAAGGTGAATTGATGTCTCTATTTGCCTTAGAATTCTCTGTGGGGGAAAAGTGCTAATATAAGATGATGTTCCTCATTAGGGGACGAAGTTTTCCTGCTTGTTAGATTTATTGCTGACTCTCTATTTTTATGTTTCAATTCCTTTCCTGTGGCACAGAGGAGAATCTTACAACCTCTTTGAACATAACTGCAACACCTTCAGTAATGAAGTGGCACAGTTCCTGACAGGAAAAAAAATCCCTTCCTACATCACTGACCTTCCAGCTGAAGTTCTTGCCACGTGAGTATGCATGCTGCTCCTCTCCATGGTGTATTGTTTCATGCCAGTGCTTACAAATTTGACAGACAATCAGCATAAGATTAAGGAGAGGATGCTATTTGCTTTACTTGAACACTTACAACACTGTACAACAGGTGCTGACTGGTACTGATGTTGCTGAAAAGACATGATAAGGTTGATCTTCTACTTTTAACTTATGCTAGTTATTTTGCAATGGTCTCATAAATGTCACCAGGCAGGGAAAAAGTAATTTTAAAATTAACATTGCAGTTTTAAAACTAGGACTGGATGGAAGAAAAAAGGAAATGAAGAATTCCTGCCTCATAGTCCAGCTCAGCTTCTTTTTCCTCTTAATTCTCAGATAGTGAGGATCCCAGTGGGCTGGTTTGAGCTCCATCATATAGGTCTTATTTCTCATAACAGTGGTATACCACATTTTTGGGGAGACACACATCTTCTATCTGGGGCTCTTATTGCTTCATATGTTTCAAAATCGAAGTCTGTAACAGAGTGAGTCATATTGAAAGATAAACCAGGTTTATTTTTCAGTGTTGCAGTGCTACAGATTGCAACAGCAATTGTTGTATGAGTGTTGAACCATTGTCTTATGAGGGAGCTAGAGGGTATTCTAGCAGTCTTTAACATTGATGTGGTACGTAACAGAGCACAGCAGTTGCATAACAGGGCTTTCATTCACACACTTAAGTAGAATGAATTACTAAAAGCCAGTTTCAGACACAGTATTACCACATTAGCAGTCTGGGCATGTTAGGACTCAGAACTAGCTTGTATAAAATCATGTTTGAAATTCTGAGTTATTGAACAGTGAACTCTAATTGGTTAAATTTACTTCAGTTTGCAATGGAAGTCTGTTCTTCAGATTTGCTTAGAAGCAGTGTTAGTTTGATTGCGCTCTAGGAAGTGAGTGCACTTCAGTAGTATATGGGAAAAGTTTTCCATCAAGAGATGATTTATTGAGATGTTTATTTCTTTACCTTCTCAGACCTTTTGGACAAGCTTTAAGGCCCCTCCTGGACTCCATCCAGATCCAGCCACCTGGAGGAAATACCTTCAGCAGACATAATGGACAGAGCTAACAGGAGTGACCCAGTGTGCCCAGCCTCACCAGGCCTCTTCCTTTTTAAACATCAATATATGAGATTTCTATTTTATAATTTCTCATCTGAATTAACTCTACCGAAGCTACAAGACAAGTTTTAAAATTTCCTAGGGAGAGGATTTATCAGGGTGCATGTAAGCCAATGCTACCAAAAAGATTGCCATAATTTCTAATAATATTATACTAATTTATAAAGGCTGTCTTGTCCAAGTAGGATGACACTTTCCAAGTAACTCCTGTGATGGTAAGTGGGAATTCATTCCATGAGCATTCAAGAGCCCATTACACAATTTGAAGTAAATAAGGGATGTCGTGGCTGTCCCTTGCAGGCTTGCATCTTTCTCCTGTCATTGCCTATGTTATGGGGGTATTTGCTGAAGTCTTTAGCAAAAAGGCAAAGGAACTATTGGTAGCCTAGGAAGTAAAGGTATCCCAGGATTAGTCTTCTGCATGTTTCATTGATATTATGTTGTTTGCTCAAGGGAAAAGCTGAACTCATCTGATTTGAATGTTTGCAGTGGCAAAGCTGTGCGGGAAAGGTGATCAAGCTGAACTGTTGTGTCTGTGTCATGCTCAAGTTGAAACCTTCAGTGGGATGAGTTGTGTGAGGAAGGGAGTTACCAAGAGCCTTGTAACGCTAGATCCAAGAGTTGTGGGGTGGAACCAGTTGACAGAACAGAATATCATTATTTCAGGTGAAAGTAAAATGAAGTGAAAGGTTTACTTTTCTGGTATTTAGGATTACTGGCAGATAGTTAACCGTTACGTTTGCATAAGAGCTGTTCTGTTTGGCTTTGAGGTTTTTTTTTCTTACCAAGCCAGAGTTACAGTACAGCAAGGCAGGAACAGCATGACAACTGCATGATAATATAAGGTGGACCAATTCTGCCTTCAATATCTGGTTGCAGACACAATAGGAATTCAGTTTTCCTTGATATTGCTGTCCTTTCCGAAGCAAACACATAACTGAGAGGACTCTGCTTGAGTGTAAGAGGAATTAGGTGGTAGGTCTCCCCTGATGTAAAGAAAATGAGGAAGAGTAAAATCAAGCTCTTCTATGAAACAATTGAGTTCATTGGGATACATGCAGAAGCAGTCCTGTCCTTAGATTGGCATTAGATTGTATCAATACTGCTTCTTCTAGTTTAAGATTCTTACAGCTTTGCAGCTATTTGCAGTGGAAAACGATTGGGGGAATGAAAAATAGGCACACTGATTTCTTTTCATGCATTGTGTATACACTACTTTCATGAGCAGTTTTATAGCAGTTGCATTTAGGAAGGAACAGAAGAAAGACATGAGAGAAACCCCAAAACATTGCTGATGCTCCAGAAATGGAGATTGCACGTCCCAGATGCCACTGAAAAAGCATCTATGCAAATGTATAGCTCTTTGTCCACTGCTTTGTTGTGAGAAGTATCGCTGCAAGTTCAGTCCTGGATCTCAGATTTGCTGCACTGGAATCTTCCTGCATACCTGAAGGAGATGTCTTTCCTCTGCTGGGCTCTCTTCTCCCAGAATAATACAGTATAAGTTTCTCACACTGTTACTCAGTGTGGACTATAATGGTTCATATTTTTGAGGGGATGGAATGGAGGAAAACTGCAGTTTTAGTCACTCTGTCAAATACTTCTTGCCCTGCACCTTGTGCAGTTGCTACACAAGTGGGAGTGGGGTATTGTCAGTCCATTCTGCAGTTTTGTGTGTACCTGCTCTCAGTGCACCACAGTGGCCCCTGCAGCCACAGTGCTATAGCTCGTTAAAGGTCTTGGAGCTTCCTCAGTTGAACAGGTACACTCCACCTGATATGGTCCAGCCCAACATCTAAGTATGTAGTGTGGTACCTGCAAGCAACATAGCTGTTGTTGCTTGTCTTTCAGCAAACTATTGCTTCAGGTGCAGCTGCCTTCAGTGGAAGCACTGGTGCCACAGTTTCTGCTCCACACTCTTTACACAGTGAGGATATCCCCTGTATGCTCACCACTGAAGAGGTCCTGAGCTTGGTTTCTGCTTTGGCTGCCTACTTGAGGACTTTTTACATCCCTTTGGAAGGCAGGAAAGAACAGTTCACCCCATGCATTTTGCCATCTGCCTTTTCCCCTCCTGAGCAGCCCCTTTGCAGAAGAGATGTTGCTGCTACTTTAAGGTCACTGGGTAAAATTTCCCTTGGCCATACACTGTTTGCAATAGCCAAGGAGCTCCTAGAGGGTCCCCTGGGCTGGGGACCTGCTCCGTGTTTCATGGCAAAAGAACTGTAGGAGGGAATCCTGTTTGCTTGATCTTGCTGGGTGACAAGACCCTTGTACCTGGTAGGCCTCTTTGGAAACCCATTTTCCTCAAAGATGGTTATGTGCAAATTGCAGGACTGTGGCCCCACCATTCCACCCATAGATATACGAACTAGACTGAGAGGCGTATGTAAGTGTATATAGGTGACAAACTTCAGCCAGCTGATTGACAGAGGGTGGGGGAAACTGAGCTCCTGAAAGGGAACAGAGCCTTTTTTTCCCCCACACACACTTACTCTTCTGTCTTGTATTGTTGGGGTTCCCCTGTGCCATTTTGAAAATGTTAATAACGTCTTTAGACAGGAAGTGATGTTTTGGTTTATTTGTGGGTTTTTTCTATTACAATAAAAATAAATACAGCAGGTTTTCCTGTTTGAATATATGCGTCCATGCAGCTGCCCAGCAAATGCAGCAGAAGTCATCATTTTCTTCACTCTAGTCCCAGCTAGGAAGCACAGGATGAGAAACTGCCCAAGCCTTTTGTGCCAAGTACTGCTACTGGATGTGGTTGCTACTGCCCTTGGCTAAAACTGGTTGCAGGGAATATTTTTCCTTCTGTAACCACTGTGGTATCTTATCAAGACCTCACGCCTGAGGCTTGACACAGCTTGGATGAGGTGAATGAAGGCTGGACAGTAGGTGTTCCATCAGTGTAGGTTTTGTGCAGCCTAATATCTGCTGTTGAAGCCCAACAGAGTTTAAATACAGGAAAAGGCTCAAAGCTTTTCCTGATTGTCTTACATTACTACTTTCAAGAAGAAAACAGCTTTAAGTAGTAGACTTGTAAGGATTATGTAGCATTGCACTGTTAAGGAGCAGGGGAAATACCTGGCTCTGGGGAAGAACTTAGTTCTGTTTGATTCAGCCTTCTGAACGCTTATCAGTGGGATCCAAATGATAAACCACATAGTTCACTGTTTGTCTAACATTCTCTAGCAGTGTAGTACAGAAGAGGGCTTGTAGCAGGGGGCTTTAACAAAGATTTACGTCTATGGTTATTTTAGGCTGTGTTATTCGGCTGTGGTGCTGGTTTGCTATCAAGTACCAGTACTAGCCCCACATAAAATACCTGGGAACATGTATGAAGGAAAACCTTTACCTTAGTGGCAGCCCTAGACCGAGTGTAAGCCAGTGCTCATAGCCACCTGCCTTCTAAACTTCCAACACAGTATTTGCCCTTGCTGCTAGTAACAGAGATCTTACTTGTGACAACAGCTGCTGCCTGTCATAGCAGCAAGCAAGGGAATGGCAAGAGTGGGCTAAGTGCAAAGTATTAAATAACCAGAACAGCCACAGCGCCCATGTTCCCAGAGCTAACCCAAACGAAGACACAAGCACAGCTGTATGCAGCTGTGCTCTTCAAAAGGCAGGCTCACACTCTTGGGAAATGGAGGTGGAACAAGTGCTCACTGGCTGATACCAAAAGGAAGTTGGGGTGCTAGGAGAGGTGTTTCAACTTGAATAGGAGTTCTAAAGTGGCGTGACAAATAAGCTGGAGAAAGCACAACAGGTAGTTCACGTTTTGGGAAGCTCTCCTGCAGCATGAACCCATGGCACTGCGGGAATGTGCAAAAATGGGAACGCTGACCCGTGTTTTAGCACACTTCGCAATTCTGAGAAGTACCTCGAGATGGCACTGCTGCCTTGCGGTGCAGGGATGCACCTGAGCCGGGGAGAGCAGCTCCAGCTTTTGGGATGTCCAAAGTACTAACGCAAAAGGCAAGGAGGAAGGTCTCTCCCAAACAAGAAGGCTGCAGGTAGGAGCAGCCTGGAGACAAGACCATAGGGCAGCTTGGTCTACAACAAGAAATGAGTGCTGCTACATCACCAGGGCTGCCACAGGAGTGAGCTGGCAGGTTTTCCTAACACCACACCTCTTCCACCCAGACATGGGAAGTCTTGTCCTCGTACCATGTCACGGATAAAGGCTGGCATTCCTGAACCCCCAGGAGTTCACTGTGTGCCTGAAACCATGGCTGTCTTTTGAGAGTCCTGGGCATTAGCATGAAGGCATCTCTATGTGCTCTTCAGCATGCCACAGCAGACACACTTTGAAGTATTCACGTTCTGGAGTTAGTGTCCACACATTGACTGATGCGGGATATATGTAATCACACCCAGACAAGCCATGAGCATAAAATGAGCATAACCCCAAGGTGAACTAAAAATTCAGCACCCAACTGAACACTAACAGCTGGGTGCTGAGAAAACACTGGGGGAGAAGAGTCCAGCTTTCCAGAGGGGGGAGCTTATAACCAGGGTCTGATCCAGAAGGCAACAGGCCTGTGATTTTGGAGGAACGCCAATGCCAGGGCAAATAATAACCATGCAAGACTGCCTGGCAACTCACTTGAGCAGTGTGGAAATACACGAACACAGTCCATGCCTCCTTCAGCAAGCAGTTGAGGATGTGGAGGTAAACTTTGTCCAAGGCAATGGCACAGAGGTAAATTATTAACACTCTTTCTGTAGATCCCCCTTCCATGGAGTGGGGGAAGGAAAATCAAACCCATGAGTGAAAACCAGAACCTGTGAAGCCACCTGAATGCTTCGTTTTGAGAGGAATCTGGTGAAGAGCTGGGAAAAGGGGCTGCACCATGTCCTGGAACCAAGTAATACTGAGGGAAAGAAAACCAATCAGACCATAATAAAGTCTCCTCCCAGTTCCAGTGTAGCTCAGCACCATGAGCACCATGTGGGGACCGAAGGCAAAGCTAACTGCTGAGCAAAGCACACTGGATGTTCCATGTGGGTTGTTTCTGATGTTGGACTATAACTCAGGAGTTATTGCAGGAGACAGCAGCCAGGCAGGCTGTTCACCATGGCGTGTCAGGCCAGCGTAACACGGATCTCTGTGAATATGGCCTGGCCAGATGGTCTGATTAATCCTAAATGACTCGTGGGGTAATTGCTTAAGCAAGTCAAAGCAAAAAGTTACGGCTTTGTGCAGAGGCGTGGAGGCTGAAAACTGCACTTCCCCAGTGAACATACAAGCTACTGACAGCATCCTATATGAAACACAGGGTGAGGCGTGGGCACTGACAGGGTGAATGCACACTGCTCCCATCCCCTTCCTCAGGACATAGAAACCCCCGCGGGAGCCGAGCTTGCCAGGCAGCTCAACCCCGACCCCAGCCCCTAAATACAGGGGCACTGCAGCAACAACAAATGTAAAGACACATTCCTACCCCCGCCGAACCGCCAGGCCCTTCGTTAGGGTTCTGAAGCAGAAAGAGCTGAAGAAGGGAAGCCATTCAAGACCCACACGTTAAGGCAACACGGAGGGGCCCTTCGACCACAGTGGGTACGGACGATGGTCGGTGGAGGGGTCCTCCGTGGCCGCGCATTGACGCGGGGCTGCCCGGGCGGGCGGTGCGGCCGCCATCGCCGCCTCAGCGCGGTCCCGCCTCCAGCTGCCGGAGGCCGGGTGGGCGGCGGGATGGCGGCGGCGGCGCGGGGCCGGGTGCTGTGCCTCTTCGACGTGGATGGGACCCTGACACCGGCTCGGCAGGTAGCGGGGCACGGGGCTGGGCGGAAAGCGGGCTCCGAGGGCAGCGCGGCATGGCGAGGGGCCTCACCCCCTGCTTCCCCGCCAGAAAATCGACCCGGAGGTGGACGCGTTCCTGCGGGAGCTGCGGCAGAGGGTGCACATCGGCGTGGTGGGGGGCTCCGACTACGCCAAGATAGCCGAGCAGCTGGGGGACGGCGATGAAGGTGAGGCGCGCACCGTGGGCTCCCCCGTGTCCCCAGCCTGACCCAAGCCTGCCCTTGGGGCTGGGTGGCCATCCTAATCCTTCTCCCGCTGCGGAGAGCAGGCAGGAATGGGTGCTGGGTTTGTACAGCCGTCATCTGGGCTCTGACGGCTCCCCTCACCGCGGGCAGGAGACCCTTGCTACCTGCTGCGCCGTGGTGGGGTGGCCGGGGGTTCCTCATCGTGTTCAATGGGGACATGGGGTAAAGGAGGGAGCGGGAGGGCGAGGGGCAGCCGCTGCTCCCTCCGCAGTGATTTCCTCCTCTGGCACGGATGCCGGGCGCGGGTGGGCTCCGAGCTCTTCCCTGATAGCGGGGGAAGGCTGAGAAATTCCCTGCTGAGGCTGGCTGCTGAGTCGGCAGCGCTGCGCGGCCTGGGGCTGGAGTTAGATAACCGGTAACGGCATGGCCTGGCCCCGGCACGCCGGCAGCGGGGAGGGGAGGACAGGCAGCAGAACGACACACGCGTAGTTGAAACAAGGCCGGTATTTTGGAGCCCTTATCTTCATCCTGCCATTGATTCACCCCGTGACCTCGGTCAGGTCGTTTCCCCCCTGCATGCGTCAGCTCCCCACATGCGAGCAGAAGATAATCTCCATGCTTGCCTTGCGGCGAGCAGAGAGGGCTGGTGGCCCTTTGCCGAGCATGGGAGATGCGGGCAGTGTGGCACCCAGGCAGCAGGAGGATGGCGGGCTCAGTCCTCAGCCCAGTCCTTTTGACCCCTTTTCCCAGGCAGTGCCCATGTTTCATGGTTTTGTTTCCTTCCCCCACAGTCATTGATAAGTTTGACTACGTCTTTGCAGAGAATGGTACCGTGCAATACAAGAATGGGCAGCTGGTCTCCAAGCAGGTAGGTGCAGCCCCCTTGCAGCCACGCCGCTCCTTCCCCATGCCCTGCGTGCCATGGGGAGCATGCTTGGCCCCTCTTTTCTCCCCCCCTAAATGCCAGACCTGAAAGTCTCACACCTCCAGTTCATGTTCTTGGGTAGGCTTCTTGGGAGGTCAAGCATCTTCCTCACTCCTTCTCCTCTGTCAGGCCATCCAGGACCACTTGGGAGAAGAGCTGTTGCAGGATCTGATCAACTTCTGTCTCAACTACATGGCGCTGCTGAAGCTGCCCAAGAAACGGTAATGGCCCCAACCCATGCAAATGGCAGTTGTGTCACTGATTGCTCTGGAGCTCTGAGTTCTAGAGCTGGCCTGAGAACAGCTGAGCTACTGAGTTCGCTTGCTCCAGGCTTTATCTTATCATCTAGAGGTCCCATGTAGGATCTCTGACCCACCAAGCTGGGCACTGTGGGCAAATAATGGAGGAGGGTCTTTTTCTTCTGAAGAGTCTTCACTATTTTTTAGCATAATGCCTGCTTTTCTGTTTGGATTTTCTTCCCTGGGAAGCGGGGTACAGCCACTGCATCCATCAGGTTACAGCCACTGCATCTATATGGGTACAGCCACTACATCCATCAGGGTACAGCCACTGTGTGCATCTCATTTAGGACAATGGTACCAGGTCGTTACCAGTCAGTGCATCAGGCATCATTGGTCCTATGATTTTCAAGCAGATGAACAATAGCTCTTTAGATGGGAGGCCCAGCGCCTGAGCACACAGCTTCACACTGGTTCTAACCCAGTGTTTCTGTCTGCTTCCCCCGTGGAATCCAGCAGCCACAGGGTGCATTGGACTGGTACACCTCATCTGAAGGAAGACTAGTCCACTGCCAGGAAAGAAAAGGGTAGTTTTCCATTGGATCAGCTCATCCTGTTATCACAGAAAGGAAAGGGAGAAGGAAGAGATGGCATGAAGGTAGAAGGGAGAGGAGGAGCCCCTCTTTCAGAGGCAGCCTATTGTTAAACCAGCCTGGGTGCAGTGTCAAACTACCCCTCAGACCATGGTTTCACAAACCATGAGCCATTAGGGCTGTTGCAAGCAGCAGCTCTGCCCTCCTCTCGCTCTGGCTGGTTTGTTCTTACTCTCCGTTTGTGTTTGTAAGCTGGTAAAAGTTGCTAAACTGTGAACCAGATCAGCTGCCTGATGTGAGTCACCATGTGGCAATACAGTGACCGGTGAGGGGGGCCGGAGTGGTTCTTTACAACAGGACTGACAGCAAAACATGCCCCAGAAGTGTGGGCTGGAACCCTCAAGGCTGTTTGGTTCCCTCCCTGCTGTCTGGTTGCCCAACAGCCTGGCGGAGTTTCAGCTCTCAGGTGCCTCTGTGGATTTAGGCTTATGGGATTTCTAGCAGAGCATGGACTTTAAACCACATCTCCCAAGTCCTGGCTTAGAGCATGAGCCGCTGAACCCTTGGTGCTGCGGAGATGCTGCTCCCAGGCTGCAGGCATGGCTGCCCATGTGTCCATTCCCCATGTCCATTCTCCATGCCCATGTGTCCATTCCTTCACTGACTTACAAGACAGGAGGCTGAGAGTTTTTCCCCCAGCCTCAGAGTGGTAGCACTTTACCACAGAGAAACAGTGCATGGGGTTGGGAGGGACATCAGGGGGGTAATGAGCTCCTCTGCTGGACAGGGAAGGAGATCTCCCTGCTCCAGCTAGGTTTCCACAAGAGTTTCAGTCTCTTTTCCAATTGGCAGTGCTGCCATCCGTCCCCTGTTTTTGCTGCCCTACCAGCTTTGGTACCTGTCTGAACCCTCAGTGAGTTATTCCAAGGTGATAAGTGGAGAGAAACGGGGGTTTATAACAAAGTAAAAAGAAGGGAGCAGTTTTCTGCCAGCCTAGTGCTTTGAACCAGCACACCGAGTAGGTGGAAGAGTAGTAGTCCCAGTGCAAGGTGAGAATGGCAAGCAGGAACTGGGTCCTGTCTGTGCAAACTTAGGTAAGAGTTGCAGTCAAAGGTGCAGGGGGACAAACTGAGATACAAAGGCCCTGGTGGGTCCTACCTGATTTGTGTCCCACAGAGAAGTTGTGATTGCTCATCAGCCTGCTGCCAGACATCAGGAGCCAGTTACACCAACCTGTTCCATCTCACTGCCCCAAGGCACTGGCAGCTTCACCCAACACACCCAGCACTACTTAAAAGCCCCCAGGGGTGGAGATGCTGCAGTCCCTTCAGGCGGTTGGTGCAGTCCAGGCAATAGAATCAGAACGGTTTGGGTTGGAAGGGACCTTAAATCTCATCCAGTTCCAAGCCCCTGCCATGGGCAGGGACAGCTTCCACTAGACCAGGTTGCTCCAAGCCCCGTCCAGCTTGGCCTTGAACACTGCCAGGGATGGGGCAGCCACAGCTTCTGTGCACAACCTGTGCAAGGGCATCACCACCCTCACAGTAACTAATTCCTTATCTCTAACCTAAATCTCCCTTCTGTCAGGTTAAAGCCATTCCCCCTTGTCCTGTCACTACAGGCCCCTGGAAAAAGTCCCTCTCCAGATTTCTTGGAGGATCCCTTCAGGCTCTGGAAGCTGCTCTAAGGTCTCCCCAGAGCTTTCTCTTCTCCAGGCTGAACAAGCCCAGCTCTCAGCCTGCCTCCAGAGCAGAGCTGCTCCAACCCTTGCCGCATCTTCGTGGCCTCCTCTGTCCTTGCAGTTATTCATAACATTAGAAAATGTTTCCTATCATCTCCCCTATGCTCGTTGCTTCCAGCATCCCCAGGGCACACAGGAACTGTTTACTCCTCTTCTCTTACAGTCTCCTTTACAAAACTATGAGCCCCTTGGCGACACTAATCAGGAGTGCTGATGCCTGGTCTTTACCTGGCATGAAGTACCTGTGAGTGGGCATGGCTCCTCTCCTATTGTCTGTCCCTGCAGGGACTGCATGTCTCACGGAGCAGCCATTCGCCTGGGAAGGTGTGTTTTAGTCTCCCTGTATAGTAACCCTGTGCCCTTGTCCACCCACAGAGGAACCTTTATTGAGTTTCGCAATGGGATGCTGAACATCTCCCCCATCGGACGCAGCTGCACCCCAGAGGAGCGAATCGAGTTCTCCGAGCTGGACAAGGTACACAGGCTCACCCTTTGCTGGTGTTGCACCACCACAGATCTCAGGTCTTACCTGCTTCCTGCCCTTCCCAAGGAGAAAGGAGCCCAGATCCAAACTGTGCACCAGGCCAGCACATGCAGCAAGGTGAAAACAGCACTGGGGAGGGTCAGAAAACCTGAGGAAAGACACAGATGGATGGAAGAATTTGACTTCATTGGGCACCACCAATGCAGTGGGGTGGCCAGCAGGATTCCTCGTGCTGTGGGAGAGCCCCAGGGAATAAGGCACTTATTTAATAGGGTGTTTCCTCATTTACAGTAACCAAAGGCTGCCCAGCATCTGCCTTCTGTCCCTCACTCTCCCAGCCCCAACAGAGCTGGAACTAATGGGCTTTCCAGACCGGGAGGTGCACGGCAGATCTGCTGGGCAGGTCTCTGGAGCACTTGGCCCCTGTTTACAGCAGTGTCTGCCTGGGGGAGCTTCCTTGGGGTTGAGGGATCGGTTGGACTTGGCAAGACTTCTGCAGCAAAGCTGGAGACTGGGTTGGGAACTTGGCTTTGTGGTAACTGCAGCGAGGAAGGGCTGGGACCTGCTCTTCTTGGGAGCTGCTGGAGCTGCCGAGCTGGTGGCCTCTACATGACACGGGTCAGGGCTGGTGAAAGCTGGCTAAATGTGCTTGTACTGGGGCTCAGGGAAGGCAGGAAGGGAGAAGAGCAAGGGGCCATAGCTGCGCAGCAGACAGCTTACGGTGGGTTCTGATTGACTGTCAGTATCCAATTATTCCACCTGCTTTCCTCCCTTTTCCTCCTTGCTCCACAGAAAGAGCGGATTCGGGAGAAGTTTGTAGCAGCCTTGCAGAGGGAGTTTGCTGGCAAAGGTCTGCGTTTCTCTCGAGGTGAGTGGAGGGAGTTTCCCTGGCTTTGCCTGGCCTCTTCATTGTGCTTCCCCTGAAATGCTGGGAAGGGAAGCAGGAATCCTGGCTGTTCCCTCTGGGTGCCTGGAGACCCAGGGAAGACACAGAGAGCTCATAGTCCTGGAGAGCTGCTGCAGGGACACCTCATTCACATCCAAAGCAGGGCGACAGCAGAGAATAAATTGTGCTGCAGATTCGCCTCCCCTGCAGTCAGGCAGATGGGAGGGATTTTGTCCTGCCACATTATCCCTGCCTTAATTCCAGTTAGTTCTGTGGAGCTTCCCCTCCCCAGAAGGTCTGTTCTGGCTCCAGCAGCAGCAGCGTGGCCAGCAGAGCTCCAGGCACATGTGCTTCTCTCTAGGAATGAGACAGGAGCCTCATGAGTGTCTCAGCTCTGGGGTTTACTTGGCTACAAAGAAAACTTCTTTCTTCTTGGAGGAAGAGCTGTGAGGGGTGAGGAGCCTGCAGCTCCGTGCCGTGGGCCACTTCTTGGGGTAGCTTTTGCAAGTGAGAGCCACCCTTAGTGAAGATGAGGAACCAAAGGAGGGGCTTGAGTAATCCTGGGCGTCTGGCCAGCCTGGAGAGCAAAATGAGGGTGTGTAAGCGATGGGGCTGGTGGTGGACAAGACCCTCCACAGGGCACATGGGTATGTGTGAGATAAGAAGGTGCCATGTGGTAGCCTGAGCTAAAGGGAAAGGGGGTGACAAGGCTGAGAGCCAGGAGGTGACACCCCACTCTTGACCCAGGGTGGATGAGTACTGCGGGTCTGGCCCCCTTATAGCCTCCGCTTAAAGCCCCTTCAGCATCCTTTCAGCAGCATCCTCTGTTGCCCACAGCACTGACACACCGTTTGTCACAGCAGAGAAAGACAAGGTCCCCGCAGGCACGGGGGACGAGAGCAGAACAATGGGCCTCTCTCCTCTGACTTTGGGAAACCACCATGAAGAGCCTGGGCCTGTTGTGTAGAAGCATCGAGACAAGGGGAGCTGCGGGCCCCCTGCTCCTCCACAAAGAAAACGCGGTGTGTCTCAGGTCAGGCATCCAACACCAGGAACACGTGGGAATGGGGCTCTTCTGCCATGCTGGCTCCAAGTGCCTTGTCCCGGACTGTGGAGGACCCAAGCCCCAGAGGTGATGGAGGATCCCCCTGCAGCCCCCCAGACCCATGCTCTGCCTAGGCAAGGGCCAGTGCTGGCTGTCCTCCACACCAGCTCTTCTCCCTTCAAGTTTCCTACCCTCTGCAACTGGCGTCAAGAGCCCCTTCTTGCTGCCCCGTTGTGTTTAAAAGGCCAGGATGCAGCGAAACACAGTGTTTTTCACAGACAAATGGCTTTGGATACTAAACCAGGAAGGATTTTAATGAGGTCAGACAAGTTTGGCTCCCGCTCCCATGCTGACTCCTGCTTCAAGTCTGGGGGCATCCCCATCCCTGAGGTTGTAGGGCACTTGCTCCCATACATATCACAGTGTCCTGCCCAGGTAGTGAAACCTCTGCCCCAAGCTGAACACACAGACTCCATCTCCAGCTCCTCAGGCTCCAAGGAGGGCTCCAACAGGGACACCTCAACCAGCCAGGGAGGAGAGGATCATGGCATCAGGAGCTGAGCGTTTGAATGGTCTGGGGAATCGGTGCCTCTCCTCCAGCAGGGGCCATCCCTGTGGGTACCTGTCTACTTTACTACTAGAAGTACCTGCTTCCTAAGAGAAGTAGGGTTGTGATTTGTGGAGAAGGAGATGTGTGCAACTCCAGGACTGCTGTCAGCCTAGCAGACTGCCTGGAGATGCAGATGGTCCCCGTGGAGCCAAGAGGAGCAGAGACCTGAACTGGCAGGAGGATGCACATCCAAGTTGAAATCCCCGTTCCTCCTGGCTCCAAGCAAGATCCCAACATACGTGTGCCCTAAGGCTTTGTTTTGGGAGGAACTTGTCACCCGTGTTGGTGCTGGGACAAGGTTCTGGCTCTGCAGCCTATGCATGCAGTGTGGTAGCTCACAAGGATGGGGAAGCTGCTGCCTCTGAGAACCCCCAAAAGGCAGCAAAGTGCTGGGGTAAGCCTGGTCTGAGAACAAGGGCTGGAAGTCTGCTAACCCTGGGTGGCTGTGGGTGTCCATGTGCACACACGTGTGTGCGCTCTGGGAAAGCTCCCTCACATCTGCCACATCTGCCTTCATGCCCCTCCAAATGTGAGCAATTCACACTTGACTGTTGTAGCAAGAGGCGACAGGCCAGGGTCGTGCCCCGGTTATGTTGATGGTACCTCCATGGACCACCCTTGATCAGTGTGTACAGCCTGTGTGGGGCCTGCAGCATGGCCAGCTGGGACCCCTGAGTTGTGTGGTGCATGGGGTTTGCTTTGAGTGTGCAGGGTGCTGGGAGGTCCCAGTCCCTGCAGGGTTAAGGAGCGCCAGAGCGCTCTAGGAGGGCCAGTGATGTTCACACAGGAGCCTTGGTTGCCCCCCATTGTGACACAGAACATACTGATGCAAGGTGTGATCCAGCGTCTCCCAGCAGATGCATCTCTTGGGACCTCCCATCCCAGCATCCTCCCTGCAGTGCTGGTTCCTGCTTGCTGCCTGCCTGCAGTCAGGGGAGCTGTGCTGATGGTCACCACAGCCACACTGATGTCACTCCAGCCCGTTGTCATAGGAACAGCTACATGCTGCAGAGGCACACCAAGGCAAAGCTGGTGCCTGGCTGGTGTTTGGGCTGAGGGCTGCACACAGACATCTGGACCTCTCCTATCCCAGCATGGGGGACACCCTGTCAGCTCCCACCAGTGTTGCCCTTCCTTGTGCTGGCAGGTGGCATGATCAGCTTTGACGTCTTCCCAGAGGGCTGGGACAAGCGCTACTGCCTCAACGTGCTCGATGATGAGAGATTTGACACCATCCACTTCTTTGGGAATGAGACAACCCCTGTGAGTATCCCCTGCTCACCCCTCTCGTGGCCGCTTTCTCTCCTGCATGGTGCTGCTCCATCACAGTTCCACAGCCTGGGTTCCACTCGTGGCACCTCGAGTGCTGCCAGGGGAAGAGACATTCTCGTGCCACAGAGGTTTGCAGAAGGCTCATGATGGTGGCAGGGTCACTGTGCTGGGGAGCAGGTCCATCTCAGCATTGCTTTCCTACCCCTGGCACTCTCGGGGGATGCAGCCACTCTTGTGGCCCATAGGACCCAAAATGCACCTAGGAGGGGGCTTTTCAATAGCAGGAACAGCTTCGCCTTCCCTTTAGAGCAGTGAAGGGTGATGCTTCCTTGCTGCTGTAGACCAGCTCTCCCATCCACTCAGCCCTTTCCAGATGTGGGCAACCTCTGCTCCCCAGATGTGCCCACCACATCTTTTGCTAGTTCATCCATAGGCAGTGCAGGGAGCTCCTGGCTGCCTGGAAGAGCTTTGCTGGTCCTGGGCCTTCCCCATCCTTTATACACTCCTCCCATGGCACAGAGGAGGGGAGACAAGAGGGGGGAGCAGGGCTCCAACCCAGGCCCGTCTGCCTCCCTGGGACAGCAGAGTGCTGACATCCTCTGACAGAGCCAGATGTGGAAGCATGGATGAGGATGCTCTGGTGATGCCCTGCTAACACTTTCCCTGTTTCCTGTCTCCCTGCAGGGAGGGAACGACTATGAGATCTACGATGATCCCCGCACAGTGGGACACAGCGTCCAGAACCCACAGGACACGGTCCAGCGATGCCGCGAGATCTTCTTTCCGGAGAGAGCAAACGAGTGCTGACTGCACAGGTCCTGCAGCCCTGCCCCATCCCTGCCCTCTCCCCTGCCAGGAAAAGCACCTTCACGTGAGGGATCTGCTCAGGGTGACAGGAAATCCCCACTGTGCAGAGCTGGTCGGGCTGTTAAGGCATGAGCGCAGGTGGGTGCGCAGGAGGGGGCTTCGCTGAGCAGCCCTTTGGCACTCCCAATCTGTGGCTGGGGCTCCCAGGACCAGACCCTCCTCGCCTCCAGAAAAACTTCTCTCTTGACAGTTTGGGCTGGGTGGGCAGCAATGTAGATGCTTTCTTGGTCAGAAAGCGTTGAGAGGGCCAGTCACAAGAGCGTGTATATGACCATCCCCGTGCTCCCTCACCCCTTCTCTTCTTTTCCCTCTGTTTCCCTTAACACTTCTGCATGAGGGAGCATGTGTCTCACCTTGCTCTCCCCTTTGCACCTTGGCTGGGGAGGTTGGGGCTGCTGAGGCCCCAGGCACTCTCCGTGGAGCTGCTCCGAGGCAGGAGGCCAGGAAGGCTGTTTGCTCCAAGTAGGAAGGGGTAGCTGCGACCCCAGCTGGTTGCAGCATTGGGCATCCTAACAGAGGGGTCACCATGTCCTTCCCCTCAATGCTACACCGTGCCAGTCGCTACAGGTGACTTGGGAATTACAGTTTTAAAATGACTGACTGGGCTTCTGCTCTGAACTTTGCTCAGGCGCATGAAGAAACTAATTCTCTTTAGCTCTCAAAAAAAAAACACCCAGGATGTATTTTCTGTGTTCTCAAATGAGACCTTCTCTGGTGTGGCTGGAGGATGCCAGGCACCCAATGTGTGCAGGGCACTCTGTGGAGCAGCTGTGAGCAGAAGGCTTCCTGGTCCCCTGCCCACTGCCATGTCCATTAGGTGTCACAAGTGTGCGTCAGTGTAAAACTTCACCCAGGGCATTCATAACAGACCAGGTCACCTTCCTTCCCAGTGCTCAGCTTTCCATCCTGCTGCCAGAGGCATTCTCAGAGAGGGCCAAGACAGGCCAGACCTGGTTTGTACTGCCAATGGAGGTACCCTCTCAACAGTGCCCTCTAAGCCTGCTTTTCCACCCCATCTCATCCCACACGCTCCGTTTACATGGTCACCTTTAGGGAGGCAGGATCTACAGTACTGTCATGTGTCCTGCTGCTCTCTTCTGGGTCTTCATGCGTTGCAAAACCACATCTGCTCTTCAGCCCTTCATCTCATGTTGCCCCTTTGTTCCTGGCAGCTGTGCTGGGACATGTGGCTGCACCGATGACACTAGTCACAACTTGGTACTCCAGAGAAGCTCAGGGATCCCCTCCAGGGAGATGTCCACTTACAGCTACCAGGGCACACGTACCTAGTGTTTGTGGTCCTGGAAGATAGTGAATGTTCCTGCAACCTGCCCCTTTGCTCCCCATGAGCCTTTCTCACCACGTCGCTGTTGCTGTGTCACTGTCCTGTCTCTTGGTCCTGTTTTCTCTCCCCTTTTTCTCCTGTTCCTGCTGTCCTTGCCATTGCTCTTCATCTCCCACCTGGACTGCAGAGAGAAGTTTCTCAGCTGGCTGCCACCACCGTAACCAAGGGACTGCATGCATCAGGTGAGATATGTCGGTACTTGTAGACCCAGGGCAGGGCTCTCGTGTGGCCATGGGCAGAGTCCTGCGTGGTTCTTGGTGCTGCTGCCTGGCTGCAGGAGCAGGGGTGCCGCTCCTCCTCCTGACTGCACCTCCTAACTCTACAACGCATCAGGTCTGTAATGCATCCCATCTGCATGAGCACAAGGGTCTGCCCAGCATCCAGAAATCCCCAACAAATGCACAAACTCCTCTTTCTACCCAGAGGTTGTTGCGTGGCAGAAGAGGACTTGTTGGAGAAACCTGAATGCAGGCTACTCTTCACAGGCCACTGGTTTCGGCACTGAAATCTTCATGGAGGAATCGTGTGTTTTGTGGTTCCTCCTCTGTTTCACTGTGGATCAGGTGATGTGTGCGGTTTGGGGGGGGGGGGGTGTGTGTAATTTTCCTGTAAGTCTATTCAAACCCAGCAGGAGCTCTAGTGAGTTCAGTGGTGAGTGAAGAGCAGCCCTGAAGTCACAAGACACTGTGGTGGCCTTGGGGGCTGAGATGACTTGCACATTTGAAGGGAAGGACAGGCTCTGTCCAAAGCTGCTCCTGGTGGCAGCGCGTCCCTTGCTCAGGGTGGGGGGGTTGCAGGGCGAGCAGAGCAGAGGCAGGGTTGACCTCCGTGGCACCCGCCATCGCTGTCTGCTCAAGAGCTCATATGTGCATGAGTGGGATCAAGCCTAGGAACCTTCCCTGTTCCTGTCTCTGGCTTACACCAAGCCTGGGCCAGGTGAGGGCACCTTGCAGCAGGAGACGCTGTCCTGCTGGAGGGGTGAGGATGACAACAGAAGTAGCTGGGGCAGCACCTCAGAGTCACAGCATGGCTGAGGTTGAAGGGGCCTCATCTGCTCCCACCCTGCTGCTCAAGCAGGGCCGCTGAGAGTCCCAGCTGCCTGCTTTGTGCTCTTGCAGGCAGGGATGAGGCACAGAGCTGGGGCGGGAGCCCTGTGCCTGCCCCTGAGACCCCTTTGCCATGATGTTCCTCACCCGGTGGGTGCCTGTGGTGTGAGCTGGGGGTTCTCCTGTGTACGTGTGAGTGAGATGATGTGGTGGGCCTTGTGTTGGGGAGTGGCTCCGTATCTGTGCGAGATGGGCAGCTCCTGTCTGGCAAATACCAACTGTTAAATAAGAAATATATTTAAATACAGATATATGTATATTAAAAAAAATAAAACCAATCCTACTAAAGCTACAACACGCAGTGGTTGGAGGCAGCGTGTGCTTTGTGCTGGGCTCTGTTGGGCTGAGACACATCCAGATGGCAGGCACCCAAAATCCCTGCAGCAGTGGGGGACCAGCCCCAACCCCAGCCCCCATCCCAGTGGGCAGTAGCCTCCTGTCCCAGGCTCAGCGTCTGCTCCCCCTGAGCAAAGCTGGAGCACCCCAGAACCCCTAGACCATGCTGTTTGGATAAATCCCTGAGTGATCCAGGTCCTTTACCTGGGACAGCCAGCAGCATCCCCACTGTGACACACACAGGACAAAGAGCCAGGATGGGCAGGGCTCATGGGAAAGTCACTTTTAATGGTTTATTGCCAATGTTACAAAGGTTGACACATGGTCAGACAGGCGGGAACCACACTGGAGTTGTAAAAACACCACAAGTCTGGGGTTGTAGTTTATTCCCCCAAAAAATAGGGAAAGGGAAAACAACCAAATCAATCAAGGTTTGCCTTGGCCAAGCTGACTCTGTGTCCCAGGGATCCTGGGGCCTGAGCCAGCATCACCACAGCCCCTGGGTGAGCTGGGCTTGGGGTTGGCAGTGAGATGGGCTGTGGGGTACGCCCCTGTCAGCCTGGGCTAGGGCAGTAGGCAGTGGGTCCTGAATCCACAGGGCCTGGCTGGCCTGTGTGGCACCAGCCTTGTCCCTTCTTCCTGCTTACAACAGACCCCTGTCCCCACTGCAGCAGCAGCAGCAAGATGTGGAAAATGCCACTCTCCAACAGTGCTGAGGGCCAGGAGCAGGGAGCAGGTCCCCAGGGAGCTGGCTGTCACCTCCCCAGGCCCACTTGGAAATAAACCCTTTCAGATGCTGATGATTCCTGGAACATTGCCTGGGGTCAGCTCCGGTCCAGCCCCGTGCAAGCTGTCCTTGTCCCGTTGACCTCTGCCTTGTCCCTCCTGAGCCCGCCTGGCCAGGGCATGGCAGAGAAGACCAAAACCAAAGAAGTTTGTGCTTTGTATACGAGACCCTGCCTACACCGAGGGGCTGGGGAGAAGTGGCTGAGGCTACTTACATCCCTCAGCCCCTCACATCCCCCTGGCAAGCTATGGATATGCACACACACACACACACACATACAGATGGGAAGCAGGGTCTCCAGAGGGCTGGGGGGACAAGGAGCTGCCATCTCGCCCAAAACCACATCAGTATGGAGCCAAAATAAATGCGGTACCGGCCCAAGGGTGGTGGGGAGCACAGAGGTGCCAAGTTCACCCCTGCCCCTGCGGGCACAGGTCTCAGCACCTTGCCAGCAGCCATTTGCCCCTTAGTGTTTTCTTTCTGTAAGCCACCCACCTCCCCGTGACACCGCTGACCTGAGAGCTGTTGATGGAGGGATGTGGCTCAGGCAGGTGCCGTCAACTACCAGCAATAGCGGTACACTGCCCCACACTGCCCCACACTGCCCTGTTTCCCCCCAGCCCCACAGCATGCCCCGCTGATGGTGTGCTGTGGGCAATGAGACCAAATGGGGAGCCCATCTTGCCAAAGCTGGGTTTAGGAGGACGAGCCAAGCTCCCCCAGACTTCCCTCTCCCACTCTCAGCACCGGTGGGCAGGGGTAGGGCTGGTTCCTCCGATCCCCATGGCCTCCGGGGCAAGAAAGGGGACATGGTGCTCGGCACTGCCCCCAGCGCTGGAGGGCGGCAGGGGAGGGCTCTGCTTTCCCCGTCCCCCTCGACAGACACTTACAAACACACACAAAGGAAACCGTAACCTTATAAAAGACACCGAACGCAAACGCCTGCATGTTTGGGGGCAGCCCCGGCCCCACCGCCGCCTCGGCTCCCCTTGTGAGCGGCCGGGCAGGTTTGCTCTGTGGGGCCGAGTGGCCGGTGGCCCTCCCGGGGGCCTAGGAGCCGATGATCTGGCCAGACCACGTCTCGTGCTTCGTGTGGGGTGCCAGGTTGGTGAGGACCACCTCCACCGCCTGGAACTTCTGGTTCTTGGGAGGGATGGGGCAGACCTTGTACGTCACCTCGTCCCCCTCCACCGGGACATACTCCCCCTCGATGCTGCAGGAGAGGAGAGGAGAAGTAGGGCTGGGGCCAAGAGCTGGACTACCCAGCACCAAGGAAGGAAGACACCCAATCCATCAGCTGCGCCTTAGGGGCAGAGGACAAGCAGAGCCTCATCTCCACATCACGGAGACCTCCTAACCCCAGCCCGCAGGTCTCCAGCCCCACACATCCCCAGACTTACTCAGACACGTGCACAAAGATGTCCTCTGTGCCATTCTCGGGGGTGATGAACCCATGGCCCTGGGAGCGAGAGAACTGCTTGCAGACACCCTTGAAGATGGGGCCAGCAGAGGCACGTGCTGTGCTGTAGGAGGAAAGGGATGGAGATGTCTCACTGGGGGGGACAGCACATGGAGAGGTTTGCTAGGAATAGACAGCATTCCATGGGGAGAGTATATGGATCCCACCTGCAGCACTGCCGGCAGACAGGTGCAGAGATGCTGCGTGCCACGATGACAATATGCATCAGCTGCAAAGAGTCCTACTGGTGACTGTGGTCCCTGCTTAGCTGAGCAGGACAGCCCCAAGCCCACTTGCTGTGCGCTGGGTACTCACGCTGAGTAGGTCCTGGTCCTCTTGGTGGGGAGCGGGCTGGGCAGGTCCCGCAGCAGCAGGTTGCCACGCTCCCAGATGCGGCTGCCCTCACGCTGGAAGGGGAAGGTGGGCCACACCGGCGACTTGGGCGAGTGCAGCGGGGGCACCGCTGGTGGGGCGCTGGGGTCTGATGACATGGTGGGGCTGGCGGGCTCCTCCGTTCTGGGGACAGATGGGCAGGCAGGCGGCAGGAGAAAGGGTGCCCCGGGTCTGCTGGGTACCTGCGGCCAGGGGAGCAAAGGGGGATGTTACAGCCCCCCCCCCCCCCAGGGAGGGGGTTTGGCAGTAGGGGCAGTTTGCTGTCAGGAACAGCCCCCTCTGCTCCCAGCCCACATCTATGGGTGCAGGCAGCACACTGATGGCCTTTGGTACTGGGCACCAACACCAGGTGCTAGGAATTGCCCTAGGAAGCCCATCCTAGCTTGGATCAACCCAGAATATTCATAGATTCATAGAATGGTTTGGATCAGAAGGGACCTCAAAGCTCACCCAGTTCCACCCCCTGCCATGAGCAGGGACACCTTCCACTAGACCAGGTTGCTCCAAGCCCCATCCAGCCTGGCCTTGAACACTGCCAAGGATGGGGCAGCCACAGCTTCTGTGCGCAACCTGTGCCAGTGTCCCACTGGCGCAGTTAAACAATCCAAACAGTTCCCGCAGAACAATCCCGAGGGAAGGAAAGAACCTGGTTTGTGGCTTTGCCTTTCATTTGTTTCAGGATAACCCCACATATTAGAGATGAAGTCAATAAGAAGCATGTCCTGGGAGAAGGAGCAGCTGAGTGTAGGCTGCCATAGGAAGGGACCATTTTGGGAAGGATGCCCATGCAGTGCCAGCCCCCCAGGGCTCCCGGCCCCACCCTCTGAGATATTCCCACAGTCTGGGATTTCTGCTGAAAGGATGAAGGAAAAAGGTGGAGCCAACAGGTAGGTCGAGGTCAGGGTCTGAGGTCTCCCCACCACTGGAGGTTGCCTCTGTGCTATGGGATGTAGGACCCAAACCCAGCCCTGGTCAGCAGCTTGCTGCTCACTGGCCACATCCCTACAGGGAAGGGGCAGTGGTAGGCTATTGCAGGCTGCCAACACCACACGCACATCACTGGGACACCTCAGATGAGCCACAACAGCTCAATCACTGCCACTGTGGGCACTGGGCCCCAGGTTTTGGCTGGCATCATGTGGTTTGCAAGGAGGTAAAGCCCAAGGGGTAACCCTGTGCTGGGATGTGCGAGAGGTGGCCTGGCAGCTGAGTCACCCACCAAAGAGCAGGAGCCAGAGCAAGCGTGAGCACGGCTGAACCACCCTGAGCATGAAACCAGGGGCCTGTGCATTCTGAAGCAGGTTTCCCCCAACATCCCATGTTGTTACCATCCCCTTCCCTGCCAGCCCATGCAGCCCTTCCAACTCCGCTGTGGCATGCAGCATTCTTTGGGAGGACACCAGCACACACTGGGAAACCTGGGGAATAGTTAATTTGGTTTCTGACTCATCCGTGGCCCCTCGAGGCACAGTGGCTCTGGGGCAAAGCACAAAAGGGGGTCACCTCAGCTCTGAAATTAGCAGGCACCAAGGACATGGGAAGAGATTTCTAGAGCAGTGGAAGGGTTGGGAGGGACCTAGCAACGCCTGTTCCCCTTCCGGGGGGTTTACCCATCCACACCTCAGTTAGTGTCCTAGTGGTGTCTCCCTCTCAGCCCTGCAAAGCTTCACCCAGGTTTCAGCCAGCAGAGACCACGCTGGAGCCTCACGCCAAGGCAAAACCCAGCACTTTGCTCTTGCCCTTTAAGATGACTTCCAGCCATAACCGCAAACCCCTCTGAAACATCCTTCCCATCTCTGACTTCCCCTCCACCCCTGCACCAAACCCTTCATGCGCTTCAGTGGCTCCTCTGTGCCATGAAGCAACTGGAGCACAAGCACCTGCCTCCTGCTCCACGGCCCACCCACACCAGGGCTGCTCAGCTCCCCCCTTGGAGCCTCAGCATCTCCTTCTTCCATTCCCAGGCTCACCATCTCCATCCCCCATGCCCGAGGAGCTCAGAGGGGCTCATGGAGCCCTGCAAGTGAGACATCCAAAAGCCTGGGCAGCCACCACGCTGCTCCACTGCTCCCATCTGTGTCCCCCACCCGACCACCCTGCCTGTGCTGGCAAGCAGCCTGCCTGCTTCTGGGCAGTAAAAAGTGATGTGGTCCCCAGGCATCGCTGCAGGATCTGGCATCTTCCCAGGAGGATCAGGGTTGGACGAGCAGAGCGATGTGGGGAAGTGACCCTCAGTTCTCTGCCACATCATGGAGCTGACACTATGAAAATGGCTTCACCACAAAGTACCTCCTCTGTGCTGCTTTCACTGAGGAGACCTTTTCGTTTTCCCCACCAGATTAGGGACAATGGAGGGTATTTAACCTGAATGCTTGGAGCAAATCTATTAGTATGCTGAGGGTGTTGGCTGGCACCAGGAGAACGAGCTTCCTCCAGCGGATCCATGTGAGGCTGGAAAAATGGAAGTTTCCCAGAGGGAAAAGAAAAACAGGAGGTGAAGGGGAAGGGGTATGCAAGAGGGGGAGCCTTGCAGGGAGAAAATGGCTTGGGCAGATGAAGTGACAGCCGAGAGTGGGTCTGTGCCAGGTTCACCTGTGGGACCAGCACAGGCCTGGGTGCCCTGAGGGCCTCCTGGTTTGGGTTGAGTGGTGATGGGGAGCAGGAGCCTGCTGTGCATCACCGAGGCAGAGGAAACAGAGAACACACTCCTGAGGCCTGAGGATGGCAACTGCTGTGCGCTCCCATTAGCTGAGCTTGCCCCACATGGGAAAACAAGCTGAGTGCAACAGCCCTCAGGTGCTTTGGGGAGCTCTGGCTGGTCCGTAGGGATGTGGGGAAAGCCCTGGCAAAGCACAGCAGCTCACTGGGACTACAGTGACAGGGCACAGCAAGGCTGTGAGGTCCCCATCCTTGGGGGTGTGCAGCCTCCTGGACACATCCTGCTCAGAGGCATTGCATCTAAGTCCTGCTTGGAGTGGGGGCTAGAGCAGAGACCCCTGTCCTGTGGCCATGCCAAGGTTGGCTCCCAAGGCCAGACACTCTCTGCTCCTCTCCCTTTGTTTGGGGGTCATCCTTGGGGCCCAGTGACTGAACACCCAGCTTTGCTGCTGCTGGTGAAGCTGAGGCTGAGCCGGAGCTTTGGCACCATGGGGCTCCAGGGCAGTATCCTGCCTTCCACCTCATTTAAATCCCCGCAGCAAACAAAGGGACTGAGGAAATTAAACTCAGCAAAAGTGGGCTGAGAGAAGAGGGAAGACATGAGCATGTCCTTGCTGGTGTCCCCTCTACCCAGCCCAGCTGGAGACCAGGGAAAGCCTCTCTTGCCCTTCTTCCTCCTCTGTTCTCTACCCCACCACCCTCTGCCAGTCCTTTCGCCATGCTGCAGCCCCAGCAGGTGACAAGGAGGAGGCACTTGGAGGCATTTTCACTTCTCCTCCATCACCAGTGTCATGCTCCCCTTCATTGGGACCATAAGCACCTGTCCCCACCACAGGTCTCTGCCAGCCAGGCAGACACCACCCTCAGCACCGTGCCCATTGCACGTATGTATACAGTGCAGGGATGAAATCCGGGTCACTCGAGGAGGCGAGGGGAGGCCGCAGCAGCCCAGCTCTGGCGTGGGGATCGGGAAGCCTTTTTCCAGTGTAGCCCCATCCCCACAGCCACTGCCAGACCTGCACCTCGCTCCTCGCTGTCTCCCCTGGGTGGCTTTGTTCTGCAGGTCCCCTGGGGTGACAGTCCTCTGAGGAAGGTGTGCAAGCGGCACTGAGATCAGCACTCCCTGGAAGAATGCTTCTCATAAAAACACCCCCAGCTCCCAGCTCCCCACAGAGAACATCTCAGAATGAACCCCAAAGTGCTCTGGTGACAGGGTTTCCTTCCGCAGCAGCAGCCAGCTTTGCTTTTATGTTTTTCAGAGGGCAGGCTCCCAAGCCAAGCTGACAGTCGGGAACGCTCACAGGCAGAATGCAGGAAACCCAGGCCAATTAAGGCAGACAGGCAGTAGACACATCAGCTTTTATCCTGAGATCCAAGTACCCTATTCATCATCAGCGACTGAAAGGTCTGTGCTTTATCAAATAAAATCACTGTCTTTCTCTGTCTCTTTAAAGCCAAGCACATTGACTTAGGTGCTGTCTGTGACCTTGTTTAACTAAACAGCCCTTCAAGGTCCCCCAGAACGGGGGAAGGAGCCTTTTGAAGAGGCACCAGCCCCTCTCTGCCACTCCCCGTTCATTAGTGGCAGCGGAAAAAAAAACCCCTCACACGTCCCTCAGCCAGGCAGGGGAATGCATATTTAATTGGCTTAATGGCCCTCGGTGAGCTGGCCCTCCCACATGGCACTTCTTTGTGCTCCTTCCCATCTGCTGGAACCTCAAGGCTGCCCAGAACGGATGGACGAATGGATGGGTGGCTGCTCCACCAGCGGCTGTCATGCTCCGGCTCTGGTCATGACCCACCATCCCCTTTATGGACTGTTTCCCTTCACGCCGCCGCATTCCTTTGCAAATCCCTGGCTCAGATGCTGTCTGTCACCACGCTTGGGTCTGCCGAGTGCCGCTGCTCCCCCTGCCCCAGCCAAGGAGGTGGAAGTTATTTTCTCCCTGCTGCCTTTTCCAGCAAGATCCTACATGGGCTCTTCCCTGCCACTCGCCATCATGTTCTCTCTTGTCTCTCATGACTGCCAGTGGTCCCTGTTCAGAAGCCAGATTTACCTCCCTACTTTGTCCACCCCAGTAGCAGAAAGGTGTCTGTATGTCAAACAGACCCCCCCATCTCCGCAGCTGGCTGCCGGCAGCCATCTCCTCACCCCACGGAGCAGGGAAAGCGATGTTCTGGCCCACCGCCATCCTCAGTGGAAGATGATGCCCCCCCAGACCCAGCCTGTCTAGACATGGGCTGAAACAGAAGAGCTACACCCCTCCAGACGCAGAAACGTGCCCCCAGAGCTCAGTGCAACAATAAGAATCCCACATTTCAGCTGCTTGGCATATTCATATGCCAAGGGACCCAGCAGCAACGTGGTAGCCAGCAGAGAGCCCGAATCAGCACCTCCCAGGGGCTGCTGTGAAGGGCTGGAACCAGCTGGGGAACCTGGATGGCTCCAGGCAGGGGGTGGCACAAGCAGGTTACCCCTCGCTGGGCTGCGTTTCTCCATCCTCCCTTGGAGGAGGCTCACAGCCTTGGCGTCTGGCAGGATTTTATAAATGCTGTCTCTATCCAATGCTAATGAAAGCCCCTCAGCCCTCCCACCCCCCTTTCTGGTCATGCTGTTAAGAGTTAATACCAAGCAAAGCAATTTCCTTGCCCACCCTGCATGTTAAAAACCCCTTTGCTGAGACAAATTACTATAGGAAAAATAAACTAGGCGGTTTTTGGGGAATACAGACTGACAGCATCCTCTCCCTAGCTAAGCCAATCACGCTCACAACTCCAGGGATCTTTGCTGAGATAGTCTCGCCTACGATACAGCCTGCTTAGCGCTAAAATATGAATGTCACCTTTATGGATCGATTATAAAAAGCTCCCTTAGTGCTGGGGTGCCCAGATCTCCAGGAGGCCACGGGGGAGAAAAAGAAGGCTGCCAGATGCAAAGGAGAAGCAAAGGGAGAAGCCATCATGGAGGCTTGATTTACCTTTTAAGCATATATGCATAATCCTCACTCCCAAATACCAAATTTATGGAATTAGGTTGTTTTGTTGCATTTGGTTTGGGTGCATTTTTTTAATTAGAACAGCATCTATTCAAAGACCTGGTGCAAATGTCCTCATCTGTGCGTCCTTCCTTCCTCCTTTGTGGATCTAACTTGCCATCAGCAGGAATGAACAGTGCAGCCAGTCCTAAAGAAACCTCAATTCAAGCCCACATCATTATCATGGTTTAATTAGAAGGATTTTTTACAGACTGCCTCCCCTTCACCCGGCAATCAGAGAGCTGCGTCCAGCTGATCTCAGCCCCTCTTGGCAGAGCCCTGGCTATTTGCCCCCCAGCCACAGCAGACATACAGTACTACACTGCCGCCGCCGCCACCTCCAGAGGAGTTATTGTTCCCGAGGCTGGTGGGGAATAACAGAACCGGAGGAGAGAAGTCGTACCTCAGCCTCGCACCTCTTCACCGTCAAAAGGAAAAAGCAGGTTTAAAAGAAGGTGGCGGTGCACGAAGTTTAACCTCCAGCCACAATAGCCCCAGATGGCCATTGTGCCTCCCCTCACTCACCTCCTTAGCACTGACGGGCTCCCTGGAGTTGCGCTCTGCAAAGCATCGGTGCTCGGCGGGGCCGAACGCTCCTCCGCTGCCGTGCGAGGAGCAGTGGTCTCTCCTGCAGCCTGGCTGCAGGGGGCTTTCTCCGGCTGCCTGCCTGCCTGCCGGCTGCCTGCTGATGGACCTGCGGGATCTGATGTGTGGATGATGCGCGCCTCGCACACACACACACGCATCCGCACGCCTTCCCTGACGTCAGGGCCAGGCCAGGGGGAGCGGGCAGGTGGGAGGGATCAGGCTGGTCATTTCTGAGCTAGGCTTAAAGAAGCAAGGCTGTATGGGAGGCTGGAGGCTACGAGGGTCAGCCCAGGGGGGCTGCATCACTCCAGTTATGCAAAGTGACGTGCTTCGGTGCATCACTGGCATGGCCGGACGCAACAGGGCAGCCCCACAGGCATTGGAGGGGGAGAACGGGACAGAAAGCCAGGGGGGTCCCCTGCAATGGGTCAAGCCTCTCCCACATCACCCCAAGACCTACTAGTGGTGCTGCAGCCACTCTCCCCATATGCCCAAGCCTGCAGCCCCCAAGCATGCATGGATGTTGCAGTCACCCCCAGCACAGCCAGGAGAGCACACGCCACAAATCCACCCCATTGCCCTGTGCCACTGCTCTGGCCTCATTTCTAGCAGCACACTATGCCAACTCCCTGAGCCTAGAAGATCTTCCCTTTCTGGTTTCCCCTCTGCCAAGAGCCATCTCCATGGGCAAAAGCAACGTCATAAGTTCGCCAGAGACTTTCTCTCTTGGGGGCGTACGGTGATGTGATGAGGACAGGAATCAGTTGTATCCACTGGGAAACAGGGCGAGGAGTAGTGGGGTTTAAATTTCAAGGAGTGAGACTGATGCTAGACATTAAGAAAGGCTTTCTAACAGAACAGGCAGTTAATTACTCAAGTAGATTGCCTGGGGAAGCACCAGAGTCTCCATCACTGGAGGTTTTTAAGAACAGGCTGGGTAGGCATCCTTTGGGAGGAATTTAGGTGGTATCAGCCTCATTTTGGAGCAGAAGGGTGGACCACACCAGTACCTTAAAACGCAGGGCTCTGTGATCCTGGAATAAAGTTTGCAAGAACCCCAAACAGCCATGGCACAATGTCAGTGCTGCAGGGAGCTGTCATGGGCATCTTGTGACATGGGGTGGTGGTGGGTTGCTTTTGGTTTCTTACACAACTCTTTCCTTGAGTCACTGTACATAGATGAATGCGATGGTAGTAACCAGAGCTTTTCCACCAATGACCCCTGGGGCTGCAGGGTGGCATACCAGTAGTGTGGGAAGCTGGCATGGTGTGTGAGTCATGGTGCAGTCAGGAGACAAGGTAACAACTGCTCCACTTGGCTGTATCTATCCATCCATCCATCCATCCATCCATCCATCCATCCATCCATCCATCCAGGGAGTGGGGTGTTGATCTGTGGCCATCCCAGGGGCTTTGACAGAGGGACCAGAGCACAAAGTGGTTGTGTCCCTCCTTGTCAATGAACAATAGTGCAGAAAAAGGCTCTGCACACAGACCAGACCAGACCATGGCAAGAAGCACTGAAACCCCCCCAAGTGCCGGTGGGTTCTGCTATTGCCCATCATGCTCTGCTCAAGCCTTTTCAAGCAGTTTTCCATGGCAAAACAGGAGCCCCATTCCCCCCTACAGACACCAAAGGCTCATCTCCCCACTCTACCCTTCAAAACCTTGCAAAAGAAGGGGAGAAGAAACACAGCTAGCTCTCAGTCTTCATCCTGAATTTCTCCTGAGATTGCCCATCCTCTCCTGGGGGACAGCTCTACACATCCACATGAGGAGGGTCCTGAGCTGGAAACAGCTGGAGGTCAGGAGTGTACATTGTATATTGATGATCATAAATACCTGTACTTCCCTGCCTGGTTTGTGGTACACCAGGGTTAACGATGTGTCCAGTCAAACAGTATCAACTGAACAGAGGGGACGAGTGTCAGAACACGACTCTGATACAAAATGACTAAAGGCTAATGACAGGAGAGGCACAGGGAACTCGAAGGATGTTTGACTGGAAGGTGGCTCTGGGCATGTGCTGCAGCAGAGTCTGAAGCATGCAAAACTTATAAAAGGAGAAGAGGGGAAGCTTTGATCAGACAGTGGGGGTGCTGGAGATGCCTGCAGAGGTGGAAGCAATGGCAGGAGTATGCAGGACTTTGTGAGAAGATACATAATTCCATTGGAGTCAATCAAAGGAAGGCCAGTACAGTCTAGATGCAAATCACCTCTCACCTCCTCCAACATCTCTTACCCAGTTTTCTCAACAGGAATGGGGATGTGGGGCAGAGGAGATCTTAAAGCAAAATAATTTGGGGGTTCTTTATATTTTCCTCCCTTTTCTGAGCCTTCAGGTAACGTCAAATAGTATTTTCCAGTTTTCCTCTCAATTGTGAGAATGAGAAATGTCAGGGATTTTCTCTGAGTGACAGGAAGACCCTTGTGCAATCCCTGCATTCCAGCAGTTTAAGTGTCAAAAAAAACACAAAACAATCCCAGCAACTGAGAGCCAGTCTCAGCCATCCTCCCAAATGCTGGAAAAGGCCCAATACTGCTGAGAGAGACTTCACAAACTTTGTGGTTATGTAGGAAAAGGTGCATACAGGCCCTGCATATTTGTGGATATTCATCGTGTCAGTACTACTGGGACAGAAAGAGACCACTCAACACAATGAGGCTGCTCTCCAACATCAAGATACCTTAGCTGATGACTTAAACATAGTATAACTCCTAGTGCTATCATAACTCAGCTGAGACAACACCCAGGTTTTACAGGGCAAAGCTTGGCTTCTGTTTATATTTGTACATTAGAGATGGTGTTTATGAAATACAGAATTCCTCCAGGGAGAAAACCTAGGTGGTAACAGAGCAACATCCCATCATGTGCACAAAGGGCCAGGCACATACTGCTTGGGATTTGGGGGGGTTACCTGCAGAGGGTGAGACTGGAAACCATTTCCCACAGCCTGAGATGTTACTGGTAGAGGATGAGAAATGGCCAGCCTGACTCAGCTCTGGTGGTGTTTGTAGCCCAGCATCTAAGGCAATGAAGCTCATTCGATGCTGCCTTTGCCAGCTTATTCTCCATACATTTCAACTCATTTTCCCCAGAGTAGTATCAAAGTACCTGCAAGTGTTCCCAAAATATGTAGCTATGCAGAGAAGAGGAATCTGTTGCCCTACTGAAGAACAGCCTGCAGTGTTCAGCCCTTGTTGGCTGATACATGAGAGAGAATCTGCACACCCCCAACGCAGAAGACCTTGTTTGGTGCTTGCACTTTATGAGACACCAAAGACCCAACCATAAGACACAACAAGTATGAAGCCAAGGCCTCACAGACCCACTGCTCACAGGGCTGTGGATCAGGGTGATGGGAGATGCATCTGCTTTGTATTAGGTACCCAAAAGCCCCCTTGCTGGGGCATGGCTATTGGAAGCACAAGAAATGTTAGCTCAAGGACAGGCTAGAAATGGAAGTGTGATTATGACTCTGTCCAAATCCACTTCTCTCCATCTCTCATGCTCTCCCAGTTATTCAGCCTGCTCTTCCCCTCAACCCTTGCCCCTGTTTAACCTTACAGTTCTTATACACAAAAGTATCCTTGCCAGTATCAAGTGTCTAACTTATACCTCCTTGTGTGATAGAAAGGCTATTTCTTCCCCTGCCAGCAGAATAGGACCCTGACCCAGAAAAAGGTCAGAACTCTTCTCTCTTCTAAAAACATAGCTCCAGATACCCACAAAACCTGTGCTCCAGCTAAAGGTCAAACCTCGCACTGCCAGAGCTGCGCGAGGCCAGGACAGAACAGCAAGGGATGCGGCACGCGTGCCAGCAAAACTGTGCCATGCCGAGATTAGCGCAGCCGCGACTGCAGCGCAGGAGGAAGGAGCTGCTGCACGGCTCCCTGAAGTAGGACGAGAAGAGTGAGAAGCACTGGGGATTTGGGTTGAGGTGTTCTGAGAGAGCAGTGTCTGCGGGGCCAGCAGCAGGCTCCCTGCTCAGCTGGCGGATGCTGCTTGAAGGAAAATGCTGCTCTTCTCAGGTTGTCAACAGGGGAAAAGTTGTTCCAGGGCCCATTTAATACAAACATGCCCAACATGCGCAGACCAGCCATTAACAAAGGACAAACCCACAACCCAACGGTATCTTGTTAATGAGGCCAAGCTGTGGTGTTTCCAACCTTGTTCTCCCCTTCCTGTCCCAACGCAGCTCAATGTTTAATGATTCCTCACCTAAACCACTCATTACCGTCCCGCTATGCGCTGCTGGGGGCGGTCGGGGATGACACACTCAGCCTTGGCATCAAAGCTGCTGTGCTGACAGTGCAGTTTTGACTGTCAGCCAGGGATGTTTGGTTTTCCTGTTGGATCCTTTTTTAAGCACACTTCAAACGGCCTCCTTTCATTTCTCACAGACATGAGCACACCCCCTTGTTTTCTCCCATCCCTCACGCTGCTTGACTCGCTGCAGAATGCCTGTTCGTAATACATGCACAGAATAAACTATGCCAGCTCTACGTGATGTCCATTTGTCCTTGGCAATAACCTTGACCTAAGTATTGGGCAGTCACTGCTCTGAAGCAGGCTTCTAGGTGGAAGTGGGCTATAAACCCACCCCAAGTTGCTCTTTAGGTAGGCAAACAGCTCAAGTGTTGGTTCTTGGAGAGGTGCAGACTTCGACCTCTGCTGCCCTGTAGGATAAGCAGATGAAAACGATAAATGAAGTGACTACAACTGCAACTGGGGATTGCTTCAGGTGAAACATCAGCCTAGACGCAGGAGCCACTGCCTGAGGAAAAAAACCTGGGGCGGGGGGCAGGTAAAGCGCAGCCTTGCGCCGATTGCCAGGCTGCTGCGGGGCTCTCCATGTCCACACCGAACCACCCCAGCCCCGCATCCATAACGGCAGGTACCGGGCCGGGCCTCACCCCGCCACCCCGCCCTGAGGAGGGACAAAATGGCGGCCGCGGGGCAGGGTCGCTGCAAGGCTCCTCCCCCACGTCCCGTGAGGGTTTCTTTCCTCGTCAATCAGCGCGGGCCCGCCCGCCCGCCCGCCCGCCGCGGGAGGTGATTGGCTGAGGCGCCGGAAGTGCTGTGGGGTCGGGTAGAGCGCGGCGGTGTTCCGCGTGTGGGAGGTGGCTGAGGGAGCGGCTGAGGTGCGGCCCGGCCCGGTGCGGTGCCGTGCCGTCCGCTCCCCGTGCTCCGCACAACGGCGGCTCTCTGGCCGCCCACCCCGTTGCGTGGCAGCCTTCAACCCCCTCCCCCAGTTTCAGACCCCCGTGTCCTGTTTCATTTCGGGACAGGCAGGGTGCTGCCCCGCTAAGCTCCGTGCAAGGCGTTGGGGGTTCCCCGGTTGTCGGTGTGTCGGCTGCCCTCGCAGTGCTCCGGCGCCTGAGGCGGTTGGTGTTTGTCGCTCTCCTCAGAGGTGCTGCCCGCCACCATGTTTGTCCTGGTAGAGATGACGGACACAGTGAGGATTGCTCCCTGGCAGTTTGAGAGGAAACTGAATGATTCCATTGCGGAAGAGCTAAACAAGAAATTGGCCAATAAGGTAAAGCGTGGGTCATGTGTAGGTTGGTGGAGGCATCGTAACATCCCCGAGTGTTTCTTGTTCCTAACGAGATGTGTGGGTGAGGTGTCAGAATAGATGAGAAGGCCACCCCGGTAACTGAAATACAGGAGAGTGTAAACAGATAGCCATGTATCATCTCAAAGGGGACTTTTTTCTAATGGCTAATGCTGTAATTGGAATATAATGAGATACCAGATGGGGAGGAGAAGTATGGGAGAGAAGAGTAACTGCTGTTTATGTGTAGACTAGCAATCCAAAACTCAGTCTGAAAAGCTGATGCAAACTAATCCATCCAGAGGGGAGAATTTAAGAGAAGGTAGAATCAGAGAATGGTTTGCATTAGAAGGGACCTTAAAGCTCATCCAGTTCCAACCCCCTGCCACGAGCAGGGACACCTTCCACTAGAGCAGGTTGCTCCAAGCTCCGTCCAACCTGGCCTTGAACACTGCCAGGGCTGGGGCAGCCACAGCTTCTGTGCGCAACCTGTGCCAGGGCCTCAGCACCCTCACAGTGAACAGTTTTGTCTTATGTCTGAAGTGTAGAACAGCAATACTGGAAGAAAAATTAAGGTATTAATAGCTGGCTAGGTCTGTGCTTAGTACTCAAAATACAGTGTGGCAGTAAAAAGTTGGTCTTTGGTACAGGATAGAAACAAGTGTTCTGTCTCTGCAGCCCTGGGACTGCGATTAGCATGAGGCTTTCAGTGCAAGGCAGGGAACGTGAGGGGTGCTCAAAAGAGCAACCTCAAGTGATGTAGGGTTGTGAATAGCAGGTTATAGGGCCAAGTGATAAAAAGCGAAGGGCTTCCCCTGATGACTGGTAGGGGTCTCAGATTGTGTGTGCTGGGAAGCCCTCTCAGAAGTAGCAGAGGAACCAAGAGCTGTCCTTGGCTCTCCCCAGCGCTAATTCAGTTTAAGACAAAGGCAAGCCTAGAGGCTTCTGAGTGTAAGTCTAGCAAAAAGTATGTTTAGCTTTTGGACAAGCTATAGGGCTGGTGAATGATGTCTGTGAGCAACTGTTTGCTATCTTGGCAACAGTCAGGTTTTCTCACCACTGACAGTTGCCCCAAGGGTTTCTGTTTGTAGCTGTGCTCTTTGCAGTGCCAGTGAAAACACTGCTCCCGTAACACTTGGGTAGGTTTGGGGTTCCCCTGCAGTGTAGTGAGGTTTTGGCTGGGGCTGTTGAAGAGAACGTACCAAAGCAGCCACCCTTCTGTGGCCTTGTTTTGAACTGACGTGTGTAGTGTGTAAATTTCATGGTTTACTTGGTTTAACCTGGTGGGTTGCTTGACTTACTGCTTTTTAATTATTTTCTTTGAGCAGGTTGTGTACAACGTCGGCCTCTGCATCTGTTTGTATGATATCACAAAGCTGGAAGATTCATACATTTTCCCTGGAGATGGTGCATCTCATACCAAAGGTATGTGCTTGTCCTTAGTTACATGGTTTTGCAGAGGGTTAGTGATCTGGAAATGTAAACTGGGTTCAATTGTTAAGGAAATTTAAAGTTCGTCACCTTAACTCCATTCGTGTAAGGAGGGCAAGAGAAACATGGCTAAAGTCCCTTCTTTGCACTTTTTGGGTACAAACATAGCTTTAAATAGCCAGTCCTGTTAGCTTTCTCCAACAGTCCATCTCTGTTTAACCACTAGAGATGTAGGTGTGGAGTGAGGAAGAAGTTTAGTTTAAAATGGTTGGAAATATGCATGTAGAAAATCAGTTGTATTAATTATTTTGTGGGGTTTTAGTATTTTGTTTCTTTTCGAAACTTATTTTCTCTAGCTAGGATGTTGAAACACTTTTCTACATAAAGCATTTGATGTTTTCCTAGCTGGAAGTTTTGCTACATCTTTGAGACTTAGACAGATCTGGTTCAGCATACGCTTCTAGTGACTTTCTGTTTTAAATAAGGAATGACTAATTTCTTTGCTTTGACTTCTGGCAAATCTGTCTGAGTGAAAACTGGAAGTAAATGCATAAAACCAAATTTTGTCATATCTTTAAAGTTAAAATAAGTTTATTTAAACTGGAAAGAGATGCATTTTTTTTCAGTTTCAGTTTTCACTGTGGAAGTGCAGCTTGAGCAATTGAAGTATTTCCTGTTAGAAGCAAACTTGACTGACTGAATGTGGCTCCCCTTGTCCAAGTTTTAACTCCAGGAGAACTTGCTCCCTTCAAATAAAAGTTTTCTCTAATATTTAAGGAGGATGGCAGGCTTTCCTCCTTGCTTTAATCTCTGTTCAGCTTCTTAACTTTGAACTACTCCTTGAATTGAAAGTGAGAGGATGTATTCTCTCTGAGCTTGGGAAAAAGTCTGCTTTCAGAATCTGGGATAGCACTTCAATAAATCCTAGTAATAACTCTTTCTTTAAGGTACTGTAACTGATTTTATGTAAAAGAGGAGCATTGAGTACAGACAGCTAAAATTATGTTAAATTGCTCATAGCGTTGTTCAGGTAAATTTGGTTTAGTATAGCATTTTAATAATTACAAATGCAAAATGCTTAGTTAGAAACATGTTACTTAAACTGGATGAAAAATCCAGTTATGTTAGAGTACCTTACTCTGATAATATGTGATATCAGTTATTTTATCTGAAGAAAATGCAGCATTGCTGACAAAGGTAAAAGGCACAGAAGCATTAGGAGAAAGTGTAATTTCAACTGGTACTCTTGGCCTTGGAGCATTGTGCAGGAATGCTCAGATCATAACTTTAGCACAGGCCCCGCTCCATATTGTTCATCTTGCAGCTTAATTCTGTGATCTTAAACTCTGGCAAGACTGAGGAGCAGGGAACAGGGCACTGCTGGGCAACAACTCACACAAACTAGTTAGGAATCTTAACTCCTGTTCTTGTTTTTCTATCTAATCAATGCCTGTAAGGAAATTGTCAAAGGGGAGGCATTTTAGAGGGCATACAGGATGTGGGATTTTGTTTTAATGGAAGGAGTCTAATTCACTAACATGGGCATATTATTAATGACCTGTTTTCTTTTTAAGTGCATTTCCGCTATGTGGTCTTCCATCCCTTCTTGGATGAAATCCTCATTGGACAGATTAAAAGCTGCAGTCAGGATGGTGTTCACGGTAAGCTGCAACTTCTAATACTGGGGGCACACAAGCTGCAGAGCTCCTGGGGCTGTTGAGATACTGTGACTTCAGGTGGTATTGCACTGGCTGTACCCTGGTTAAAGACTATTACTGGCCTGTAGCACTGCTCTTATCTGAGGTAGTTTGAGCATGGCAGCTTCCCCTGCCCTGAATGGTTTTGTCTGCACTCCCCTCTCCTTTTGTCATTCATGTGCATGCCCAAGAAGAACAGGCAGCCCCATTTGGAGCATAGACTGGATTTGTTTTCTTGCTTCAGTTAACTTGTTTTTTTTCAAAGTGGTAGTATCTGCTTGATCTGATTGATCTTCTTTACAGTTCTCTGCAAATCCGTAGTTGTTTCCTGTACCTAAAAACATGGCAAGAAAATGTCTTTGTGAGCACAAAGTGCTGTCAGATTCAAGGAATACATAATTGATGAGTTGCTTTCCTTTCTTGGAGGAGTGTTCCACAGAGGCGAGCTCCTCTGCTCTGTTGCTAAGCTAAGACAATAAGATTATCCTGGCTGCTTGTGTTGCTGAATTTGGGCATGTCCACTTTCTGATAAAATTCAGCATTGTGAAATCTCAGTGGGGAGGTGGGGGCTGTTTTAACTTTATATTGGTCTGCATTTAATATGTTACATGTGTGATTTCTAAGCAACTTTCTGTTGCAGACCTCTATAGCATCTGACTCATTTCTTGGAACGCTTTCATTTCCAATCCTGCTCCAAACAGCCTTTTCCTTTCCCAGTGGGCACACAGACTGTGCCCTCTGTTGCTGTATGGACTTTCAGCTGGGTGGTTGCTTTGCTGCCAACTAAAATCGAGTGTTGTGGCTCAAAGAGTAATTCCTGCGCCACCTTCCTGAAAGAGGAAGGAGAATGAGTCTAGAAGTGCACTATAGGAATCGCTATGGTACGTCATTTGCAAAGAATTGTTTCAGTCTTCATCAGCTTCTTTTCTCCACAGTTTCTGTTGGATTCTTTGATGATATTGTCATCCCACCAGAATCGCTGCAGCAGCCAGCGAAGTTGTATCCCTTGATCACCTTTGATAACTTTACTACTTCATTTCAAAGGATTGTGCAGTGCTGGCCCAACAGCATTCACTGCTGCAACAATGGAGGTGCTCAGTGGCAGAAACTAAGCCGTTGTGTCAGGCAAGTCCTGCAGACTGTTATCACAGCCAGACACGGGTTTGCAGGATCATTGTGCCTGCTAATGGAAATAAATGACAGCAGCCCCTGAACAACCACATTTTAATCCCTGCCTCTAGTCTTGGCTGCTGTTGAAGGCAGGATACAGGTTTTACCACATAGTGTGATGTCGAGATAGACATTGTGTGTGTAATACACTTAAGGTGAGGTCTTCTTGGGTTTCAGGGGGTTTGTTTGGGAGTCGTCTTTGTTGCTGTTGTTTTTTATGGGGGGTGGGGGTAACCCAGACTCTGCCCTGCAGCATACACCTCAAAGCAGGAAAATCAGAAACCAGACGGGGGTTCTGTGCAGATGATCACTGAGGAGAATGCACTGCCCTTGGAGAAAGAATAGTGAAAAGGCTTTGAATCGAGTCTGCTCTCAAAGCTGTCAGGAAGTGATGTGTCAGGCAGAACACTGATAGTTTCCCTCCTTAACCCTTGGCATGGCCAGCGATGAAGCAGAGCAGGTGTGGGTATGGGAATATGAGACAGAAGAAGGGGCCCACGACCTTTACATGGACATTGGGGAGGAGATCCGTTTCCGAGTTGTGGATGAGACATTTGTTGATACATCCCCGACGGGTCCAAGCTCTGCAGAGGCTTCCGCTTCCAATGCCACGGAAGAAGTCCAGAAGAAAGAGGCACCCTACACTCTTGTGGTAACTATGTGCATTATTCATACAGCTTTGTGAATGCTCTGGGTTTATTCTATGGCTAAAATAGCATCCCTTCCCTGAGGAACGGGTTGCTTTAAGCTGATAGTGAAGCAGAGTCATAAAAGGAAAGGAGTGGAAAAGGGGAGAAACGAGATGATTGTTCTTGTGGCTGCTGTGTGTTTGCTGTCTGTTTTTACTGGAACACTTTGTGGTTGTTGGTAGAGTTCCTCCTGGGGGGCTGATTTAAAGAAGACTGGGTGCAGGCTCTGCACGTAGGAGTGAGCACAGGAGAAGTACAGCACTGGGAGAACCACATCAAGGTTTACACAGCAGCTAAACTGTCTTTCCCATTCCATGTTTTGGCATAAGACCCACCCGAGTACAGTGTGAGAGGAAGATGGATCTAAACCATTGAACAGTGTAGGCACAGTCAGGAGGTGGAATGGGTGCTTGAATTTTAAGTGTTGAACATTGCGGGTAGTGTTGACAAGGCTTCAAGGAGCCTGGGCAAGTGCTGTGAAGGCTCTGATTGAGGGGGGAAAGTGAGTAGCTCATCCATAACTTGGGGGTGTGTGGGGGGGGTGAGATAGTAAATTCTGATGTGTTTCCTCCTGCATTCTTTATGCACGTTCTCTTCTTCTCTCTGTGAACAGGGATCCATCAGTGAGCCAGGCTTGGGCCTCCTGTCATGGTGGACAAACAGCTAGCTGCCATCAGAGCCTGCTCCACAGAAAGTCTTTCCGGTGGACGTTTGGGGGATAATGGGATCCTGCTGGTGCTCATTGCTCCTCTGAAGCTGAATGAGAAATTAGACCTGCCATTCTGTGTTTTCCCCTTCAGCTTCCAGCCTGCCAGATAGAGACAAGTTGCTTTCAAGAAATGTCTTCACTGATCTGTAGAAGTGATTTTAAAGGCACAAAAAGCCCTGAGTGCAGCAGCAACAAACTCAGCTGGAGCTTTGGTCTCCTGCCCTGCAGGAAAAACAGGGGAGGTCTTTGCTTGTCTGAATTAAGAAGGGAGTTGCCTTCAGTGAGTGAAAGCAGGAGAGAATGCCTGTCAAAGAGGATTGCTTCCTTGGGCTGAGAGCTTGATCTCAGAGGGGTAGAAATCTGCCCTTCTTTTGACAGGAAATGAAACAGCAAAACACTGGAGTTAAAGGAGGTATGGTACTCTTGAGACCTGGAAAATGCTGCTGCCAGGAGAGGTGGTGGTGGTGATGATAATGTTCTGCTCGGAATAGGAAGTTCATCCATGGATGAAGTCTGCCAAAAAGAACTGTAATGATAGTAGTTTACCTAAAAGTAACTTGGGCTCTGAGAAGATGACCACTGTGGAATGCTAGAGGCTGCTTATTGTGCTGAATGGAAATACTTTATTGTACAAGCTGTATTTATGTAGAATGAGCTAAACTTTGCAGGAGTTCAACTGAAAATACATAATTATGAACTGCAATGGACCAAGGCTGCTATGAACAAGCCAAATACTTGTTTATGGGGGTGTGTTAATATAAGAAATGGAATAAATAGTAAAAACCACACAGCCTGCCTGCCTTTTCAGTTTGTGGGGGGAAACTATTAGCTTCCTGACTAGCAGGAAGGGAAGAGTTGCCTCCTGCAGTTCAGCTACTTGGATTTCAAGGCAGGCAGTGTTGCAACCAACACTTTTCTCTGACAGCCAATAACAAACAATTGCCATCACCCTCCCTGACAGCAGTAAAAGGGAAGGGGGGCAACAGAACAGTAAAATCTATGCAGGGCCCATTGCCAAGAGAGTGATGCTACACATAATTACAAAGCCAGGCACATTTGGCAGGAAGGGGCTGTAATTCCCTGGGATAGTGGGCCTGCTTAACCTCCAACTGGGAAAACAAAGCCTGAGTCACCAGCACCCTCCCTGCAGTGGTGTTAGAACCCCTTAATTCTGAACTGTTATTCCTGGTGCATTGCCCTAATTAAAAAGGAGCCTGGAATTCTTCAGGTTCACATAGGAACCGAGGTCCATCTGCTCACACAATAAGCTTAGAGAGCGCAGTGGTGCTCAGACATGCAATCATAGAGCCATGGAAGAAACTGCTTGCAGAAACCGCAGCTGGCTGTAGCAGTGGAGGTTTGGGTGAAGCAAGTTAGAGCCTCAGCAGCTGCTGTGGGGTAGGCAAAAAGTCCAGGTACCTTCAAACATCTCAGCTCTCATTCCACAGGGTCAGAGCTCCCAGAAGTGGAGGGAGCTGGTAGCTGCATGGATTTAGATGCTGTTCTAACAGGATACTCCTCAACCTCAGGCTCCTGTTGTGGAGAAGGCAGGTACCATCCTATATCTCCAAGCAATTCTTTCCCACTCTTCCAGCAAGTGACAGGGGAAGCAGGGGCTGAAGAGCAGGATTATGAATATAATAATAACACAAGGCAGAAGAGATGGTCACATTCTTTATTTTCATTTTTAATCTTTAGCCATCAGTAAAATGAATGGGCAGAAAACAACCAACTGAACAGACAAAACCCACCTTAGCCGGTCATTTTCAAATATAAATAACTGTGGGACAACTGAAACTGAGCCAAAATAGAAAAAGGGAGTTTAAAAGACAAAAGTAAGCCTAGCTGCACTCCCTTTTCATAGTGTCAGTGAAGAGGAAGTACCATAACAAAAGGAAGCTATGGTTACATTTGATCAGACATTTATTCCAACAGGAGGCATGGAATTGCACTTTGATGAAAATGCCGAAGCGGAATCGAGTCCAGTGCACAGGGCACGTTGTGCACATTTAGCTGGATTTCTGCTGCAGCTCCTTCATTCTGTTCAGGGCACTGCCAGCTTGAAACCACTCTATCTGCGACTCGTTGAAGGTGTGGTTCAGCATGATTGTTTCTTGGCTCCCATTGGGATGCTTGATGATGCATTTCAGAGGCTAAAGGAAGAAGACAGATTTTATTCCCCCCCCCTTCTCTTTCAAAAGGGAGCAAATTATTTGAATTCTCACAGGAAAATTCCTACATGTTTCCAAAGAGTTGAAAATGGAAAATTGTAGCTCAGGGTGGGTCTTGACATAGATCAGATACTGGGAAGAAATTTTTCCCTGTGAGGGTGGTGAGGCCCTGGCACAGGTTGCCCAGAGAAGCTGTGGCTGCCCCATCCCTGGCAGTGTTCAAGGCCAGGTTGGAGAGGGCTTGGAGCAACCTGGTCTAGTGGAAGGTGTCCTTGCCCATGGGAGGGGGCTGGGACTGGATGAGCTTTGAGGTCCCTTTCAGCCCAAATTGTGGTCCCAGTTCCTTGCAGGGAACACGGGTGCTTAAGGCAGCAAGTCCAGGAATTCACACCACCATACCAGGGTTTCTCATACCTGTTCAGAATAATGCACTCTGAGTCTGACTTGCTCTCCGGCCCCCTGCACCGTTAGAGTCAAGCTCCTCACATGGCTGCCTGGCCACACTGCCCAGCAGCACCTGTGCTGCCTCTGGCCCCTCCTGACATCCTTCCCCAGTACTGGCACATCCCTGCCCATGGAGTGCAGTGAGAAGTTACCTTCCCAGGTGCAAAGTCTGCCAGCCCCACGATGCTCAGCTTGTCCACAGGATGAATCTTGTTGTAGTCCGCTGGGTCAGCAAAAGTGAGAGGCAGTAGACCCTGCTTCTTCAGATTGGTTTCTGCAGAGAACAAACCACCAAGCACACTTGTAATAACACACTGCAGCAGATCAGGATTACTTTCTGGCACTCAGAGTAGCGTTCCAGCAACAGTTACTATCTTTGTAGTAAAATCAGGATCTCCGCTGTTTGTGTCACATCTAACTAGATCTACAACAGGATTCCTGACCAGAGGGATCTCACCATCTATCAGGAGGTAGAGTCTGTGCCCAGAGGTGTTGACAGTGGGGCAAGGTAAACACCACTTCCACCCAAACCAAATACATCCTGTTTACACAGATCACAGGGGAAATGTGACTCACCATGGATCCTGGCAAAGCTCTTGGTGATGATGACCCTGCCCCCCAAGTGACGTGGCTCCAAGGCTGCGTGCTCTCGGCTTGATCCCTCACCATAGTTTTCATCTCCAACAACTGCCCATTTGACACCCATTTTCTGTGACAAACGAAAGAGATTTGCATTTCTGCAGTCACTCAAGTGAGGAATTAACAATAAATATCCACCCACACATCTAATTCCAGTGCTGCACTAGTGATGTAGCTGTGCTATGACACCTTCTCCCAGAAGGTTCCCTTTGGGATTAACTCAGCCGTCTTTTAAATTAGCTTTTTAAATGGAAGGGGGGGGAGTGTATGGGTATTCAGGCACTTGCACATCTCCTTGAAACTGGGGGCATCACTCCAAGTTTGAAAGCAAGTGACAACCAAATATTTCCCAACAGCCACTTTAACGCTTCCAACAGACCAAAGCAAATCTTTGCTGCCACCTTTCTTTCCATGGTCCTATGTCAGAGCTGCACTCACACCAGCCATGATCCCTGCTCTACTTCTGGAAGCAATGAAGAAAAATTTAACTTCTGTCTACTGGAAGAAGCAATCTGAGACTCCTACCAAGCTGTCCAGAGGGTAAAAGGACAACTTCAGATTCTAAGCCAAGCGTTAAAGAATGAAGAGGACAAGATTAGAACATATTTAAATATTAGACTAGTCACAGGTTAAATGCTCCAAGAGGCAAGATTTAGTCCCACTCTGATGACACCCACGCCTTCTGAGGTGTGCACATGCCTAGAAGAGTTCTTCCCCTTCTATTATTTCTGGTCCCCTCTGGGTCACAAGACCCTCTTCCCTATAGCAGGTAGGGACAGAACCACCTAAAGGAACTGCGATCATCAGAGGAAGAAGACCCAAGAAAAAGCCTCAACGCTGAGTGAATCACAGCTGCTGTTACTTCAGAGCTGGAGGCTGAGATCCTCAGTCTTGGCACAGGCTGCCCAACATGTAAACATCCTCATAAAACAGGATGCATCAGGAGAAAGCCTCACCTTGTAGTAACGGGCTGTGTCTGGGACTGGGCCAAACTCCTGGGTTAAGGCGTTCCTCACAGAGTTGGCTTTGCCATTTTCAATGTTGATGGCGCCGATGAGTAGGTTGTTGGAGATGTTGTCCAGATGGCCACGGAATTTGAGCCACGGTCCGGCTGCAGAAATGTGGTCAGTGGTGCACTTGCCTTTTACCTAAAGGCCAGTAAGAGAGAAGAATGTCTTAGGATGCATCAGTGACTTGACCCTTCCTCAGTACTTTCATTGTGAAGAATCCTCACTTCTCCTTTAAAGGCACAAACCCAAGACAACTGCATCTGTTACAGAATGATGGCACTCTAAGGCAGAACACAATGGTCATTCTACATGCGCTGGGTAGGGAGAACATCCTTTGTTCCAAAGGGTAAATCACAAAAACAAGCTTAGCCATGACACCTCCCTGCCATGTCCTCTCCTCTCTCAGCAGCGGGTTCTGCAGGTACAAAATGCAATTAAACCCTTCTTGCTACAGCTCAGCGTCCCTGCTGGGGGAGTCCAGCAAGATGCCAAGTGTTTCCTCTAAGTTTCCAAACTGCACATAAGCCTCCTCAGCTTGTAAGAACAGAATTCCCAACCAGAGATAATGGTCTTCCAACTGGTAAGTGCCAGGGTGCTTGCAAAGGAATTGCTTGTGTCAAGCACAGCTCAGTATGGCCCTTTAGAGTACCTGTGGCTCTGTGTACTGAGAATCAGCAATGTCCCTGAAGGCCAGTTCCTAAGGGACTGCATTTCAGAACCAATCACTGTATTCACTGAAGCTTTCATTCTGGTAACTCATCACAGGCAATGAAGAGAAACCCTTGTCTTCATTAAGAGACTGAAATGCAATGTTTAACTATTGTGAAGTAATTTTATATAAAATGGGAGGAGAACACACATACTGATGGATGAGAAGTTCTTAACTACCTCATTTCAGATAAAACACATCGTACAACAGTCAGGTATTTATTAGAGATGCCAGTTAAAGGACCCACCCACTTTTCTACTGCAGATTGTAACTGGGGCAAATTCCGCAGCCTGCATGGTATGGGTAGGATCCTAAGACATCGTATAACAAGCTTCATTTTTCACAGCACTAGCTAACCACTAGCCCAAAGGAGAAAAGTCTCTTAGTTATAACAAAAAGAAGCATCAGAAGGAAACACCTGGGAGGAAAATCCTTGATTCACTTCCCACAGAAATGTGGTTGTAGGGGAGGGAATCGCAGATAGCTCAAAGGCACATCCAAAGCTTCTTGCAATTGATGTGCAACCCCCTGTCTGAGCAGTCCTGTCATAGCTGGTGTTCCACCACTACACTACTGACCTTGATGAGGATCAGCATGTCTTCAAGATCCTTGCCATCCCACTTATCAAAGGGCTCAAGGAGCTGGAGACGCTGGCTGGTGGGGCTCACATCCACACGCTGCCCACTGCCATCCTTGGGAGGGTACTGATAGGTGTCCTGGCCTGGATCAAATGCCTTTAAAAACAAGAAAGGAAAATCATCAGACTCAGCCATTCCCAACAGCACATGAAGAGAACCAGCCAACACAGACAACTGCATCTGTTCTAGCTTTAACCCTAAGAAGGAGGTCACTCCATGAAGTTCCCTTACTACATATAAAACACTAATAGTGAAAAGGCCTTCCCCCTGCCCCGCTCCACTCCACCTCCAGACCCAGTAGTTACCATCTTGGGCAGCTCATCTGCATCAGGTGCTTCTAGTTTAAACTTCTTCCCATCTGTTCCTGTCAGGTAATCTGTCTCAGGGTTAAATTTTAGAGTGCCAGCAATGGACAGGGCTGTAACAATCTGAAAGAACAAAAAGACACATTTAAAGACATATTTTACTCCTCATCTCTTAATTTGAAAGTCCTATACCCAACAGTCCCAAAGCCAGCAGCCAAGCTACAAACCAAGCTAAACTGGGTCTCTTTTACAGGCAGGGGAATTAGCTCCCTGACACCCTAAACTATTCCATGACCCCTACTTTGGCTATTTCTTACCTCTGGAGAGGTCACAAATGCGTGAGTCTCTGGGTTGGCATCATTGCGACCTGTGAAATTCCGGTTGTAGGATGTAACTATTGTGTTTTTCTCTCCTTTCTTGATGTCCTTCCTGTGAAAGAAAGGACCATGCTCATAAATCCAAAGGGAATACTGCTTCTAGACGTCTCACTTGCTAAAATCCCCCAGCTTAGTTTTGGTAGCAATCCCTGTCTTTTGGAGACATGAATCAGTGCCTGGACATGTTTTCCTCCCTTAAGCAGAGGCTCAAAACCAAGTCAGACACTGACTCCTGGAGTAGGTTTCATAGCCCATATTGTGCACTGTTGAACTATTTAAACAACAGCCAATGAAGTACATTCATTGCCTTTGGACATCCCACCACTAGCAATGACAAAGCCACTTGAGTATATGTCTCCCATCCCTTCTATTGGGAATTTTCCTCCCTGCCACTCCAATGACTGAAGTTGGACCAATTTACTTTTCCTATTTTAAAAGGACCATAAAAACTCCAGTCCACCCTCTCACAGATAACAAATCTCACCCCATTTTTTGCCTATGTAAGAAGTCTCCAGGTGTAGCCATTGTGGAGCTTCACTCATCTAAAGGCTCAGGGTAAACCTGCAGTGTTTGATTCCTCCTCCTCCAGTGTGTAGCAAACAGCTATGGCAAATGGGGTTTTGAGCATTTAATTTTTAATTCCTAGTGTGTTATTTTTACAATGGGATTTCACTCCACAGAGCACTTCAGGAGCTAAAAGATACACAGCCAGAGGGAGGTCTTTCACTTTACCTGTCCCACTGGCCAATGCATGGCCCACAAGCGTTGGCAAGAACCAGTCCTCCAACATCACGCAGGATTTTTGCCTGAGGGCAAAGAACAATTTTGTTACTGGTAGAAAGCCTGGAATAAGTTCCTGGGGTTGCTCTTTCAGGGGAAGAGGAGGCCAGTCTTGAAAGTGTCACCTGCTTGCACTTTGGTTAAGCAAATCACCACAGAGAAGTATTGTTCCTTTTTCCTTGAAACAGAGAAAATTCACCTCCTTGTTTCACTTGCACGTTTTGAGTCACTTTTGTAAATACATGGGGGCTGATCCCAGTGAAGCTGTAAGTTAACGCTGGGGATGAGCACAGGATGACTTGCCAGGATGATCCCATTCACTACCTACTTCAGATTGAGCAATGCAGCTACCCACAGACACTTGACTGAAGGGCAGCATCTGGTCTGATTGGTATCGCACACACTTCCTGTCTGCATAAGGAGAGGACTGGTGATCATGCAGGAGGTGTGTGTTCCTGCTCAGTCTGTTAAGCAAACAACTCTGTTGAGAGAGCAGCTGTTAAGGAAAGGTATGACTGTAGACTTGGTTGGAGGAGGCACTAAGCATTGGATGGACGCGTCCACATACAAATACTTGGTCCCCACGCTGTGACAAGCATCTTAACATTTACTAAGTATCAGAACTAATTAAAACATGATTTCCTGCACAGGATAGGGAAGAAAGCAGGTGAAGGTTCCTCTACAGAAACATTCATTTTAAATCAAATACGAGTTTTGCCATAAGTTTAGTCTAAAATGGGAACCACCTTCCAATAAAAGGGCATGCTCACATCCTAAACTGTTCTTAAAGGAGAAGACTGGATTGCAGGTGGGTACTAGCCCATCATCAGCCATGGCCACCCACAGAGTCCCAGGAGCATGAGGCATCCCTTGCTATACATACTGTTATCTCCTCAGGGGCCCAGCTCCTGGTAACTGTCTCAGCTTTGCCCAGTTCCGACCCCATTTGTATACGCCCAGGTAGTAAAGTTAGCAGGTCAAAACACCGTCAAGGTGACAACAGGACCCACAGACATCATAACACACCAGTAATTGCACTTATCTAGTGATAAGTGAGGACAAGGTTTTTAACTTTGGTTTGCATTAGTTACTTCTGGACTCATGAGTACTGTTTTGGAAGAGAGTTTAACACCTAAGTGTAAAGAGCAGCCATACTCACATAACCATCTCTTTCAATGGTGGCACGGATCTGCTCTGAGCCTGGAGTGATTGTGAACTTAGATTTACACTTCAATCCATGCGCTAGTGCCTGTTTTGCCACTGCTGCAGAGCGCCCCATGTCCTCATAGCTGGAGTTGGTGCAGCTGCCAATCAAGCCTGTGGTGTTTGACAGAAACAAGGAAGTGGTTACTGCAGGCCAGGTTCTAGGAAGTTTCTCCCTGACCCATTCCTCAGCAGAAAAAAAACAAGGGACAACTGCCTTTTCTGCTGACAAGTAATCTGAAGCTGTTTCAGGTACTAACATTGCCAAGCCTCCCAGCAACATACTGTGGTCACAGGCAATCCCTTGGCCAGCTTTGGAGGTTGCACAGTCAGAACACACTATCCGGTCACTAGTATGGTTATTGTTTTACAAGATCCAAGTGTCATCTGCTTGCACTGTGGTTAAGCAAATTAACACAGAGAAGCATTGTTCCAAAGACAGAAAAGGCTTCAATCAAGAAATGGAAGAAATGATGAAAGGAAAGCATCCTTTGTCACAGTATGAAGACCATATGAGGGCATACTGTGCCATCCTGACAGCATTTTGGTGCTAACCAGCAAATTAATAAATTCCCTTTCAGTTACATCAAATCCATGCAACAGACTTTCAACAAAGGTGCTCTTCAACCAGTAATGTTCAACCCAATCATTCAAAAGTTTCCAGGAAGGAAAACACACTTGTCTGCCTCTTGAGATTCAAATCCCTCCAGCTATCCCACATCTCATCCCACACACATGGCCCAGGGGGTCACTGCTCTTCCCAGCAAATTCATACAGCTGTGAAGAGATGACACTGCGGCAAAGTCAAAGGACATACAGCAGTAATTAAAGGGTTAGATCCCAAGCTATGTGACCAACAGCTTATCCCAAGACAGCAACATTTATGCCACAAGGATGAAGGCAGAGGAAAGAGCAAATGCTACCCACCAACTCTGATATCAACAGGCCAGCCCTCCTTTTCTGCCACAGCACCAATATCTGACACAGGGTGCGCCAGGTCTGGTGTGAAAGGTCCATTGATATGTGGTTTCAGCTTTAAGAAACAAAGTCAGAAATTACAGGAGCCAAGAAAAACCCCAAAACACAGCAGCAAATAAATTCCTTTCATAGCTCTACCTAGAAGCTGTTTAAATAGGATTCTCAGACACCAACACCAGCAGCTGTCAGTGAAGCAGACCTAAACATTTTTCCTATGTTCTAGCACAGCACCAGCAGTGTCATGTCAAACTCCCAGTTTGGTCCTCATTCACACAAAGCAGAGTCACACTACAACATGCAAGATAGGCAAGCAGGAAGGAAGCCTTACCTCACTGAGGTTGATTTCTATCACCTGGTCATAATGACAACCAGAATCTGGTACCAAGTGTTGCTTGAATTCATCTGCTAGTGCAGCTATGTCTGGAATAAGAAAGAAGGGAGATCTGAAAAGCGTAGTAAATACGAGGGAAAAGAAAAAGCTTGGAACAACTAAACACAGGAACTCTACCATATAACTTCCCCAGCCACTTCATCTACAAACTCCCTGCTTGTATCAGATGACCTACAGGATCCTGCACGGCCAGAAGTCACCATGAACACCGTTGTAGGAGGATGCTGCTCCCAGAACACACCTTCACTTGAACCCGTGCTTCTACCCTCTTCAACCCCCAAACCCTCTTACCAGCTCTCCCAGTCTTGCCCAAGTATTTCTTCATCCGGTCATTGTAAGGGAAGATGGATGTGGTAGCTCCAATTTCAGCCCCCATGTTACAGATTGTTGCCATTCCTAGAGTAGGAGTGGGAGAAGAGACCACAGGGTCAATGAGGAAGTCCAAGGGCACACAATCCTCCAGAAGTCAGTCCATGGAAAAGACAGAGAAGCCAAGAGAGATGAGGGCATTAGCAACAGAAACCTAAATCCACAGCAGAGGAAACGCTGACTACCTAACAGCTGGCTCAGCCTGTCACATTTCTGTGTCTGCAATCAGACTTTTCTGCATGCAAGGAGCTGAAAGCTACACTGATTCTTGCAGATACTGGAAGTGATGACAGGGACCCAAACCCCTGTCTGCACTGAGCACCAAATATGTTTACAGCAGTGAGCAGCATCTCTGCTACCTGCAGTGAGTGTCCCATCCCTCCCTACCATGTCCCTTTACTGGAAGAGCCAGAAATCTGTGAGAAATTTAATGGGTTGAATAAAAAGTGTCCAGTGACAGAACACAACAAAAATACTCCAACCGTTTTCTCATGCCAGTGGGATCACCCATGCCTTTCAAGGACACAGCAATGAAGCTGTTGTTTTACATTTAATGACCTAGCAGCAGGTATCACAGGTCAAGTTCTTCTGATTTCAAAGAGAAATCCCAAATTACTCTCAGTTTTTTCAAAGTTGTAGCCAAGCCATGCAAATGGAGAAAAGCCCAGCTTGAAGGCTGCACCCCAAGCCAAAGGAAGGGACACTTCTCATAATTCAGTCCTAACTAACATCATTACAGACCACAGGTTCAAATTCAGCACCCAAGACCCACAGTTAGCTCATGTAAGACTCCATGTTACAAACTGCTGCTTTCTGGTCATCCCTCTGCCCTGCTTTTCTAAAACTGATCTTCTCTAGCAGCTGTCACACATGTATCCCCTTCAACATGTTTCTTTCCTCTACTGATGACCTTTTTTAGGCTGAAATGAAAATGTCATCTTCATCTCTGACTCTCCACTCTCCAAGCATATGTGGGAATACTTCCACCTTACTCTCACCCTGATGCACGATCTTACAGGACTCTTAATGATTAACCATTCGGTGTTCTCAAAGTCACAAGAAGATTTAATGGAGAGAGGTCACTTTCTCACCAAAAAGGAGTGGTATTTTGTTATTCTACTCTCACCCACTCTCCCAGTTTGACGTGTACTAATTGTCTGGCCAGGCTAAGGGAGGACATTTAGTACTTCTTGCCTCATTCCGTTCCCAGCCTCCACAGACAACTCAACACTCACATCCAACACCATTCCACTAAGATAAGAGATTTGCATTGCCTCACCAGTGCAAGAGATTGAATCCACACCAGGCCCGTGGTATTCAATGATGGCGCCTGTTCCACCCTTGACAGTGAGGATGCCAGCCACTTTCAGGATCACATCTTTAGGAGAACTCCAGCCTGAAAGCTTGCCAGTCAGTTTTACACCGATAACCTGAACAACAACAATGGAAAAACATAAAATACTGACACCATTTCCTTTCAGCAGTCAAAACAACGCATCAGAATTTTTCCAAAGAATGTGGGTGGTCACAATAGCAAAGAACAGAAAGTCCTGAAGTAGCAGAACGCATGCACAAGGGCTGAAATCACTGACGGGGCCAACTCAGGGGAGATCCCCACTCACCTGTCTCTCTCAGTCCCTGAATAAAAAGGCTGGAAATGGAAACTCAGAACTACCAATGAATCACAGACCAGCTGTCTGAGCCAGTGTGGGGTTACAAACAAGACTAGAATAGTATATAAATATAGTGCCTGAAAATTCATGTTTCTTATACATCTTACATCTCACCCTTCACGTTGAAGATTAGTATTCCTTCTACTCCTACCTTTGGGCACTTCAGCTCCCAAGGGATTCCTGCCATGACATCTACAGCATCAGCTCCACCCACACCAATGCAGATTCCTCCCAGGCCACCTCCGTTGGGGGTGTGTGAATCTGTGCCGATCAGCATAACCCCAGGGTAGGAGTAGTTCTCCAGGATGATCTGAAAATAAACATGGATTGTTTGCTTGCTTGCTTGTTTGTTGGGAAAAAAGGGAGAAGACAGCAAGAAAGAAGACAGGAATAATAATCTAGATCAGTTTGCATTTGCGGATTTCAGGAGCAGCGAAGTATTTCATAGAATCATAGAATAGTTAGGATTGGAAAGATCATCAAGTTCCAATCCCCCTGCCATGGGCAGGGACACCTCACACTAAACCATATCACCCAAGGCCTCGTCCAACCTGGTCTTGAACACTGCCAGGGATGGAGCATTCACAACCTCCCTAGGCAATCTCTTACTTTGCCTCACCACCCTAACAGGAAAGAATTTCCTCTTTATATCAAATCTAAACTTCCCCTGTTTAAGTTTTAACCCATTACCCTTTGTCCTGTCACTACAGTCCCTAATGAAGAGTCCCTCCCCAGCATTTCTATAGGTCCCCTTCAGATACTGGAAGGCTACTATGAAGTCTCCACGCAGCCTTCTCTTCTCCAGGCTAAACAGCCCCAACTTTCTCAGCCTATCTTCACATGGGAGGTGCTCCAGTACCAATTTCCAGAACCAATTGAAACCAATTTCAATTTGGTTTAGACTGGAAATTCACTTCTGTTTCAAGCTCCTTGTGGAGGATGTAATGACAGAATAAGGTACCAAGTCTCAGTCCCAGAACAGTAAGAAAACTTAGAAAGCGATCTCCATTTTTTCACTGGAACACTCTTTTCCTCCAGTTTAGGCTTTTGCCAAGATGTCACCTTTGTTAGGGCTCAGGAGTCTTGTTCCTTAGTCTCCACACCCTTAATCAACTTGCTGAGCAAGCCAGTTCACCTATCCAATGCTAGTGAGACCTTTCATAGTCTTTATGCTCACATACCAGTAGAATACCAACAGGCTCCTCCAAACTGTGCTGCCAGCCAAAACCTAATCACCCAGAAGAATCCCTCACAAATACACCAAGAGGCCGGCCTTCCCTTATTGCTGCTTCCACACAAGACTCTTCAACTATTAACAAAACCACAAAACAGTTCTTTCATTAAAAATGGCGATTTTTCTATGGTAGCAACACAGTATAAAACTCAAGCTAATGAAGCTCTCACTCCATATGTGCCATACCAACATTATGGACTGCCTTTCTGGGAAGCACAGAACTTGGAGCATATGCATCACACAACAGCTTGGGCAGAACTAAGGTGGCCCTCTATTGAGAAGACCAAGGGTTTGCTTCTAGTACTTCCAGCTTCATTTGCTTGTAGCTCACATTTGCATACTTGTGCCAAGAAAGGTCACTTTCAAGGTCTCACTTTGCCAGAGCTGGACTCTGAAGGTGTACAACACAACCAGTTTTCTCCAGCCAGAGAAAGTCTGCCCCAGGAAAGCTGGTAACTACAGCACAGAGCTATGTTGCCAAGTGACAGATGTTACAAGTGGTTTCAGAGCACAGACAACCTGAGGTGTTCCCACAGTCTTTTGGAGAGTTCACCTCTTCTGTTTCCTTTCTCTGTTGTATCACACCAAAGTAAGGTAACCTTGTTTTTTATCTCAGAAAACGTAGCAGAAAGCTCTTAATTGTACTTAGTCACAATTTGTCTGCTGAAAAGATGTTTACCAATTATCCATTCTCTTCTCCACTCCTTTTGCTTCATGGTACACCTCAGATTTGACTGCCTGCACTCAGAGGAACCACCTAAAATGCCTACTAGACCCACAAAGCAAGTCAACCAAGAGCAAGTTATGGAAATCCTGTCAGAGGTGTTGGTTTTAAAGAACAAAAAGCCTCATTAAGTGGTATGTTATCCTGGACAGTCCTGTTCTTTTATGATGCAAGCGCTGTAATAACAGAACCTCAGATCTGGAAACCACTCTGCATTTTATTCAAATTCACGTAGCAACTCCTTATGTGTTGCCATTCTTGAGTACCTAAAGTAACCTGCTCTGTTTGGTGCCCTCACATACCCTCCTGGTTTATATGGAAAAAAGTGCATACAAAATAACCCTAAAAACCCCTATGTTCCCAAAGCTGCTTTCCTTACCACATTAGCCCTATGCAGCCAGCTTCATGGCATCACCTTACTGTCCCAATCATACCAAGAGGAGGCAGCCCACAAGCAGTTATGATATTTCAAGCATCTGTGATTCACATGACACGCTGCTGGCACTACCTAATCACGCATCAGGTTACAGGTTGACCAAAATAACCTTTCAGAAAACCACTGATGTCAAGATAACCGAGAGAGGGCAAGCAAGAAAACTCGCCCACCTCAAGGAAAGAAAGTTGTTTCCCCAAACTGGTGACATTCTCTAAGGGTGTGCACCTCAGGTCTTCTCTTCACCATAAAGTAAAGGAGCCACTGCATGTTCAGAGATTGCAAACATATACACACACTTTACCTGGTGAATGATTCCTGACCCAGGTTTCCAGAATCCCACTCCATACTTGGCACCAGCCGTTGCTAGGAAGTTGTACACCTCCTTGTTTATGTCCTGTTCACACAGGGAAATGCAGAGCATTAGTAGCACATTTTCTTCCTCCATACATCAAGAGCTCATTCAAACACATTCCCTTCTCTCTCATGCCTGTCTTTAGTTTGCTCACAGTTCTGTAGCACCTAGAGGGACTCCTAAACCCAAAAAGGATCAAGACTGCTTGCCAGTCAGTTGTAACAGCCCATTTAATGTCATCCAACTTGTAGCTCTACTAAAGCATTTTTAGTTTCCAGTTCCAAACAGCACAAGGAAAATAGCGCAATTAAAGGAAAATCCTGCCAATAATGCATTAAAAAATGCTCTGCTCATTTCTTGTCTTCTCAGGGTGCTGGGTATTTTAAAAACTTGTTTTCCTCTCTTCTTCTACCCCCTGCTTCCTTCTCTATCAGCTGTTCCTTTTGCTTTACAGATGCTTTGCAGACATTTCAAAGCACTGAGACAAGCATTTTGGCTTTATTTTCACAGATTAAGAAATGGAACTGAAAGCTGCTCTCTGCTAGGGGAGTCAGTGGGTGTCATTTCTCATTCCACCAAGGCTGCTGTCTAAGACTCACACAATGCTGCCTTTCTTGCTGCACTATCACCATTACTGGTGGAGGTCACACCGTGAAAATTGCTTGTGAGAATAACCAGGGTTGCCAAGGAAGTATGACACTATTATATCCTGATAGCTCTTGGCAGAGGAGTGGCAGAATAGATAAGATAAGCACTAGGAGAGAGTTTCTTAACAGACTGTTCTCATGCAGCTACCCTTTGGAATAAAGAGAAAGGGAAAACTGGAGATAATGGAAGAATTGTCTTAGCACACATTTGCTGAAGTTTCCCATGAGGCAGCAGCAGTTCTTTAAGCCTCCTTTTCCACTGGGAGTCGGGTCACTTCACTCTGTTTGTGCATCCCTCCCCCAGTAAAGCACGCTGATGTGCCAGGAGCAGATCCAAACCACCCTCTGGCCTGCCAGCATTCACTGTGTGCCAACTGGCAGCAGCAGAACTGAGTCAGAAGGCGGCAGGACCTTTACTTGTTCTGCTCAGAGTGGATGGCAAAGGAGGGGCTCAGCCCAGCTCAAGGCTGCAGCGAATATAATTGCACTACAGAGAACAAATAAATGCAGAAACAGGGGGAAGGGGAGGACAGGAGGTGAAGGGAAGACAAGAAACTGTTTTATTTGCCAAGTCCAAATTCTTAATTGCACAACTTGGGCACAACTTAGGGTTGAGACAAGTGGAGTGAGAACTCCCCAAATTCACTCCTCAGCGGTACAGTGGCTTTACTATGGCCTGAAGGAGGAAGCCAGAAGCAGTTACTTCAACATCAGGAGTACCTAGAAATAGGTATGAAATGAAATCTTAAAATGCAACCGAGCTCCCCCAAACTGTTTACTGTTTGTAAATGTTGGTATCAACACCCAAGGCACAATTCCTCCTGGCTCTAACAGTGGACTTTAGCTTGGTCTACCTGGAGTAACAAGATTTCCCCACCTCCCTACTATGCTCAGAGCATGCTGTTCCTCAGCCAATGCATTTTGGTATGTAGGACAGAGGTGAATGTGTCTATATTTAACAGAAGCCCCTATGGAGGAATAAGCAGTAAAACAGTAAGTGGGAACTTTAAAAAGGCAGTGAATCAGCAGTTTCGCAACCACCACATTGAAACTCCCAAGTAGAAAACATCCTCCATGCTTCCATACACATTTATACCTACCCTCACTAGCCCTGAAAGCTGCACATGCTTCATTTAGCATTCTTCAGCTAATCTCTAGCAAAAAGTTTGGGAAACAAAAGTAGCTATTTGCTCCCTCCTCACATAAGACACCAGTGCAATGCAGATGCATGTTCAGGATATTTTTCACACTCCCATACTGTGGCATGAAGAGCATAACTATATAGAGAAATCTGTCTTCCTTTTGTCTCCCTTTGAAATAAGATTTTTCCTCTCCCTTAGCTAAAATATCTTCTCACACTTCAGAACACACACATGATGCAGACTTCCATCATTAAATCCAGCTTTTCCTACATTCATGGTCCATTAAACCATGTGATGATGACTCTCAGCTGAAAAATTCCCAAACATCCATTTACTCTGTTTCTTTGCTGCATCTGACCTGGCTACAGAGCTGACCACCACAGGCAATCTGTTACCATATCTGATTCATGGCTGTCCTTCTGGCGGGGGAAAAGCTCAAAATGAAACCTCTTCCTTCGACTGGAAGGAGGCTTTCAAACAGAGAGAATTTACACTTCTGCAATAGTAACCTTGGCTCTTCGAAGATCATTTTCACCACCTGACTGGGCTTCAATGAGGTGATCACAGTGGATGGTGGAAGGCACAGCCACTTTTGGCAGCCCGCTGCTGATGAACTGTAGCATTGCCATCTGAGCAGTGGCATCCTGCATGGCCACACGGTCTGGCCGTAAGCGCAGGTAGGTCTTGCCCCGCTCGATCTCCTGCTTGGCTGGGTCATCCAGGTGTCCATATACAATCTTCTCAGACAAGGTCAGGGGACGGTCAAGCCTGGGGAGAAGAATTTTAGTATCTGTATTTTGTTTACTTCAACATTTGTCCTTCTAAGCATGTAACAGAATGCTTCTCTATATAACTGAGACTGTTAAGAATTAATAACACAGAAACCTGCATGTTCTTCTTGCAGCATTAACATATCAGCTGGCTAAAACAAGGGCTCAGAAGAGAAAGTTCAGAAGTATATGGATTGATGTCACTTTATGCTTTCTTTTATAACCTTCCTGTAGAGAAAAAGAAACGTTGACTCTGCTTGTTACTTGAGTCATACCTCAGGACAGCAAATGTGGAGGGGAAAGAGAGGTCAGACTTGATTTGCAAATACCAAATCCCACAGCAAGCAAGTACAGCTAAGCTGTTTCATGACCTCAGACCTTTCATCCTGCAACTGTATCAGTTGAGGGACCTATTTATGTCAGTGGTGAGACCTTCTGAGAAGTAATTAAGTAGAGACAATGGCGAGAAATGAGAGCTACCACATTTAACAACGGATGCAAAGACTGAAGGACATGTTATACAAATCACTGCTGAGGTAAATGGAGCAGGAACGACAACTTAGCAGGCACACAAGCCTCCATCAGCAGATTAAGGTCACTATGTTTACATACGCTACAAATTCCCAGCCCTCCTTTCCGTGCCTAACGCCTACAGTAGAACACAGGAGAACATTGACTGTCAAAACAGTGCAGAGGAGCATTAGCCTATAATGACCACTGCCCACACACTGCTTCCCCAAGAAAGGAGCAAGGGCCAATGTGAAGGCTCCTCAAAGAGGGCATTAAACTAAGAGGACAGAGACATCTCTGAACTCCTCCTCTGCACTGCCCTGTTTCTCTTCATGTTGCAGTGATTCATTGTAACCTTCAACCTCCCCACAGTGCCCACCACTATATGGGGACACTGTAACTCACGCTTCACTACATTTGCAACTGCCACTGCTCAAAGCTTCCCTCCCTACTAAATATTTCCTATGCCAGAACCCTGTGATATTTTTTTCCTTCTCTCCTGTCACTGCAGAGCTAAATTCTGCACACTGAGCCCTCCCCTGTTTCCTCCTCCACTCTTACCTCTTACGGACAATGTTGATGTTCTTCTCCAGCTTTTCATAATTTATGTGGTCATTAGGCTCAAAGTGGCTCATGGCCACCTTGGCCCGCTGGCAGAGGACAGGAGCAACATGGTAGCGTCGTATCCCACTATTCAAGGCATGCTGGAAAAAGGAGAGTGTTAGTGCTGAAACCTGGCAGAATGAATTCCTATAATGTATCAATAAACCAATTGTTTTTCAATTGTTACTCCTGGGATTCTACAGCCTGAGACACAGGGAAATTGCAAAGGTTTCTAAAGGTACCCGATAAACATTTGATAGCACAATACTGCATATGATGTTAAAAAGTAAGACACCAGGTTATATAGAATGGGTAGCATTTACTAAATTATTTTACATCTCTATTTATAGCACCAGATGCTTCATGCTTTCACTGAGAAATCTGCTTTCAGGCAACGATGAAATAACTCTTAAGCAAACACCAGTTTGCTATACTCCTGACACATTACAGCCATGGTGGAGAAAAACACATGGAGTTTCCAAAGCAAGCTGACATAGGTTTGTATTTCCTCACTGGTGTTGTGTTCATATAGAAGGTCTGGCAGGTGACACAATATGGGACCGAGTAGATACCAGTCTGTTCCAACACCATACACCAAGTTCTTTGTGCAGCGTCCGTGCATACTGTTACAAACCTGACTGTATTTCCACATAAGGTGAGCTGCATTTCAGTGCCAGGCAGAGTGACACGGATGTACATGCCTGGTCTATGGCACAATGCAGAGCAGGAGAAAGACAAGACATGGAACAAACACATCAGCTTCACCAACCTGGCTGTGCAGATCTTACATGCTATTTACCTTCTCTCTCACAAAGGCATCCTCACCCTTCCTTTAAGAAAAGCCTTGCACTTGCCCTACAGGTGACAGCAAGACAAATGAACTATACTGTGAGCTAAACACAGCAGCAGCACATGATGAAAGAAAGCAAGCCCAAATTTCATTTGGCAGCCCTCACAGTGAAACAGTCCTGGAACATGGGAGAAGGGCAGGGTACAAGGAGGCACCTTTACAGTGCTCAGGGTTAAAAGGCTCTCATGCAACTTTGAAAAATGAGACAGAGGGCAGCCTCCATAAAAACTTACAAGGATTTGGCACATGCATTTCTTACATCCTTTCAAAGTCTCGGTCATTAGCACTGGAAATCTGGAAACAGACTGAAGACAAGAGTTCAGGGTTCCTCCTCCTCCAGTATTACACTTAATCTTAATCCTGTTTTTTTTTATATTCATCCTTTACTTCAGCATTATGAGGTTTTCAAAAGTACAGGCTAATAAACACATCAGCACTGCCCTAAATATTCCTTTTGTACGTATGGTTGTAAATCAGCAAATATTCCTTATGCAGAACACAACTGCAGCACCTACCACTGCTTTTTGCATTGTCAAAAATGCTAGCCAAGTCTTTAAATCTGCTCAAGCATTTTTAATTTTTCCTTGTAAATATTTTCCCAGTTTTCTTGTTGCCACCATTGAAAGCACTGCGTGAAATAATCCTGACCAGTAAGACGTTACTGATTTTTATCCAAAACTTTTATTGTCCTTTTGATGACATTTGTTAGCATCTTACACGATAAAAAGTTGAGGAAACCCAGGCAAGATCATAATAGCCAGCAAACCAGCAATAAAGGTGCAGTTTGCTTCCCCCCCCAACCAATCCTAAACTATTAGATATGCACCTTTTGGTAGGAGCAATACAGACCTGTAACAACTGCACGCCACTTGCGCTAAAGCATACCTGAAGTAAGTGAACATGGCAGTACAAGAGAGGGCACTGCTCCTCCAGGAATGCAAATCAAACCTAGTCATCAAATTTCACTGTGCTGCTCTTGAAGCTTAGAACTTCCAGAACGTATTCACACGTGTCAGAGCTGAGACTCTTCCTTCTTCCATCAGGAAAAACATTCCCAACAAACCAAACACTACCAGGCTTCTCATTGCTAAATGCTCTTTACCCAGTAGTCACATAACTCCTGTGTTTGTTTTCTTCTGCTTCCCCCTTTTTCAACTTAAGCATTTACCCAGTACAATTAATGCTGTGGGAACATCTTTATGTATCCACTCTCTTGTGATAATCTCCAACAGCTGGAGTGGCTGGAAAAAACACTGAGGGATTTCATCACTGTTCATGGAAAAATAATCTCTTCACTAGACCAAGAAAGGCATTCTGGTTTACTGCAGTAATTCCTTCTTCCCCTGCCCCAAAAGAACCCTGTAACACAACTGATTAATGGAGTTCCTCCTTGTCACCCAGTAAACTGAGAGCTAAATTTCACTGTAATTCAGCGTACGGAAGAACAGATTAGCAAATTAAAGTCATGGCAGAGGCTTCACAGCATTCTAGTCTTTCTTGGGACCAATGCCGATTATGATGAAAATCTGAAGCAGGGCTCTCCAAAGAGAGGTACAAAGAAGCTTTTCAGCTAAAATATTGCCAGTCTGATCATACACATCTTTATCCTTTTACTTCATGGGATGGCTCAATAAAACACAGTATTTATTCAAATACTATATAACTATTCAAACAGTAATCACAGATGTAGCAATGCAAAGTAGTCGATTTCTGCTTGACCACACCTTCAGGCTACCCAAGACAGGAAGGTGAGGGGAAGGATCCTGCCTGGACATGGAGACTGGCAAGAGAAATCTAGAAAACTGAAGGTCTGTTTCTGTGATGGCCAATAAGACTGGGGAAAAATAACCACCTAGGCCAATCGACTTCAGAAAATAAGAGAATATTTTTGTCTACAAAAGACTTTTAATAGATGCCCATTAAAAAGTGCTATCTTCAGTTTACTGGGAGCTGAATCTCACCCCACATCTCTACTCTGTCGGGAATTAATTTGATTCAGTATGGCTGTTGGCATGTTGGTGTCCAGCAAGCCTAAGGATCCATCACCAACAGTGAGCAACAGCATACACTGCCTGGTTCAAAAGTCTAATCTCTCCTCATAAAGAATCTACAACATATCACTCATTATGCCTGTTGATTCTGACTGTCCTTTTTCCTCTGCATCCTTAGATGGGGGGGGGAGAGGGGCAGAACTATAAGATTAAGGAAAAGCCACAAGACTAAGTTTCCATTCTGTTCTGCCTCACTCTTTGCTGAAATAGTAGGTGGTTAGGGGGGCTTCTGTGGTGTTTTTTTACTGAGTAGTGAGAAGTGCCTTGAGATCAACAGCCGAGAAACAGAGCCAGCAATCTATACATTTCCGCTTTTATCCAGGAACTGGCAATTTCCTGGGACTGATCATCCAGCAAACAACTGCCAAGTGATCTCCTCTCATCTGGCATTGAATCCGTTATCCCAGCTCCTGAGTGTCTTTAGTCAGATTTCAGCAGAAGAAATGGCAGTAATCATTACAGAGCTCCTAACTCTACCAGTATTCTGGCAGGTCCTTAAGAGACACAAAAACTCCAGCCTATTAAATGGGTGTAGTACTTCAACCCCAGTTGGCAACTAAGCACTCCACAGCAGCTCACTCACTGCCCCAGGTGAGATGGGGAGAGAACTGCAAGAGTAAAAGTGAGAAAACTTTATCTCACAGGTTGAGATAAGACAATTTAATAAGTAAACCAAAACAAGGAAATCATTCACCACTTCCTATCGGCAGGCAGGTGTTCAACCATCTCCAGGAAAGCAGAGCACAGTCATACATAGTGGTTACTTGGGAAGACAAACACCACCACTCCGAACATCCCCACCTTCCTCCTTCTTCACTCAGCTTTATATGCTGAGTATGATGTTATATGGTATAGAATATCTCTTTGGTCAGTTGGGGTCAGCTGTCCCAGCTGTATCCCATTCCCAAATACCTGTGCACCCCCAGCCTGCTTGCTGGTGGGGTAGGGCTGAGAGGCAGAAGAGGCCTTGACTCTGTGAGCATTACTCATCAGTAACTATAAAACCCCCGTGTTATCGACACTGTTCTCAGCACAGCTCCAGAACATCACCCCATACAAGCTATTGTGAAGAAAATTAACTCTAACCCAGCCAAAGTCAGCACAATGGATCATTATTTTTTAAATCTCTAAGAAAACCAATACTTATCTTTATGGACTTTAAAAGCTCATCTTGAAAAGCTAGCTACCTTGCATTTAGCTCACTACAGTAAATAGTCTAGATGCAACAGGAGTCTGAATTCAGAAACTAACTTACATTTCAGCAGCAAATATGACAGATAAGTCCGGTAAGCAAAAGCTCATGTTCAAAACAGTAGCAACTGTGCAACATGAACTCCTATCTGGGAAATCAGACCTAGATACACCAGCTGAAACGCAGAATGCCATTTTTCCTCATCCTCCCTGGCCTAAGAACACTGGCCAAGTTTCCAACATTCACTATGATTCAGCTTAAAAAAATAAAATCAACCCAGTGCAGTATAATCAAACTGTAAAAAAAAAAAAAAAGCAGTGTGGTCAAATCAAATTGTAAATGCAGCCTGATTTTCTAGACCCACCTCTAAAGAGCAACCAAAATTAGGGTTCTGAAGACCAGTTTAGCTCTAGCCAGCACTGCTTTTTGCCAGCATGCACAAAGCCTCCCATACATCATTTCAGTACTTGCCTGATGCTTCAGATAGTTTATCCAGTTTTACAGTGCTGCTGCCAACATGGCTCAAGAAATGGGATGCTACTAAAAGCATCTCTCATGCTTGACATGAAAAAGATCATGACCCTTTGAGGCTATTAGAAATACTTTAAATAGGACAGTCAGCCCAAACCAGGCTAATTCTGATTTATTTGCCTCAGAGGTAAGCTTCCTATGTAGCTCCAATTCCAAACCACTTCAGGAGATGAGTAGAACCAATGTTGATAACATATGCCATGGTCAATGCTGGCTCTATCACAGTGACTGGCAAGGTGAGTTTCATATTGATTCTTCTCTAGGCTGATACACACAGGCAAAAAAAAATGCACCTCCTAAAGAGATCGCCTAGGATCATGTCTGACCATCACAGATTTAGTCTTACATGGGGGGACGGGAGGTGGGAATCCATATACTCTGAGCCCGATAATAGAAGACAGTCTCCTAGAATACTAAATTCCCCATATTCCCTGTGCGAGCACAGCTTTTGTTTTCCATTATAAGATATTAACCTTAGCAAATGACTGCTTGTTCTCATGCCATGACACACAATGAGAACCAATTCATTATCCTGATAAAGGATTTGCCTTCATTTTATGAGTAGTCATTTCTGTTCCAAGGACAAATTAGAAGCTATTTAACAATTAAGAGTGAATATATCAAGTTAATTAAAATGGTGCTATTCTGAAACTTTTGCTTAAATTTAGAAAGCTATACTTTACTAAAACACCAACCTCTAAAGTAAGGAAGTAATATAAAACATGAACTAAGCTTTGCAAAAATACTCTGGAATACCAGAAGCCAAGTTCTTACTTCGGCTCCCTAAGAAAAGGGAAGATGTTGGCCAAGGTCACAAATGGCAAGGTGAGAAGCTAAACTGCCTGACTTCATCACACACTTTACTAAGGGGAGGACAGGCTTCATTATTCCTGCTTGCAGCCCTAGAAAAGAAAACCATGTCCTGATATTTGCCTTCCAGGCTTTAAAGTACCACAACGTCTTTATAATTCAGTACACATTAAGCACAATAATGTCCTGAGTAAGAGAACCTCTGTGGTGAGCTCATGTTGCAGGCAGATTTTTAGAGGTCATGACAGACAAGACTATGGGAATCACTGTCACTGTCTTGATAAAGAAAAAAAAAGTAGTTTAAGTGCTTGTCCAGGCTGCTTTTTCAGTCCTCCTAGGTCCCGTTTATGTAGAGACGCTGGCATCTTTTCCACCCGGGCCTCTGTCCATACTAAAAGTATGGATTTTGAAGCAAAGTAGCCAAAGGAGAGCTTTCATGCTCATGCACACAACGGAAAGTCACCTTGTGCTGCTGCACGCTGATAACGGGCAGAAACAGCACACGAGAGGAAGAAAACGGCACGCCCTCGGGAAAGGCTTTTTATTCCCCCGTTAGGACCCCTGCCCTCACGCTCACCGCCCTGCCGGGCCCAGAGCTTGACACCAATCCCTCCCCGCCGGGGCGGGGGAGGTTGCAGGGACGCGGCCTGGCCCTGCCGCCGCGTTCACCTTGCGCTCACCTTGAAGGCCGGCAAGGCTAGGAGGCAAGGCGCGCCCTACCCCGGGGCCCGGCAGGCGGCCGAACTACCGCCACGGCCTCCCCGCCATTGTCATAGAAACGGAGCGCTGGGCCGCGCCGGGGACACGCTGACCTACCCGAGGAGGCGGGCATAGGCGGGGACAGGACGGACGGGGGGCTGCGGCCGCCCGGCGGCTCCCGGCGCTGCACCCGCCGAGGATCCCCGGCTGTGTCCGTCCATCCCTCCTACCTCCCTCCCGCTGCCCGCCCGCCTCCGCCGCGCCGCTCACCCGGAGCCGAGCCGCCAGGACACAGTACGGCGCCATTTTGTTCACTGACAAAGATAAGGTCGCACCCCGATGGCGTCACGCGGCCATTTTGACACCTCCGGCGCGCAGGCGGGGTCGCCGCGGGGGGCGGGGTCGCCAAGGTCCTGGCAGGGAAGTATCCGCGCCGAGAAATGGGTTAACGACCGCTACGCGGACTCTCCCGAGGCGGAGGGAGGTTAACGATGAAAAGAGTTTTTTCAACATCCCTCCTCCCACCGCGCTCCTGCTTTCCCTCTCGGGGCCGCGCCTTTTCAGTCGCTGTGCTCACCCCAGCCAGGACCGGGGGCGGTTGAACGCGGGTCGAAGGTGATCGCGCGCGGCGGTGGCAGGCGGGTGACGGCTCGCCATGGCCAAGCACCACCCGGACCTGATCTTCTGCCGCAAGCAGGCCGGCGTCGGTGAGTCCCGGCGGGCTCGCACCGCACCGCACCGCACCTCACCTCACACCCGCTACGCCTGCGGGGCCCAGGGAGGCGCGGCCCCGTGTGTGTGTGTGCCGTTAGCGGCCGTTAGGCCTGGCGGGGAAGGCGCCCCGCCCCCTCCGCTGTTTTATTTCACTTTTATGTTGGTGTTTTGTGGGGGTTTCCGCCGCAGTGGGATTGGGGGTGCTGCAAGGAGGCTGCTGCTCTCGGAGTCCACTGCTCTGGGGTCCCGCGCCTCCTTCAATGGAGCTGAGCGGCTTCAGGGCCTGGGGAACCGCAGGGTTCTGTTCCTCGGATAGGGTAAAGGCAAGTGAGGTGGGTGTTGAACCCGTAAAGACGTGGTTTTGATGTATTTCACGCCCGTTGTGTTGGCCATACCAGTGGAGCCAGGGGAAGGAGCTGAAGGCTTTAACTCTGGGAGCATCTTTCTGTCTGCAAGATAACATTGTATTCCAGGTTATAGAATCGCAGAATAGTTTGCTTTGGAAGGGACCTTAAAGCTCACCCAGTTCCAACCCCCTGCCATGAGCAGGGACACCTTCCGCTAGACCAGGTTGCTCCAAACCCCATCCAACCTGGCCTTGAACACTGCCAGGGATGGGGCAGCCACAGCTTCTCTGGGCAACCTGTGCCAGTGCCTCACCACTTTCACAGGGAAGAACTTCTGCTTAACATCAAATCTAAATCTCCCCTGTGTCAGTTTAAAGCCATTATCCCTGTCCCTACATGCTCTTGTCAAAAGTCCCTCTCCAGGTTTCTTGCAGCCCGTTTAGGCACTGGAAGCTGCTCTAAGGTCTCCCCTGAACTTTGTTTGCATTTGTTATACCTCTTTACAGATAATGAACTTTTTTTCTTGTCAGAATTTGCTCTGATGAATCTCTTGACACTCAAACTTAACTGAATCACTATTTATTATTTGTGAATGTGTAGATCTGGTTGTTAGAACTTGATATTTATGACATTAAAATAGCTAACGTTGTTGTCAGTTTCCTATACAAGTGGTAAGACATCTGAGATAAATGTAACTACCTTCCTGTTCTGAAGAGAGGAAGGTATTTGGGCTGCCTTAAACCAAATAAACACTTGGTTAATTTCTTTTTTCATCATTAAAAGCAGTGTAAAGGCTATGCCAAGATTCATGTATAGGATTTCCTTCAGTCAAGTACATTGGCTGTGTTTGAAATGGAATAATGAATGTAGATTATCTTACTGTCAATGGGTGTTATAATGCATTTGCAATGCATCTAAACTTTGATCTTGGTGAATGTCTTCAGGAGGATACATATTGTTTTATCATAAAAATATTTGTATTTATGCTCAAACTGTTTCCGTGGTTTACTTTTTTCTTTTAAAGACTGCTCACTGCAGAAGATAATTATTTGACATTCAGGCTTGCAGTTACTTATGTTTTTTCCTGCTTCTGCCTCAAATAATTCTTTTTTGTTCTTTTTTCTTGCAGCAATTGGAAGACTTTGTGAAAAATGTAAGTATAGCTTCTACATAGAGTTGCTTGAGAACATGGTGGTGTGGTTAGAGCATCCAGTTTAGAATTGGAGATTTGGTTCCATTTTTGCTTTAACCACAAACTTGAGGTCACTCTTTGAGATGGGAACAGTTACTTGTGAATTGCAAGTGTAAATAAATGAATAATTACAAAGTTACCCTCTCAAATAGGTTGTCAGGCAAATGCATACTCTTCTAGAGAATATGCTGACAGGGTTTGCAGTAGCTGTGGCTACAGTGACTTCTTGATTGGTTGCTTGTAATCTGTAATATAAAATGATCAGCCTCATCATTTCAAAGCAGGGGGGGAAATTGCATTTTTGGAATCTGACACCTGGGGAAAGGTTCCCTTCAGCATCTAGCATAAAAAGGGGCAGGGGAGGGAGGGCACACAACATCTGGAGTTAGAGCAGGAACCCCCTACCGAATAGAGTATGATCTGTCATTAGATCCTTGTAGGGAAACAGAGGAAATAAGATGAATAGTTTGTGATTCAAAAATAGTGTGGAAAGAAGCACAGTCTGAAGCAACAAGACTGTTTACAAGAGCCCTTGGCAGTGTAACAGGTTCCCACTGGTAGCAGTTGAGGGCTGTCGTGCTGGAGATTTAGGAGCAGGTTAGATGAGCTGTTTGTGGGAGTCAGGATTAGATGCCTTGGGAACTGGTAATAGGATATGAAGCCTTTCATCCCTAGGTCAGTGTTTTGGATAAGGTCCAGCACAGCAGAGACTGTCAAAGGCATCTGTATGATATGAGTACTTGAATTTCAGTTGATTCCTTGTGAGAAAGCAAGAGCTACTTTTGTGAAGTGGCTGTTTATGCCAGTTTGCCCTTTCTTTGGCCTTCTCACAGATGAAGGATTAAAGGGACTATGAGTACAATCTCTTACCTCATTGAGGATAGTAACCCCAGGCTTTTGTTGATGTGGCACTGTAAGAGAAACTTACACTGCTGCTGCTGTGTAGGTAAGGACATTAGTCCTGTCAGTCCAGCTTTTAGTTTTCTTCACAAGTGAAAAACTCAGGAAAAGTTCTAGAGTAAAAATAATCCAAGCAGGTTTTGGCTAATCACAGAAGTGACTTTGAGTTCCTTCTCTGATTGTGAATGCATGAATGCATAAATGAAACCCTCACATATTACAGGCTACTGGCCCTTGTTCCTCCTAACTCTGGGTGCAAATACAAAGTTGCACCCTGTGCAGGATAAACTCATGCAATTCAATTACATTGTCTTTGAATGTAGAGGCAAATTCTTTGATTCGGAAGCTTTTCCTCTTTGATGAGAGTGTGGAGAAAAGGCCAGATTGTTCTATAACCAGCGGCTCTGCTGTATTTGCAGGTGATGGCAAATGTGTGATCTGTGACTCCTATGTGCGGCCCTGCACCCTGGTGCGCATATGTGACGAGTGTAACTATGGCTCCTACCAAGGGCGCTGTGTGATCTGCGGAGGACCAGGAGTGTCTGATGCCTACTACTGCAAGGAGTGCACCATCCAGGAAAAAGACGTACGTTGGCATCCTGTCTCCTGTTGAATCGGTTATGTCTTTATTTAGTAGCCATGCTTTCCTTAAGGGTCTTGGAGATACTGAAATTAGTGTTGGACTAGGGATGCTTGGGTTCCACTACCAAAATTGGCACTGGTTTTCATTACTTCCTACCTTTCTTCCCCTGATGGTAGTTTGCCCTGTTTACAAAGCATTTTGAGGTATTGGAATTCTTTTCATCCCAAAGGGTCTTTGACTGCCTTGCACTCACACTCAAGGCTCGCTTCCTCCACGCACTGCTTGTTACCACTTTAAGTTGTTGTGTTACCGGATCTCTCAGCTTAGGTTTTACCAGGGTCAGAGACATTCCAGACACTGCAAACACACTGCTAGGAGCAGCTCCTCACTGGAAGTCCATTATCAGCCACTGACCAAGGGCACGTACAGTATCATAAGGCCTATGGAATTGCCACCTGTGTTTCCTTTTGGATAACAGCATAAAGATAGACCTTAGTATCTAGTGTCTGCATTTTATTCCTTTTTTTGTTTGGCCTGTATTGAAGACACCTTTTTTTTTGCTAACATTTTTTGGTGTGATGATCCCTTATTTCTATTGTCAGTGCTATAATCTTTTTATGATCTTGTGCTGAGACATTTAACATGCATTACTCTGCATGTTAAATGAGGCAGCTCTTTACCCACTTTAAAGTATTTGTTAATATCCAACACGAGTGCAGGACGTGAAGAACTACAAATGAAGTGGTAGAAAGACTTTTGGGAAGAGCAAGAACATTTGCAGTATCCCCAGAATACGGGCCTGATAGCTGTGAGAGTATCTGTTAAAGGTTGTTTGGCTTTTGGTTCTTCGCAAATGCCATTTCCAGCATACCTTAATGACTGGAGGACATGCTGAGAGAATGGTTCAGATTGTTACAGGAACATGCTCAGCTGAGTGAGTTGCTGATTTAATTCTCTGTGGTACCTACCTTTTCTCTAGAGGCCTGCAGCTAAATTCAGGACAGGGGTAGGTGCTCATTTGAGTTTAGTCATTGCATCCGACAGGACCATAATATTTCTTAGTATCAAGGTAAGGATATGAAGACTGTGATAGTGGTGCTGCCTCCTACTTCAGAAATGCTGTGAGAAAGAGTAGTCTTGTTCACGTGCCTTTGGAACCAAGGCATCTAGCTTGATAAGTCACGAGTAAAATAAGCTTGATTTTATTCCTACCAATTCATATTAATTCCAAACAAGTATTTTTCATAACCTAAGCTCACTTGTAGCTTACTGTCTAGTTCAGGTGTGAAATAGCCAGCTGCTCTGCAAGGGAGGATTATAGAAAATGTAGAGGTGGAGGAGCAGGAGAATGATGTCAGAACTGAAGAATTTGTAACAGCTGGGTGAAGGCTGCTGTGGATGAAGGCAGTTGCTCTGTACCAGCAAACTCAAATGTTGGGGATTATTACAGATGTGAAGTTGCAGATCTGAAGCTGGTCGGACATGATTGGCTTGCAGGATTGAAAAGTGCTGGCACAGGTGTAGGGTGCTCAGAATGAGTAAAGTTAAGTATGCTGCTGTCAGTTATGGTAGCTGGTGCTGATGTGAATAAGAAAAGCAGATGGACAGAACCGTATACCTGAAGCTCTAACACTCCAAGGTTTCAGTCACAACACTTCCATCATCCTCAGAGAAAGACTGGAAAAGGTAGTGAAGCAAGAAAGCAAATATTAAAATGGAGGGAGGAGGTGGAATTCTGTTAGGCACCAGGCAAAGGGCCTGGTTACTCTTGGTTCATTTGTTCTGGTGGAGGGAGGAATGGGGTATTGTTTCACTCCACTTCCATCTGTGGGTAAGGACTGAAATCCTGCCTTGTTACCAAGGACAGCTGTGAGTTGTTTTCTTGGGGACAGAAGCATGTTCATGTGCTGCCTCCTTAGGAGGAGGTGGAGGAATGAACAGAGCCCTGCAATAATACTGTCAGGATTGTCACAGACTCCCTGGGTCGTGGGAGGTAAGGCTTGGAAGAGTCCTACTCTTGAGGTTCAAAATCACATAAGCAGACAGTAGCTGGAGATGGTTTGTGGCAAGTGTATGGGGGAGGGATGATTTTCCCCCTTCTGTTATTTCTACCGTGCAGACCCTTCCCACTGGGTTGCATCTCCTGCACAGGAGCAGGAATTGGTGGGGCAGCTTGGATGCAGTTTCTGTAGCATCTGACATCTGCCCAGAGGCTTTCTAAATCTAATGCACTCAGGCTTACACAATGGTCAAGGACACATGTTCCTCTGCCTGCTGCCCCCACCACCACCACAGCTGCTGTTGCCAGCCAGAGCATTTTGCTCCCAAGTGTTAAGCAGATGCTGGGCTCACGTGGCCCATGGGCAAATGTTCCCTGGTACACCAAGAGGTGCATCTGTGATTTGTTTTTGCAGACACATCTCTGAGGCGCGTATCTCCCACTTTCCTTCTTGCTTTTCGTGTGCCTTTTCTCCCATAGTCCACTGAGATTTAGGTACAAAAACTTAATTCCATGTAGCTGCTATGAATAGTTGTCCTCTCTCAAGATAACCATATAGCCTCTGCAGAAATCAATCCAGGATGCAGGAAAGCCGAGATTCATCTCTCCTGTCACAGCTTAGAGGGATCCCTAATCACGAGAATGGTTTGGTGACATCTAAAGCAACAAGATTCTTTTTGCCTAAGGAGGAGAAAGGTTATTCCTCTGGGCCCTATGAATCCTGCATATTCTCATTTAGAAAGAATACAGTCCTGAGGCACTGAGCATTAAACTGCTGATGTTACAAGAGCTGTTCGCCATCGTCACCCTGGAGATAGAGAAATATAATGTCCTAGACTAATGTTAAAAAGGTGTCCATCCTCTTCTCTGTTCCACTACTCTCTTGCTGGTAGTAACCAGATTTGAAGGGCAGTTTGTCTGCACAGGTATTCAAAATGTGTGTTGCGGATAGAGTGAGGAGTATGGGAACTGAGAACCTACTAGAACTATGTAAGTGACAATGTTGTGTTTATGAATCTCCTAACGTGCATCCCCTTTTCTTCTTACAGAGAGATGGTTGCCCTAAGATTGTCAACCTGGGCAGTTCCAAGACAGATCTCTTCTATGAAAGGAAAAAGTATGGCTTCAAGAAGAGGTGATCCTATCTGTACATGGCTACACCTCATGTCAGGTTGGCAAGAGGGTCTTGGAACATCTCTGGACTTTACAAGTATTGAAAACTGGTGGATTATTTTTCTATAAAGCAGTACAAATTCAATGGTATACTTGGGGTTGGAGAAATAACAGACTGAGTGGGGACTGAAATCTGATCAGAACTATCAGAAAGAACAAATGAGGATTACTATCTCTTGCCTTTCCAGAAGTTCTGCTATAAAAATCTTGGTGGGCAGCTATTTACACATGAAGACCAGCTCAGTAAAAAGCAAGTGCCATTTGTGGCATGGGGAAACATCTTGGGGTTGTTTTTACCAGGCCTCCTCTCAATTGTTTGAAATTGCCCCATGCATCAGTTCTGAACAAGAGGGCATCAAGCCCATGTGTCTGCTCCCCCTCCTCCAGTATATTTCCATGCTGCCCTGTTTTGAAAGGAACTTGCTTGTGGCTGGTGTTTTCCTAGGGAGAGCACAGCTGTTCCATGTTTGCTTTGACAGATTAATCCAAGGCTCTTTCTTGTAACCAATTTTGTAGGATGCATATCAATAAAGCGTCTTCTTTTTGGTTTTATTTTTTGTATAACAAGGATTTCTCTCCAGTTCATTCTGTGCTTAGCCTCTCTGGAGCTTTCGGGGACACACAGGATTAACCCAGCTAGAACTGCACAATGGGTTATCTGGTTTCTGACAGTGTCTGCTTATGGCCACGTGATGTTGCTGCAAGGAGCTTCAGGGAATGGCTATTGCTTTTGTCTGCCTGTGATCCTGACCACTGATCATTTTGTCGTGTAGCGTGAGGATCGCTGAGCTTGTAACCCTTATCCAAGCTAATACGGCTGTGGTTGTTGTTTCACCATGCAAACATCCAATCCCTTTCTAAAACCTAACTAAGCTATTTGACTCGCTATACTGTTCTTGTGAATAAGTTAAAGCCTTCCCTGCTGTAACTGGAAACCAACTATTGTGTTCTAGGCTATGTGTGCTGGAAACCAGAGGCTGCTTGTTTGTCAAATACCAGTACAGGCTAAAAGCAGTCTGTTGGCTCAGCAGAGACCTCGGAACTGGTGCTTTTATGCAGAGGAGGAACTGAGTTCCCTACTAGTGTGCGCACTCCTCAGATGTTTAAATCAAGGCCCAAGCTCAGCATGCTCTGTAGCTGTTAAAGCCTTCACAGTCTAAGCACAGCCTGTGGTACAGTAACGAGATTCTCTTTGTGCAGCCTTGGAGGGCAGAGCCTGTTTTGTACTCCCTCCACGATTTCGGTTGTTCCCGAGGCTAGTACCAATTCCTCTAACTCCTTGTGGTTTAAATGCCTCTTCTACCTGCTCCAGCCATTTGGGTAGGAGTGAAAACAAGGAGATAGGTTGTGATCATCCTTCCTTTAAAAGTCATTTCTTCCTGTTGCAGTTAGCTCTAGCTATGACTGGTCCTGCAGCTATCACAGCTGCTCCTCCCTGTCCCCTCTGCCACAGCTATTAATTCTCTCAGGTTTCCCTTCAAAGGTTTTTGCAGTGCTGAGAGTATCTCTGTGTCCTCATCCCTGCACCATGGTTCCCTTACACAACCTCTGGTTAATTTTTACCAACACAGATGCCATTTGCCAAGATGTTCAGAGCAAACTGGTTCTTTGGTTCCAGAAAACCCTCTCTCTCAAAGCAGTTCAACCTGACTAAGCAGCTGCCTCTTGTTCCTGACTGGGGCTCCCATGTCAGGGCCATTATCAGCCGTGTTAAATTCTATATTTCTTTAAAAGCAAGGCATGATGTGCAGATTTTTTTGTACCTGGAACATTATCACTTCAACCAGAGTTTATCACTTGCTCTCACTCAGGCCACCCAAGTTATCACTCTATGAATGCAGAAGGTTTTACATAGTTTTTTTTTCCCCTGAAGTTTCTAAGGTAACAAAAGTTGTTCAGTGAAAGTAGAGAAGAGAAGAAAAGAAGGTTGAATTATTTCTTTTGTCTTGGAATTACTGCCCCTGGGGCAGGGACCCCTAGAAGATCCAATTTTAGAGCAGCCCTTGTTCCCAGTCATTCAGCAGGATCAGTCTGGCAGGGGTTACTATAGAGATACAAGTGTCCCCATCCCTTCCCCCACCCCCAAAAATGGCTGAGCTGTACTTACTTTCTTGGCACTTCGGGTGCCCTCACTCTGGCTGCTGGGTATATCGGGCTGCATTCTGGCAGCTGTGAGAGTTAAGCTGCCATTTCTAGTTGTTCTGAGTCACTGGGCAGGTGGAGAAGGGGAGGGATAGGCTTTTTCCCCTTTGCCTTGTTTGCTCAGACAGCTCTGGGGAGAACGCCAAATGCTACTGGGGCTGGATCAGGTCAGTGCTGCTGCCTTTCTGGTACTTTCAAGAGCATGGACGGGACATTGCCCTGAAGCTGCTAATTCAGACAAGGGTAATGGATACAGTTGGGTAACACAGAAGAACTCAGACTTGCTTGCATGGTAATGATTTCTGTTCACCAGCAAATAAAACCCAGGCAGGGCCCCTAGGAAAGTGTGGTATTTTTTTACCTAAACAGATTTTAAAGTACTTGTTCAGTAGAAGGAGATTTCCTGGCAGTAATGGTGACCAGAGCACATGCTTAAAGGGCAAGCTTCCTTGCACGGTTTGGAAATGAGATGGGAGGTGTCCTGCTACTGTGTGCCTGCCAAGCTCTGGGAGGGCTACATCAGCCTTTGGAGTCGTAAGCCACCCAATTCAGGGGCTCCCTGGCTGCCATGGGCAGGGGAGGGTGGAAGGGACACAGGGCTGTGTCCCTGCGGCAGCTGAACACCCGTGGTGCTGCTTGCAGATCCTAACTGCACGGAGCTAAAGGTCTCTTCCTGCTGTTAACTTTTCTAGGTAGGGTTAATGGCTTCTTTTTTTTTTTTTTTAATCAAAAGTTTGCTATGTAATAAGTAAAAAAATCCCTTTATTTTGCATGTTTACACTGGGGGAACGATGACATGAAGCCTCTTGGCCTATTAAGTAATTGGCCTCTCAGTTACCAGTACTAACAGAGCATCACTGCATTCTGAAACGTAGATGTTCCCTGTTAGATGCCTCTTCAGGACACCTATCAGACGCAGCTACAACTGAGCTCAGCAAATAGCTCTGTAACACACCTTTCAATCACCTAGACCTTGTCTTGACAAAGCCTTTGAGCCCCAGGTGTCACCCTGGGGTGGGCAAAGACCTGGAGTCTGCCTGTGAGCAGAACAAAATCCTCCTGAAGCCTTACCTGCATGGGAGCTGTTATTTTCTCATTAGAGGCTTCAGCTGGAGATGTTGTTTGCCTGGTTCAGTAGCAGGAAAGAATTTTTCATTTCCTTGAGGTCGTCACGTGAATTGACTGTAAAGAGGATTCAGGGTACAACAGCACTTAATTACACCCGACAATAACCCGACTGCCCTTCCTGGGCATTAAAGAGCTCCATCCCGGTGGTTCCCTCCCTCCCTCCCCACACAACACACATGATCCAGGAGCTTTGTGTTGACCCAACAGCCAAATGGCCAGGAATGCGTGAGTTGGTCGGGTGACAGAATTCCTCTGCCTGCATGTGTACCGGGTAATGACAGGAGCCCAGTCAAGGCACAAGCATTTTAAAGAGCCCTAATGTGTACCACCCTCTTAGTAACACCTTATTAAAACGACAATAGAATTTTAGAAATGTAATTGCCCTTTTTTTTTTTTTCTTTCCCTTAATGATGCTAAAAATAGTGCAGTCATTTTAATTTCCCCATCTCTGGCTGACAGCTTAATTTTGTTTCCAGCAAAGCAAGGGAGAATTAAGAACAAAAAAATAGTGTTCTTTTGTAACTAAATTCCTTTTGAAACTAGGAGTGATGATGGAAACAAGGCTGCTCCTAGTAACTCTCATAAATTTTCCTCTTCTCTTTCTCCCTCTTCTTTTGCAGAAAAAAAAACAACCCTGAATTTCAAAAGGTTTTGAAATTCTTTTTTTTTTTCTTGACTCAGTTTTTTTTCTTGACTTACCAGGAAAATGAGCAAGGACAGCTCCTGCAGCACTGGGAAGGAGAGTGTTAACTGATTTCTTGGAGACGGACTTGGGGCGTGAAGGACATGTAGTGAGTGGACAAGGGGGAATGGCTTTAACCTGCCAGAGGGGGGATTTAGATAGGATATTAGGGAGTTCTTTCCTGTGAGGGTGGTGAGGCACTGGCACAGGGTGTCCAGAGAAGCTGTGGCTGCCCCGTCCCTGGCAGTGTTCAAGGCCAGGTTGGACAGGGCTTGGAGCAACCTGGTCTAGCGGAAGGTGTCCCTGCCTGTGGCAAGGGGTTGGAACTGGTTGAGCTTTGAGGTCCCTTCCAACCCAGGCTAGTCTGGGATTCTTAATGCAAGATGTTGATCAGCTTCAAAACCAGTCCTTGAGGTAAATGGTTCCTGAGAGAGGGAAGGAAGAAGAAAGGACAGACAAACCAAACCTGGAAAGATGTAGAGGATCTGTGTGGAAATGGGGCAAGAGAGGAACTTTGTATTCTTGCACTTGGAGGGGCGGTTGCTGTGTAGAATTACTTAACCAGAGGGTCACAGAGCAACTCAGGAGGCAGCTGTGATCTTTGTCCCTTTTGAAAATGGGCAAAAAATTAAACACTCAAATGTAACTATTATTGAGAAGATACAATTCCAAGCTGCAATGGGACTCGTGATAGGATTTTTCTCGAGAATTCTTCAGAACCAAAACAACCAGAACACTTCATTGCTGCTCCTGGGACTGTTGTAGCTTCTCTAGTCATCAAGGCTGACTCTCCATCCTTGGTCTGCCTGTTTCAGCTCCAAGGACGATGCCAAACGTGTGGCAGGAGAGCCTGGAAGCACTGTCCCTGGTGTACCTCCGGCTTGTTTGGAGCCTCAGTCGGATCAAAAGCCACCTCGCATGTGGACAGCCAGAGGGTCCTTTGCAAGTAGCCTCTGCCCAACCCGGTGGCCTTGGGCCCTAAAATAGCGAGCCAGGCGAGTGACCCGCTTGCCAGCGGGGAGGCCGGTGCTCAGCCGCGGGGTGCAGGTGCTCTTCATTCGCCCTGACCCGGGCAGCCCCGGCGGTAGTTGTCCCCGTGGCCGTCCTTCCGCAGAGCGGCACGCAGCTCCCGCCGTGCACCGGCCGCAGCGGCTCTGCTGGCCGCGGCACGGCGGAGCCCCGAGCACCCCGCGGTGCGAGACGCGGACAAGGGAGACCGGTCAGGCCACGGCGTC